>NW_004955479.1:4946687-5233281 GCF_000276665.1 Chinchilla lanigera | reverse complement strand
CCGCAGCCGGCCTGGCTGCCCCGGCCCGCGCCCCCGCTGCCGCTCCAACTTTACTCGCAGACCGCGCGGGGGTTCTCTGCTGCGGAGCCGGCGAGGCGCAGGCGGGACCCTGGTGCCGGCCTCGCTCGCCACCTCCTGCTGGAGGGCACCTTCCTTAACAATGCCAGAGGATGGAGCGGGTACGCGGGGCAGGAAGCCGTTCCGGGGTTTAATCTTCCCTTCAGCATTCCAGGAGGGAATGGAGTCGAGTGTAGGTTCCGGGGCATTTTCCGATCAGAGCGAGTGCAGGAAATGCCAGTGCTCCCCACTGCAGGGAGAAGAGGCTCATTTCTTCAGCAGTCACTCCTAGGCCTGGTTTCTGATCGCCCCCTCGCCGGCCCTGGTGGGAGGAGGTGCCTCTCTCCCCGCAGCCCTGCGCCCGAAAACCTCGCTCACCAGTAGCTGGTGGCCTTTGGGACCGAGAGTGATTCTTAGATTGTTTCTGTGCGCCCAGTTCCCATCCCTGTGGGCCGGTTGGGAGCGAGCAGTTCTGTGGGAAGGGGAATGTGTCTTGTTGACGGAAGCATTCATCGCTTTGGCCGCTAGCATCTCTGGGGGTGAGAGCTTCTGCTCCTGGATGTAGGCCTTGTCGGCTCTTACCGAAGCGACAGGGTTGAGCTGTGGTTTGTGGAAATGCTCGCTGGTTCTCTTTCCACTTTGCTTGCTAACACTTGCAGAGTGTGTGCCCCTGGAACCTAGGGAGGTTTCAGCAGAGCAGTGCCATTTTGTAATCTTGTGTATGGAGATGTCCAGTCTGACTGCATTTGCTTGTTTAAGAAGATCAACCAATTTCTGGAAAGTTACCAGATTAATTGTTAACTTTATATGAGCCTACGCCTTTATATCTTATGCCATCCAGTTCGAGGCTGAATCATTCCATTCCATTCCAGAGTCTTTTAATGTAACAATTTGAGAAACACTGAGTTTACTGCTAGGAATGAAATGAGAACTTGGGGTTACACCTTCAAGGTGACCAAATCCTTCCCCGCTGTATCACAATATTGAAAACAAATGAGAAAACAGAACCAGCGAGCTTCAGTCTCACGGAAATTTAGTAGTGTAGCCGAACTAGAAAACCAGGACTCCTATGCGTAGTCTTTGTACTTTCCTCTACATCACATTGTTTCAAAGGGTTTTTTTTTTTCTTATTTTTAAAGGTGGTAGTAAGGGAATAACCACTTTTTTTTTTTCCGTAAAAACTAATACATTAAAACGTAATATTCTTAAGGTGCTAACTTTGAGTAGTTTTCAATGTAAAATCACCACCACTTAGAACGTTACTTACCTGCAAATGGGAAAATGCCACTTTTGCCGAACTTACATTTGCTCTGTAATCTGTATCAAAAAGGAAGTCGTTGACTGTATGTTTTACATACCAGATACATTAACATTAGACAGGATGAACATTACTTTTATACACAAATACACTGGTTGCCCTGTGCTTACTAATAGTGTTTACGGATAGCTTCAAAAAGTGATAGATGCTGAAGATTGCTGTGATAGAGACGGGTAATGTTGCTCCCTGGTTGTCCTAAGTGGATCGCTGAACAAACAGGCTGTCAGTACTCAGTGCTCAGTTTATGTCACTTATTATTAATCAGCTTTACCTTTTGAATTTCGTTTAGAACCACACAGTTATAGTTGTGTGCTCTTGCAGGATAAAATCGTTGTTGAAGATTAAAATTTGAAGTCCCCAGTTTGATAATGGGTTAATGTAAGAATTTTTTGGAATAATCTTTTCTCCCCTTTTTGACTATGCAGATTGTTTTCGTGTTGTTAATAAGTACCAATATATACTGTCTCATAAATCCAGCAATAAAATTGTGGGTCAGACCAAATGCGTTAGGCAAGAAGTACTGTCAGAGCTTTCTAAGAAGTCAAGAAATGAAACAACTAATAGTACCAGGTCTGGAGGAGCTATCTTTCATTCAACAAACATATGTTGAGTAACTAAATGTTGAGGTTGAAATCAGGGGTTAATGCCTGGCCTCGGAGAGCATGGTATGTATGTCTACAAAGGGAAGCAAACCTGTAAATTGATGAGTAAGTCAATACTTGAGAGTGATATGTAAGAGGATATATGTCACCATAGAAAACACAATAGCTTTGTAGTCAGCAAATATGAGCTCAAACTCAGGGTCACTTTAGATAAATGTCTTAACCTTGCTTTCAAAGAATTGGTTTTCTGATATGGGAAATAGTGATACTATCTCCTGGGGTCGCAGAATTGGTTTTCTCATCTATAGAGTCCATGTACTATCTCAGAGTGCTTGTGTGATTGGAAAGATTGTACATAAATATATGAAAACTTTATAGTTTAGAGGATCATGAGAGAGGAGATGAATAACAGGTTTTTAGAAGGGGGAATTTTTATTCTAAGATTGGTACTCATTTGTTGGGAGGTATGAAAGAGCACATTTACGGATTGAGGAGTTGCTCTTGGGTTCTCAGATGTAGGTATGCATGGGAATCACTGTGGGAAGATTATTAGGAAATACATATGACTAGTTGCAATTCCTAGATAATAACTCAAATTTATTGAGGCCAAGATAGAGCTTGGTGTTTCTATTTTTAGCTAGCTTCTCTGAATATTTGTATGTATATCACAGATTGTGAACTGAAAGCCTACTGTGTTCTTACAAGGTAATCCTAGAAATGACACTTGGGAAACAGTGGATGTTGTATTGGAAAAGAAACATTGAAAATAATAGGTTTTCTTTAAATATTTGGTCTATATTAGTGAGTTAAGATTAAATTAAAACAAGAGATAGCAGGATGCATTTTACAGCTGTAAAGGGAATATAAAATTCAGGAAGTATTGCAGTACTTAGTGGGGAACCACAGATCACATTTGACTTTTAGATGTTTTTGGAGAAACGATTGAGGTTAGAGAATGGAGATAGAGGAGATCGGATAGTTATTTATAGAAATCCACATGAAATATGATGAAGGCCTAAATTAAAGCACTAATGAAAATTCAAGAACAATTAAAAAAGACTTCCTGCAGAATTAGTCTTGCTTAGGTACAAAGGGTGAGGAAAGGGTTTACAATAGAGCTAGGCATTATAAACACTAGCAGAGCAAGAGTGAAGCATACATATCTTCTTAACTGGAAATATACCAGGATGTTAATGAGAGGGCACTGGTGATTGGATTCATGGAGGCGATCAATTTTCAGTAAATCTGTTGTTTTGCTATAGCTTTTAAAGCAGAATTTGTGAAAATTGAGGTTTCATTTAAAGTTATGTAGTAGATAAACATATGTTATGAGCTTTTACATGAATAGTTACCATGCCATTCATTATCTGAAAGTCTTTTCTTATAGTAGAACAATTTTAACAGGTTTGTAAACAAGGTTCATAGGTCTTGTTTTCTAGTTACTTTTGTGGAATTTTGTTTAGTGTGATACTTTCTGTGAAGAGTGTGCAGTGTTGCCAAGTGGAGTTTAATATATGCAGTCCAAGTAAGTAAGAAATTAAGGAGTTGGGTAAAGAAAACCTTTAGTGAGCCTGTGGCATCCCTCTCTGGTCTGATTAGATAGGACTTGGTAATGGTGACCTTCACCTTTCCTTGCCATACCCACCTGATTTGTTTTTTCAAGATTTAGTGCTTAACAAGCCATTTTTATTAATCAACTTTAACTTTTATTTCCTTTAATTCCTCAGCACTTGCTTTAAGTTCCTTATATAGTTTTTCCCCTGTCACTATATACCAGTGATGGCCAACCTTTCTGAGCTTTTAACAATACAAACATCCTGCCGTGGCACACATGCTGTAGGTTTGCCACCACTTCAGTATATACAGTTCTGGGAGAAGGACCTTGTTCTCAGTAGTTCTCTGTAACTTCTGTAACATCTGCTACAGATAGTGAATCCTTACCTATTGAATAATTCTAATTGTTTACATGTTTATTGCTTAGGAGCCTGTTCATCATGTCTAGTATTCGACATTGCTAATAGCTTGATCAAGCTGTTAAAACCTTCGTTTTCTAATGCAGATGCTATCTGGAATTAGATCTTCATTTATTAGGAAAAGAATATGGTCTAACTACTCTTGCACTAATATTGATGTTAGCAATAACTAAGTTACTTTGTTTCTGTTCTAAAATGAGAACATTTGGGTAGTAATTCTTAAATAGATGTAAAGGGAAAAGATGTGCCGCCTAGAGAGAGCTTTGGCTTTATGACAGACTGAATTAAGGCACTACTGGTGGGAAGTTAGGGCTGTGAATGTATTTCACTTTCAGTAGTTTGGAAGGAGTAAAAGATATTTAAATTTCCTGGATTTGGAATATAAAAAGATGAGAAAGCACCCTTTTCTAGTCTTGAGTAGAAAGGTGAGACTGTAAGCATAGGAAAAGATTCAGAAGAATCAAACAGCACTACCTTGTAAATTCTATTTCTGGTCATCCTTAGCCCTGTAACACAGGCATAGTTCTTAACTGTGTGACCTGAGTGTCTAGAGATTCGAAATGGGCCTGGTCAGGGGTTTCAAAGAGCAGTGAAATAATTATGCAAAACACTTAGGATATAAAGTCCTCTGGGAATTTGGAGAAGCATTTGAAAATTGTTATTCTATTCAGTCTTCAACTTAGATTACTTATTTTTGGCAGGGATATTTTAGAAAAAAATTGAACTCTGTCATATTTGCTTCAATGTAGGTAAATCAGTTCCAATAATTTTATTTAAAGTCAGTTAAATGCAGAGCTTTTGAACTAAGAGCAGCTTGAAAAAGCTGAGTCCTCTAACTGTGTCTCCCTACCCTCACCACCTCTGAGTTCTGCCACTCTTTGGCCACCTATGTTTCTTCCCTTGGACGACATTGTAAAGGATTTTATTAAAAATACTTTTTAAAAAGTTTTCTGACTCATTTGTTAGAATAAGGTTTGACTAGGACGTTCAAGACTCCCTGCATTGCTTCACACCTGAGCCTGC
Source organism: Chinchilla lanigera (assembly GCF_000276665.1). Lineage (NCBI taxonomy): Eukaryota > Metazoa > Chordata > Mammalia > Rodentia > Chinchillidae > Chinchilla > Chinchilla lanigera. Next base: position 5,228,308 of record NW_004955479.1, on the reverse strand, counting down.
TTAAGTCTTAGCTGAAGAAGTACTGGAGAGCTGTGTTCTACTTACAGTGCTGGTGAGCAGCTTCTGTGATGTCCATCAGTGTTTTACTATTCTCATTCATAATTTTTTACAGTCTGTATAAAAACTGGTAAGAATAAGATTTTCAAATGAAGCATGCTTATCATACTCTCATTTGTTTTACTTTTGCCTAGCTTTTCAAAATGATTTTGCTGGGGCTGGGGGTATAGCTCAGCAGCACAGCGCCTGCCTAGCAAGCTCAAGGTCCTGAGTTCAATTCCCTGTATAATCACTCAGAGTAGCAAAACAGTAAAAAAAAGAAGAATTATAGGAGTGTTTTACACGGCACTAATTATTGAAGCATTGGAAGTGGAATGAGATCTGAGAATGTGTCAAGGTCAAGACAGACGCCTAGCCCAGTGGTAGCAGAACTATGCCATGAGTGCCACAGCAAGCTGTTTGTATCATTCAAAGCTCTAAAAGGATTGTCATCTCTGCTTTGTAGCCTTTTGACTTGGCCATTGTCGGAGGAGGGTGGATTTCAGTAGGCCAGTAAAAGGGCAGAGAGGTGTTCTTTCTTTGTATTTTTGGTTTTTTGAGACAGCATCTCACCATGTAATTCAGGCTGTCTTTGTGCTCACTGTGTAGCCCAGGCTACCCTGGATTTGTGGTGGTCCTCATGCCTCAGCCTCCCAAGTGCTAGAATTACAGGCATGCACTACTCCTGGCTCATTTTTATTTATTTTTTGATTGAGAGATGTTCTTTTTAGTTTACCAGAAAGATGATTTAATACATAATGTTTAACAATCTTTTTTATTTTCATTGATACATCTTTAGTAAATTTCCACGTTCATTGATATCCGTTGGATCATTTTTACTATTACATTGTATTTTATGTTACTATAATATGTAAAATTTTAATAGTAGGTATAATAGTTTCCTAGGGTTGCTGTATCAGACAAACTGATTGAAACAACATAAATTCATCCTCTGGTGGTTTGGGAAGCTAAATATCCAAAATTCAAGGTTTTGGCAGGATTGATTCCATTTGGAGGAACTGAAAGAGAATCTGTCTCATACCTGTCTTCTAATTTTCTGCAGTTGATAGCAATCCTTGAGGTTTGTTGGCTTGTAGCTTTTTTTAGCACTCTGGTCTTTGCATATGTTATCACAAGGTGTTCTCCTTATTCACTCATAGTGACACCAGTCAAACTGGATTAAGGTCAGCCTTAATGACCTCATTTAGACTTAGTTCTCATCTGTACAGACCCTTGGTTACATCTGCAAGTACGCTCACATTCACAAGTATGGGGTTAGTACTTTAACATATCTTTTTGGAGTACACAGTTCAGCTTATCTCAGTGGATATTTTGACTTTCCAGGTTTATACCTTTACAAACAGTGTGATATACATTTCCTTTCCAAGTATTTTTATAGAATAAATTCTAAGAGAAAATATCAAGAGAGTACAAGCATCAAAAATGTTAATAGTAGATACTATATAATAGTCTTCCAAAATAATTTTTATTAAACAATATTTTCTCATAGACAGTATTAAAAACTTGCTTTTGACAGCCAAAAACAATGAGTGGAATAAAACAACTTTCATGTCTGCTATCCATTTTATATTTCTTTTGTGGATTGCCAATTCTTGACCACTTTTCTCTTGGTGGTTTTTTTTTTTTTTTTTTTTTTTTTCTTGGCAATTTGAAGGAATTCTGTTGCTAGAGATAATTTATATTGTAGTTTTTTTTGATAGTTTGTCACTTTTGCTATTTTGAGTGATTATACAGGTTTTAAGTTTTGTATAGTTAGTAAATGTTTTTATCAGTTTATTTAATATTTTTCCAGTTCAGAATTATAAAATATTTGCCCACATTTTTTTAGCAGTGTATTTTGAACATTTAGTTTTTAAATCTTTCTTGAGGGCTGGGGATTTAGCTCAGCGGCAAAAGCGCCTGCCTGGCAAGCGCAAGGTCGTGAGTTTGGTTCCCAGTACCGGAGAAAAACCAAAAAAAAAAAAAACAAACAAAATAAATCTTTCTTGAAATGACACTGGAAAACAAGTGGAGTAGAAATTCAGCTTTATGTTTTTATAAAGGGCCATTCAGTTGTCCTGACACCATTTATTGGGCAGTGTATTTTCTCCCACCTATTTGGAATGCTACCTTAAAATAGAATAAATTACCAGGTGTACTTAGATTTGCTTTTACTTTCTCCTTTGTTTCTTTCATGGCCAGCACATACAAGTTTAATGTAGCTTTATAATGGTCATACAGTTTGATCATTATGTTTAAGTTATTTTAATATATAAGGAATAATATTCTAAGCAGAACAGATATGAAGAACAGATACATCTGCCTCATACTTTTTAAAAAAACTTTTCAGTTATGGAATCTTACATACAAACTTAGAGTATTGTGATAAACCTGTATGTACCTGTTCACCTGTGCTCTTCTTTCCTGTGTTTTAAAGTAAATCCTTGGCATCATTTGTCTCTTCTGCAGTCAGTCTGGCTAGAGATTAATCAATTTTATTGGTCTTACAGAACACTGACCCTTTTGTCATTATTATTATGATTTAAATCTAAAATGTCCCCTAAAATTCTCATCAGTTCTGAGGTGGGGCTGTTGGAGAGTGACTAGATCTTGGGGTGCCGTACTCATGAGTGAATTAATCCCTTGATGAGTTATTAACTAGATGTTTAATTAGAAGGTGGGGCTTTGTCAGAATAAATGGATCACGGGGAAGATATGTTCTCCCTTGCTCTGCCTTTCCCTCTGCTTCTTGGCTGTCATAAGTGAAGCATCTTTCCTGTGCTCTGCCTTCCACCTTGGAGGCAGCTGACTATAACTGAGTCAAAATAAACCTCCTTTAATTTGTAGGTGTCAGTCATTTTTTCCCCCGGGGATGGGAAAGTGAGTAATACAGAAAATTGATACTGGGAGTGGGGCTGTTGTGACTATACCTCACCATGGGGTTTGGAAGATTTTGGAATTTGTTTTGGGGAGAAGTTTGGAAAAATTTGGAGTTGTCAGCTAGAGAAGATCTGGATTTCTTTAAGCAGAGCTTGGTGGGTGATTCTGGTGGGAGCTCTAAAGATCAGAATGCTCTTAGGAATATGGATAGGAAAGCCCAGGTCCTGAAGTTTCAAATGAGAATTAGAGTGTTACCAGAAACTGGATTAGAGGTGATACATACTACATTCTAGCAGGGAACTTGTCTATGTTTTGCCCCTGCCCTAAGACTTTGTGAGAGGCTGAATTTAAAGGTGGCAGACTAATTTATCTGGTGGAGATTTCAAGGCATCCCACTGTTTAGGCTGTGGCATGGGTACTGTTGGTTGCTTTTAGCCAGGTCTATAGTGAGAATCAGGAGTTGAGGGATTTGAAAAATTTGTAGCCCTGACAGAAAGGAAGAGCCAGGTAGAGTTGGGACTCAGGATAAGAGTTGCTAAAAAGATTAAAAAGCCAGCTACTTTACATCAAGACACATAGCAATGGTGGGTTGAAGGCAGCTCAAGAATTGGTCAGTCCCCATCTTTTGCAGGCTGAAGAGTTTAAAAAAGTCTTTTGAAAGATTGTACTTCGATAAGAAAGCCTGAGGGCACCTTGTTCTTTTGTTTGTTTGTTTGTTTGGTTTTTTTTGGTTTTTTTGGTTTTTCTCCGGTACCGGGAACCGAACTCACGACCTTGCACATGCCAGGCAGGTGCTTTTGCCGCTGAGCTAAATCCCGAGCCCCGGCACCTTGTTCTTTAAAGGCCTTCTAGGAAGTGTTTCCTGAGTTTAACCATCAGAGGCTATTACAGCCATAGTCCAAGAGGGCCAGGCTACTGCTTTAGCATGTAGCAAACCTTGGCATCATCCAAGTGGTGCTAGTTGTATAGACATGCAGAATGTAAGAGGTTTGGGGTCATGGAGTCTTCCATGCAGATTTCAAAGGAAGGTGTCCTAGTTACTTTTTTATTCCTGAGACAAAATAGCCAACACCCAGAGTTAAAGGAGGAAGGTTTATTTAACTCATGGTTCATATAGATTTCAGTTCATAGTTGGCTGGCTCCAAGGCAGGGTGGCATGGTAGAGGGACATTACAGAGCAGGCAGGCAGAAAGTGACAAGTGACAACCATCAATGACCCTTTTTCTATCCCTTGTATCTTATTCCTTAGGGCAAGTAACTCTCACACCCAAGGTGGGGTACCCTTAATCCTATCCAGAACTATGCCAAACCAGTCAGCAGACTAATTTAGTAATCATACACCTGTATCCCAGCATCACACACTCCAGATCAAGCCACCTTTGAAAATACCCACCAATGACCATGTAAGGCTTTGGGACAATACCTAGACACAAGTCATAACAGAAGATAGAAAGCAGAGAGGGATCAAGGAAGGAGGAGGGCAACACCCACAGTGACCCACCTTTTCTCACCAGGGTTCACCTCCCAACATCACACCCAGCTATAAACTCAGTGGGCTAACCTAGTGTCACATACCCGTAATCCAGTCACACCCCAAAAGCCTCACCCATGAGTACATGAGGCTTTGGGGGAAGATCTGGGTATAACAGTTTTCTTTTCCCTTTTCTTGATTGTTCTTTGTCCCTTTTTCCTTCTTTCTTTGGATTGCCTTAGTATTTTGTTTTAATGTCCTGTATTATTAGTTGCAACTGTTTTTTTTGTTGTTTTCTTAACTTGTTTTGGAGTTTATAACACATACCTTTTAACTTAATACAGACGCCTGCTTTCAAGAGACATTTTATCACTTCACATTAAGTATAAGAATTTAACAATAGCAATAATTCCACTTCTCTCCAGGCTATTGTGTTAAATTGTTGCTGTATAATTTATTTCTGTATGTGTTATAGACTCTACAATCTATTTTTATTGTTTTTGCCCTAAACATGGAGTTATCTTTCAAAGAGATTTAAATAATAAGAAAAAATAGCTTCATCTATTCAGTAATATTTCTGGTGTCTTTAAGCTCTTTGTCTATGTAGATTCAGGTTTCTCTCTGGTATTGTTTTCCTTCAGTTCCAAGTATTGCTTCCTCCCTTCTTTTTCTTTCCCTGCCTACCTTTCTCTGTCCCACCTGCATAGTACAAGTATCCAGCTGACAAATTGAGCTTTATCTGAAAAAAATCTGTATTTTTTTCCTGAATCTTGAAAAATATTTTTGCTGGATATAGAATCCTAGATTGAGAGTTTTTTCTTTATTGTATTTTAAAAATGTTGCTGTGCTATCTTCTGGGTTACATTATTTCTTACAGGAAATCTGTTGTCTTTTTCTGTAATCTTTTCTACATAATGTATCTTTTTTGTGGGTTCTTTATTACAGATTTTAGGGACTTGATCATGATGTACCTTTGTAGAGTTTTCTTACTATCTCTTTCTAGAGTTTTTTGAGTTTCTGTTTAAGTCAAGTTTCAAAAATTTTCAGATCTTACTTTATTTCAGAAATCCAGCTCCCACTCCACTCTTCTGGACTTCAGTTGTGCATATACTAGACTGCTGAAAGTTGTCCCATACATTATTACACCTGATTTTTAGTTTAGTTTTGTTATTTGTTTCTGTGAGAAAGTCTTGCAGTGTTGCCCAGGCTGGTCTCAAACTCATGTCCTTCTGCCTCTGCCTCCCTAGTACATTCTGAGGATTACTGGAATTGTAGGCATGTGCCATCATGCCTCAGTTCACTTTGTCTTTAAATTCACAAGTATTTTTGTCTGCAGTGTTTGATATGCCATCATGCACTGTGTTTTTCATTTTGCACATTTTTTGTTTGTTTCTAAAAGTTTAATTTGGTTGTTATAGACTGTCACTACAATATGTTCAATCCTTGCTGTGGCTTCTGTAACATGGAATACAGGTAAAATTGTCTTAACTTCTTTGCCAATTTTATCATGTGTTTTTCTTGAGATTTTTTGTCTTCACAGTGGATCCTGTTTTCCTGTTTCTTAATTTATTATTGAATGGCAAATTTATCTTACTCTTTTAACTAGTCTTGAATTTTTGGTTTAGTAAGGGATTTTTATCTCCCATGAAGTCTTTGCTATAATTACTATCACTGTATTTTAATAGCAGCCTGTAACCACCTCTTTCTTTTCTTTTAAACAGTAATACCTGATTAATCTGAAGATACTGATATTTTTTAAAAATCCTCATTTGAAGACCATTTTCCTGCCCTGGCAGAATACTTGCACTTTGTATTTACGTAGTTCCTTTGCTCTTTGCTGCTGGTGTTCCTCAGTTGCCTTACTATTATTAGTTATTAGCCCATATTTAAGCTTGAAAGGACTACTTACTTCATAGAGGTAGTTGGCTTGGATTTTTTTTATTGGAAGACCAAAAGAACAGTTTTAGGCTACTAGAAAAATTGTGAGAAAGCACAGAGTTCCCATATATTTCCTCTCCATTTGTCTTCTAGTTTACCCTGTTACTAACATTTTGCATTAGTGTGGTAAATTTGTTACAGTTGGTAAATTAATGAGATACGTTATTAACTAAATTGATAGTTTACATTAAATTTAACTCTTTGTATAGTACAGATTTATGGATTTTGGTTTTTCCCTAATACATAATATCATTTATCCACCATTACAAAGTAATTTAACTGCTTAAAAGTACCCTGTACTCCACTTACTCAGCTGTCCCTATTTCTACCAAACCCTGCTATCCACTTGTTTTCTAATATACTCTTCAGTTTTGCCTTATCTAGAATGTTACATGATTGGAATTACATAATATATACCCTTTAGAGGTTGACTCGCTATTCCTGTTGCTTCACATTCTCACCAGCTTTTGATGTTGCTAGTGTTTCGATTTCAGCCTATAAGTTTATGCTATATCTTAATTCATTACAGTTCCCTAATGCCATTATGTTGTTGAACATCTTTTCATATGACTGTTGGGCATCAGTTTATCTTCTTTGGTCAGATGTTCATATCTTTTGCCCTTTTTTAAATTGTATCATTTCTTGTTGACTTTCGTGAGTTCTTTTTCTGTTTTAGAAGTAGGTCTTTTATTAAATGTCTTTGTGTGTATTTTCTCTGTGACTTGTCTTTTCTTTCTTTTTTATTAGTGTCTTTCATAGTATTTTTTTTCCAGTCATGGTTCATGTTTTTGGTGTTGTAAGTAAAAAGCTATCACCAACCCAAGATAACCTAGACTTCCTTTTATCTTCGCCTTTGTAAAGTGTTACAGCTTTGCATTTGGTATTTAGATCTTTGATCTATTTTGGGTTAGTTTCTCTGTAAGGTTTAAGATCAATATCTTAATTTTTTTTAGAATTTCTTTTATGAGATTGTACAATTTTTCATCATTTATTAAGATTATATTTTTCCATTAATAATCTTTTCATTGTTTTACAATATTTGTGCTGGAGTACTTGGCTTTCTGTTCTGTTACACTGATCTTTTTGTCTATTCTTTGAACAATATCACACTCTTAATAACTTTTGCTTTATAGTAAATCTTTAAATCAGGTAATGTCAGTCCTTTAACACTGTTCTTGTTTTTTAGCATTGTGTTGACAGTACTGGGTCTTTTTTGTTCGTTGCTGTTACATAGGAAAGCAACTGACTATGTTAGCCATGTATTTTTACAGCATTGCTATAATAATTTACTAGTTCCTGGAGATTTTTTTTCTTTGATTCTGTGAAATGTGCATGCACAGGTCATTTAAAAACACAGTTTTATTTCTTCCCATTCTGTATACAAAAGTGTCCTACAGCTCAGAATATGATCTGTCGTGGTAATCACTGTATGGGAGCTTGAGAAGAATGTGCCTCACACTCTTGTTAGTTGAAGTACTTTAGAGGTGGCAAGTAGATCCAGTTGATTGATCGTTCTGGTCAGTTTGGCTGTATCCTTACTGGTTTTCTGCCTGCCCAGTCTATCAGATGTTAGTAGAGAGGTACTGACATCTCTACCTGCAATAGCAGATTTGTTTATATTTGTCCTTGAAATTTTGTGGGCCTTTGCCTCGTGTGACTCTTGTTAGGCACATACCCATTAGTGATTGTTACATCTTTTTGGAGAATTGATGGTTTTATCATCTTTTTGCTTTTAGTTTATCATTGTGGATCTTTATACTTGTTTCTTGTACACAACATATATTTGTATCATTTTAAAAAATCCATTCCAACAGCCTCTTTAATTAGCATATTTAGACCATTCACATATAAGGTGATTATTAATATGAGCTATATTTGTAACTTTTGGGTGTTACCCTTGTTCTGTGTTTTTGTTTTTTTTTTTTTTCCCCTTTGATTCTATTTCTGCTTTCTTTGGTTTTAATTGAGCATTTCAGGTGATTGCATTATCTTTCTTGGCATATCAGTTATACTTCTACCTAAATTTTGTTGGTATTTGTCATACATTTTGCAGTACATGTTTAAAACTACTCTTAGTCCAGTTTCAGATAAAACTATATTGCTGCATGAGTAGTAGGAGGTATCTTGGAGGATTCTTAATTTCTTCCTCCTGTCCCATGTAACATTACTGTTATTAATTTTATTTATCCAAAAGCTATAGTTACTGATACATGGCTGCTGTTATTAATCAAAATGTTACCTGTTAGAGCAATTAAAAATAAGAAAATAAGCATCATTCATTCTTTAAGAGTATCCTTTCTTTGTACATTAGTTAAATTTCTGATCCACAGTATATCATTTTCCTACTCTAAAGAATTACCGGTCCTGAGGATTTAGCGCAGTGGCACAGTGCCTGCCTGGCAAGTGCAAGGTTGCGAGTTCGATTTCTGGTACCGGAAGAAAAACAAAACAAACAAACAAGCAAAAAAAAATTGGTAACATTTCTTGCAAGGCAGATTTATAGGTAACAAGCTCTCAATTTGTGTTTGAGAAACTACTACTTTACTTTTGAAGAATAATTTTACTGGACATAGAATTCTAGGTTGATGGATTTTTTTTTTTCTTTTAACAATAAATATTTCATCCTACTTTGTTATTGTTTGCATGATTCCTGATGAAAATATCTGTCTAATTCTTAGCCATTTTCTCCCTAAAAGAAGAAAATTCCTATATGAATTCTAAGGCTTATTTGAGACACACTGAATGAATTATTAAAATTTTGAACTTGTTTGATGTGCCTAATAATTATATTTTCCCTGTTTCTGAGATTCAGGAAAGTTTGAGAAACTTTTTAAACTATTTGATTAAAATATACACTGATTATAATCTCATATTAAGGGGAACCAAAATAGTACTCATAGGATGTACCTAATTAGTAACTATTGAATTTAACTATCAGAAATTTACTATTAAAATACATGGAGATCAGAGAATTTTGGTTTTATATCCATATACATACCAGAAGACTCATTTAAGACTATATTTTAAATTTATTTTTGTATTGTTACATCTCTGTTTCATAAGCAAGACCAACATGTTGATTTCTAAAAACAAGAATTTTCCTTAGAATACTCAGAATCCTAGGAAACAGTTTGAAGTAGTCCAAAACTTATGTAATAAACAGCTGCGAGACTTTGGAAAAGGTTCTGATAGCAGTCAAATGACTTATTTTAAAAATAACTTCATTCTCACTAAAAACAAAATACTCAGTATTAAAGATGTAGTCTTGTGCTATCCAGCATAGTACCTGATAACCATTAGCAACATCGTTATTAAACAGTTGAAATATGATTAATTCAAATTGAGATATTTAGTAAGTGTGCAATATACATTGGCTTTCTAAGACTTGGTACACAAAAGTACATAATGCTTCACTGCTTTGGTTTTGAGTACACATTTTTAAATGGCAGTATTCAAACATACCCCACAGATACAGACATTAATTTTTTATAGACCTTGTTTCATGTCAGTAAGTATACCATTATCAGTAGACATTGTATATGGCCTTAACCAATTCCTCTAGATGGACAGTTTTGTTTCTGCTCCTGACCCTCCTCCAGCATAATGTTCAGAGAGTATACACACACACACAGTCACATTGCATTTATCTTCACTAGATTACCTTCCACCATCCAGTTCTGGTGATCCAAACCCAGGGCCTTGCTCATGCTAGACAAGTGTGCTACCATCAAACTCTCCCCCAGCCTTTGATCTGCTTTTTACAATGATAGTTTCCAAGAAGTTGGTTTCTTTAGTTAAAAAAGTAAGTACTTTTTAAATTTGAATTTTGCCTTGCCAAATTGCTGGGTTTTTTTGTTTTTTGTTTTTTTTTTGCAGTACCAGGGATCGAATTCAGGACCTTGCGCTTGCCAGGCAGGCACTTATGCCACTGAGCTATGTCCCCAGCCCCCAAATTGCATTTTTAAATACTTTGTGCCACTTACAGTGATAATCTGATATATTTTTTGTAGTTCTTGAAAGTGCCCACATTTCATGTAACATTAACTATTTTAAAAGATTTAATTCTGTTGAAATGTTCTACTTACTTATCTGTCCATCCGTCTGTCTGTCTGGCCTGTGTATGTATCTATCTGTCTGTCTGTCTGTCTGTCTTATCTATCTATCTATCTATCTATCTGTCTATCTACCTATCAATTGAGACAGGGTCTTGCTCTGTAGTGTAGGCTGGCCTGGAACTCGCAGTGACCCTCCTGCTTCCTGCCTCCCAGATGCTGAGATTATAGGAATGCACCACCATGCCCAGCTTCAATGTTCAGAATTTTAAAGTATGACTTTTCTGAATGTTGGACATGATTTTTGAGGTATTGTTAGGGACATCTCACCTTTCAAATGGAAGTAAACAAATAAGAAGATGCGTATAGCAATATGTTGCCAGGCATGGTGGCACATGGCTGTAATCCCAGCACTCTGGAGACTGAGGCAGGAGGACCATTGTGAGTTCAAGAGCAGCCTGGGCTACAAAGTGAACTGAAGGCTCACCTGAACTATATCGAGAGACCCCGTCTTGAAGAGACCAAAAAAAAAAAAAAAAAAAAAAAAAAAAAAAGAAAATATATAGCAATGTACTTTATTAATTTTATGTATCTTATAAATTGAGATACTGTGTTTCTTTCTAAATAAAGGAAGTAGAAAGTGTTCATTAATATTTATTGTTAATAGGAACATTCTCCCTAATTTATTTAGTAACCTTGAAACAAGATTGGGTCAAATGTAGTAATTAATGTAGTCATTAATGTTTGGTGCTTTGTTTTAACACTTCTTACAGTTAGTCTTAGCACTGTGCCATAGGCAGAATAGGAGTCTTCTAGGAGCTTTATGATTCTAACGTTTTGTGTTTAGGCTTATGATTCATATAGGATTTATTTTTTCATATGTAGTGCAAAAAGAGTGATATATAAGCTGATTGTATGATTTTTTTACCACATTGGTTTTTTTTCTATAATTACCCATTTGAGATACAGCACTGTTCGTTAGAAAACATTTTATCATTGAATTAACTTGGACCCTTTATTATAAACCTAGTTGACCATATATATTTGGATTTATTTTTTGATTCTGACTTGGACTGTTAAATTTTTCTCCTTTACCAATATAATGTTGATTTGTAGTATAAATTTATTCTGAATCTTAAAATGAGGTCTGATGAGACTGATTTTTTGTTTGTTTTTGGCTTTTAAAGATTGTTTTAGCTATTCTAGGCTCTTTGAATTTGCATCTATGTTTTAAAGTAAATTTTTCAAACTTATCCAAAAGGTGTGCTAGGATTTTGACTGACCTGTTGATCAGTTTAGGGGAAATACATATTCTAACAATGTATTACTCAGCTTTTTATTGCTATGACTGAAATATTTGGCATTTGCAATTTAAGAGGAGGAGAGGAGAGGTTTATTTGACTCATGGTTTCAGAGGTTGCAGTCCGTGGCTGGCTGACTCCAAGTTAGAAACATCATGGCCAAAGGGTATGGCTAAACAAAGCTGCTTAGTTCATAGATAGCAGCTCAGAGGCAGAACCCAGGGGAAAAGTGCCAATGATAGATGTACCCTCCAAAGGCATGACCTCAGTGACCCTCTTCTAGCTGAGCCCCACTTCCTAATGGCACATTCAGCTGTGAATATCAGTGTATTAATCTACTGATGAGTACATGCATTTATGGGCTAGTCACCTGGTCAGTAGTGTCTTAGTCCAGTCAAGTTGACAGTTAAGCTTAACCATCACACAGGTTTCTTCTGTATTTAATGGTCCTGTGATTTTTTTTTTCTTCTCCTAATGTGATGAATTGACTTATTTTTTAAATGTTACGCTAAGCTTGTATTCTTGAGTTAAGCTTTTTTTTTTTTTATGGATTTCTTTATTGCTAAGCTTGTATTCTTGAGTTAAACTCCTTTTTTTTTTTTATGGATTTCTTTATCTGATTTGTAAATATTTTGTATTTTTGCATATGTATTCCTGAGGGCCATTTTGTTTACTTGTAATATCTTTGTTTCATTCATACAGATAAGGTTAATGCTAACTTTGGCACACACTTGCAAGCTCAGCATTGTGGGAGGCTAAGGCAGGAAGTTTCCAAGTTCAAGCCCATCATTAATTTAACAGTTTTGTCAGACCTGATCTCAAAATAATAATAATAATAATAATAATAATAATAATAATAATGAAGCACTAAGTATGTAGTTCCATGTGAAGGGCCTGATGTCAACACTATACTGATATATATCTATGGCTGTATCTATATTTATTTCAGATCTCTAGATGATATGTAATCTTGAAATTACATGTTTAAAAACACCTGCTTTTCTTTCTTGTGGCCAAAATTAACTCAAGAACTCTTACAAACTTGATGTTCAGTTGAAAGTTTTAGTTTAGGAAAGGAATTGAAATTCCTCTTCCCCATTGAAAAGCCAGTGGAACATTTAAATATTTTCTGTAAAGACAGGGAGTGGTGCTTACTTAGCACAGTAGATTCTGCCATAAGGCAACTTTGAGCTTACTGTTCCATCAGCTGTTACTTCTATGACAATGACCAGGTTACTAAGTGTATGTTTTAATCCATATGTATGAAGTTATTTCCTTCTAGGCTTGATATTTAAATATGAAAACATAAGTAAAATAGTTTTGATGTGTACCTAATACAGCTTGTTGTGATTTATATCTGTATGTCCTTCCAAAGCCTCATACATTTGTAGGTGGGGCCTTGGAGGTAAATGCGTCATGGTGATTGATACTTATCAGCGGATTGGTGCACTGAAGAGTTAATAAGTAAATGTGATGTTATGAGGTGAAGCCTGGTTATAGGAGGTGAGTCCCTGGGCATGTGACCTAAAAGGATGTATCTCCCTTCTTTCTCCTTTGATCTCATCCCCTTATGTGTGGGGAACTGAGGTAGAAGCCGATTCTTGTGGGTTGTGGCATTTAAAATACTAGGAATAGCCATGTATTAATTGGATTTAGGATTAATTGAAATCCCAGGACGAAAATTGCTGTCTGAAATTTCTACTAAAAACAATTTGAATAACATAGAGTAGCAATTTCTACCTCTCTGAAAAAATATTTAAGATGGTTTTAATAATGTAGCAATGATCAGTATGATTCTAAGAAAGAGCCCCTTTCATTTCCGCAAGTGATTGTGAAATGCATATAATGTTGTTAGATGAGGATACATAGACCTTATCAATAGATAAGTATCCCTTATCTGTGGAAAGCTGGTAATACAGCTGTGAAGCTGACTGCACAGGGGAGACGCAAATCATTCAATGGTATGTGCCTCACTGAATGTGTAAATAAAGTGTAGGAATACAGCAAGGTAGAAGTATTTGCTTGAGAAAATCAAGAAAAACTTGAATAAGAGAGAGACATTTGAAATATATATGTGTTTAGTGCAGGTGCTTATTCCGAGAGGCAGTGTGTCTAACACTTATACTGTCGGAATGGAGGACAGGCAGTTGTTACCAGTAGGATTGTCATATGTAGAAGTTAGTGAAAGTTCTATGAAGATACAATTTATCTTTATTTATTTGGTCTCTCACTGATCAAACCTTCCTTTAAATGCCATTGTTCAAAATATTTACTTTCTAGTGTAATGAAAAGCTTTTTTACTTCCAACTCATATTCCAGATTTGAAGAAAATATACATATGAGGGTTTTTTCTTGTTTGATTTCGGAGGAAGTTTACTATTTTACTTGACCGACTTGCTGAAAACATAAGAAATATTAGTCCTCTAATTACTACTTGCAGTAAGCTAGGAACTAAAACCTTTAAAATGATCTGATTAAAAATATAGCAACTGATAATTTGATATCATGATAACTTTTTAAAATGTTTGAGTTAATGCTAAACAGTGTTCCAAATACATGCTGTGTATTTTTCATTAATCCTAATAACTCAGTGGAGAAGAAATTATTTGGAGCACTTTACATGTATTAACTAAGTGAAATTAGTATTATCCTTGTTTGACAGATGAGAAAACAGAGAGGGTTGCTCAGTAATTGTATAAAGTCACATGGCTGCTAAGTGATGGAATCCATCCTAGAGTCAGTGCTTTTGGTTGTGTTCTTCCTGTAGATGTCCACCAGGGCCAGCACCAAGTCCTGAAGTCAGCATTGCCTTAGGACTTTCCAGTTCACTAAGTCATTAACTCCTTGAAGACATGACACTTCTTAACTATTTTTCAGTTTTCTGTATGTAATATTTGTTACATTTAATACCCAGTTCTAACTTAGTTACACAGACTTTCTATGAATAAATGTGATTTTGCTAATTCTTTTTCTTCTGTATATTTCTTTGTATAATGTTCCCAATTCTGAGTTTCCCTTGATTTTATAAGTTCTCTATCTTGTTTTAGATAGGTACTTACATAAAATCTCTTCTGTGGGACTTTCCAGAGTTACTTGCCAATAGGACTTTATAATACTGTCCAATATGGTAGTCAGCTGTAGTTACTGAACACTTAAAATATAGCTAGCGTGATTAAGGAAGTGAATGTTTTTAATCTAAATTTAAAATAGCTACATGTAACTAGTGGCTACTAAAGCATTGGCTACCTCTTCATTAGTGCAGATCTAGGAAGCAGGAATGAGTCCCAAACCTAAGAGTGCCCACCTCCTCCCTGCCCAGCTGTTAGCCACATTGCTGAGACTTACTTGTGAGAACACTAACATTGTAAAAGGTCTGACTTAAAGTGAAATCACTTCCAAATAATTGAGACTTTTCAAAAAATACCGAACATTAAAATTCTTAAATCTATATATGAGATTTAAAAGCCTCCCTTTCTGTTTCCGTAGAAAATCTTCAGCTATTTTTTTGCTTTTATAGTGCACAATATAATTTTATAGGGTAGTGTTATAAAATCTTCACATTCTTTTCACCTCCCCATGGATCTTGATTTGTTAATGTTAAGATACTTAAAAAGGTGGAAAAAATCATGATCTGATTTTTATTTATTTGTGGTCTGGCCATTCAGTCCAGGGCCTTGAGCTTGCTACCTAAGCAAGCACCCAACCCCAAGGTATATCCATAGCACTTACCTTTATTTTCCCACAGTCTGCTTCCTCTTGGGCATAGCAGATGAACATCACACTATGCTTCTTCATTAAGGGTAGTAATAATAACCCGAGTTAGAAATACTGATCTGTGCATTTGGATAAAAGTTGCCATTTGAAACTAGCAGCATTAAGCTTTCTGAGGAAGTATAGGTCTTAGTTATTGAGTAATTATGAAAATTGAATAGCTCATTGTTTTAACCTTTCAATTTTAAGTGTCTTCATTTGTAAATAAAACGTAAATCATGAAAAAACCCTTCCACAAAATTCTTGCTTTTTTTGCCCATTTATGTATAATACATTACAAGAGGTTCAGATACACTTAAAGTCCTTAGTAAGGTTTAATATTAAATGTAAACTGTTACTTGTAAAAACAAATGCACTTACATTTATCCTACTCTTTCACATTCTCATATTTTGTTCATTTGTTCACAGATTAACCTTCCCTTTGCATGTCTTTCCCTCATCTTGATTGTACATATGAAAGCTCAGCATTTAAGTGTGCTTGTGTTTGTGTGTATATATATGCATGCATCTCTGAGACTGCCTTGCAGTGCCTGGATAATTAGGAGCTGCAAAATATGGAGTAGCAAATGTGGAAGACAAAGCCAATTGAATTTAAATAAGCTTATCTTCATTAATCATGTTTAGGAGTTGAGAAGCCTAAGAGAAGGTTTGTGAAAGCACTGCTCTAAGGTTTCACCTTTTTCATGGACAATGGTTTGGCTATAGTAGCCAAAGTTTTTGCTTTATATGCCGTTAAAGCACATAATATGTTATTCAGCAGTACTCTCTTCTAATTTTTAAGGAGAAAGTTTTAAAAGCTTCTAAAAATCATTCCTAGGTTACAGTTTCTGGGTCAGAAAGATGATCTTTTTGTTTTGTAGACATACACCATGGTGTGACTTGAATTGGTCTTTCTCTGCCATGTATTTTTCAAATCAATATTTAATCTTTGAAAAAGTACAATATTTACATAGTTTAACAATAAAACTATACATACATAAAGAGAAGCTTCTCTTGTATGTATCCAACCCTTGCCCAGTCATTTCTTATCTCTCAAAGCATGTGCACACAAATTCTAAGTAGGTCCTGTTATTAGATTTGTTTCTTTTTTCAGGCATACTATGCTTACATAAGCACATGCAAGTTACTCTTGTTCCTGTTGTGTACAAATGTCATATTCTACTCTTCTTTTTACTGTTTTTTTCGTAGAATGTCTGTCTTACCATCTTTATTGTTACTTAAGGAACTGCTGCTGCTTTTAAGCAGATGTATGCCATCATATTATATAGCTAAATTAGTTTATTTAATAAATTGAATGGGTATTTTTCTTGATGATCTAAAACAATTCCAGTTGTCTGAATAAATTTTAAATAATTTTAAAGGTTCTGAAGATTTGAACTAATAAAACTTTAGTAAGATTTAAAATACTTAAAAGTCATTCTGTCAATGACTTTGGTAGAAATGTTTCTAAAATGTATTATCCATGTACACTTTTAAATAGGCCAAATACTTTACTGAAATTATTTTAACTCTTATTTGATAAGATGGTCTATGTAAATATTTGGGTACTGTGTATTTTATTGTGCTGTGTTTCCTTGAACCAGAGTTTTTATTTTATGTTTTTTTTACTGTAGAACGCACATTGTCTTATCCTACTGTGTTTTCTGAATTTATTCTGTTTTGACCATGGTGAGACTTGACTTTTAGGTCAGGTGTATAGTTCTTTTTTTTTTTCTTCCTGCATATTACATTGTTTTTTGATTCTGTAATATACATCATGCTACCTAATTGCCAGAAAGTTTTACTTTACTGTTTGTAGATTCGTTGCTGTTTCACATAAGCAGTGTTGTATGAATGCTGCTCGGCTGTTTCTTCTGGTAGCCTAGAAAGGATTTACAGCAGCTCTGCTATTGAGGAAGCACTTGATAGAGCATCCTTCCCTGAGCATTATTAGTGTGTATGCCTCCTAATGTGAAAACTCTTTTACTAGCTGTCATCAGAGATCATAATTTTTCCTGTTCAATTTTTTTCCAAATAAAATTGCTTTTCAGTATTATTACTGGCTTTTAAAATTCTGTATCTCATCTTAATCCCTAGTGTTTCCAACCTACTTAAAAATTTTGAATATAACCATTGAAGTAGTTGAAAAGGACATTTACCTCACCATTCCACTGACTATTTTGAAGTTAATTTTGTTGTAGTTTTTGTTTTGGTAAGGTTCAGTTAAAAGAGGAACTGCTTTCTCCTCTTTCTGATTCTTAAAGCTGACCAATATGTCTTGTTAGACATGCCTGTGTTGCTTACCTTTATAGATTGAGTTAACACTTTTTTTACTTATAATTTCAGTAATTAAATAACTGAATACCATGTTTTTGGCATTGTGCTAGGTCCATACAGAAATAACGCAGGACCTTGACTTCAACGTGATGTCAGTCTCATGAATATACCTAAGTGAAAAGAGTACAATTCAGTGACTGTTACAGTGAAGATGCCTCAGCACTGTGGTCCTCTCTGGATAGACTTCTGTCTCATACAGTAGTAGGAGTGAAGGGTGTTGTACTTTAGGGAGCACAGATTTTGAAATGGAAGATAAGGCTATAAGATAGTCTCATATCACCAGCACTATATGTGATAGATGAGAATAAGGCTGCATATGCATGTTTTTAATGATTGGAAACAGTATTTCTTCATTTTGTTAATGTTCTGCACTGATGAGACTACATATAAAATAGTGACAAGACTGATAAGGGATCTATAAACAGGTCAGATGAACCGTGATCAAAAACAAAACTTAGCTGAGGAAAGAGATGATCTGAGAATGAAAATGTTAGTACCACTTCACAGGAATAAAAAACGTGTTTTAATTATAGAGTATGTGTTGGTACAGCTGCATGTTATAGCTACATTAGCCAGCACTGGGCCACCATATAGAAGATGCTGAACAGATACTAAGTTAAAGAATGAAATACCTATTGCATGCTGAGCAAACAGGTTTCAGGCCAGTACGTATTCACAATTTTCTAATTGAGCTGCCAGACAGTAAGACATTCTTATTGTTGAACACGATAGTTTTTCCTGAGGTTGTGAGCTCCCCATTACAGCAAGCATTTAAGCAAGTGCTGTGAAATTATTTATTAAGAATGTTATCTGGAGAAGTCTTACATTGAATACAGAAGAATTCCCTTCCTCCATATGCACCCATCAATATTTCCCATGTATCTCATTTAATGGTTTTTAAAAGTTGCTTGGCATTAGGCTTTCTTAAGTAGTAAGACCATTGTATGTTAAATGGTTATTTCATCAAGTGTAGCTTGGCAAGTTGACTATATTGGCTTAGGTAGTTGTTCATTTTCTTAAGATACAAAATACTATTGCACAAATAGCATCCTTTTCTCACCCTAAGCAAGGATGATATAAGGTTTGTGACCTGAAGTAATTTGAAGGGGCTCTCCTTAAGACAAAGTCTAAAATTAGGTATGAAAATGAATGTGTAGTGCAAGAAAAGAATACAACAAATAAAAAAATTATAAACATCACACAATTCAGAAAGATGGCTTATAAGATATAGTAGTTTGATACTTTTCCCCTATTTTGGCCACATGTACATGGGTCAGTTCTTTACATGATAACAATTTTGTATTTTCTATAATAGAATATTTCCTCTTGCACAGTGCTTGATATGGCTTGTGAATCAAATCCAGCCTGTTCATTTTTGTTAATGAAGTTTTACTGTAATGCAGACATTTCCATCTTATCTGTGGCTGCTTTGGGCCATTGCAAAGACTCCATTAAAAGAGACTATATGGCCCTCACAACCTAAAATATTAACTATCACTTCATAGAAAAGTACTCCTAATCTATAACCTGTTGCTCAGAATTTCTTTTCTATTGATAGTTGTGAAAGTGAAAGAATTGTTTGACAATTACTAGTAATAGAAGTAATTACTTGAGTTAGCTTAAAAAGTGGTTTTTTGCTTAGGAAGAACTCCAGGTCACTATTGGCTGGACTACTTTGCCACCCTAGAAGTGTCCATGAAGTTTGGTCATAGTGTCCCACTCCTAACAGGAGCTTGGGCAGCATTCAGCTCCTTTAACTTGGGGTTAAAGATTGTGTCTGAGTAAATCATGTGGTTGAGGAAGGAAAGGATAGGTTATTTCTGGGAGCTAAATGATGCAGAGATAATGCATCTTTGATGGAAGTACCATGGTTTCTCAATGGTAGCAAGAGAGGAGCCCCTTCAGTCTGAGTTTGGGGGTTGCCATTACCTCCCCACGTTCACAAAGAACAAGGCAAGCCTTGTAAGTGGTTTTTTTCGGTAAAGGACCCTGAAACATAATAGGCTTCATGGGTAAATCTGCATTTTCACTCAGCAGACACAGTTTATGTCTGCATGTACTTTATCTTTTAAGAAGATAATGCTCATGCACCAACAGTCAGTCCTCTACATTCCACTACCAGCATCACAATGCTCCATCTCATCGAACCCCTCAAATAATATAAGAGACCAAAGAGGCACCATAGGAAAGTAAAATTATATTCAGGATATATATTTCTTAGAGAGCCATTTAGATGGGACAGAGCAGAAGTATGGCAGATTAGGAACTGAGATGAATTACTGAATAATTTATCTTGCACATAAAATTAGAAGCTAACTAGGAAACTCATATAAAGCTATGTAGTATCTGACACATGCTAAATATATATCTCTAAAATTATGATATTGGAATATATGTTTGATAAAGTCTACAATGAAATGTTTTCAGATGGTGTTTGGCTCTTGGATTACAGATTAGCTGCATCCTTATTAGCAGCTGAAATACCTACTTTTCTGCCCTGTCTTCCAGACCATCCCCTGGGAGGATGCTTGGGGGAGTACTAGCAGTTATATATGTATTTCCCCTTTTCTTTGTCATCATGACAGTGAGTCTTAACTGCTAACATTGAGCAGAGTTGGGGATCTTGGGACACCTCCTTTCTACCTTCATTTTCTTCAGGTTTACCATGATCTAATGGACTTTGAAAGAGGAGGAGGAAGAGGTGATGAAGAGGAAAGAGAAGAAAGATTCCTTTAGGCAGGTCCACTTTAGCTGCGGGAAAGGGAGAGGAACCAAAGAGCAGACCACACCTACATGCCCTTTTAACAGTGTCCTTATCCATTTGCAAATACGACCCAGTCTGTAATGAGCTCAGGCTCCATCTACCTTAATCTCTTTATGACTGTGCATCAAGTAGGAAGTGCAGAATACATTAAACCTTGCCAGTTATAGTTTCATCATCTGTAATTTTTATTGTTTGCAGGTAATACTAAAAGTCTGTACTATATACACTACTATATACACTAGTCATTTATGGTTCTTTAAATGCATATATGGATCTAAGTCATGCGTCATGTAAGATTGTTGTGTGGTTGTGTGTGCATGAGTGAGTCTGGTTTAGATCTCAAGACACTGATAAAATGATTTTAAAATGATTCCCCCACCCCTAAAAACACATGCTGGTATGAAAGTGAGGTTTAAAAGTTTTATGGTTTCTAGTTTTGAAATGTTGGTAACATTTCAAGCACATGTCTATTCTAACTATAATAAAGGAAGAAGCTGAAGCTATCTGGTACAGATATTATGTCTTTTAGTATTTTAAAACAATCCCCTGTGTCGGTTACCTATTGCTGCGGACAAACCACCTTATGACTTTGTGAGTTAATGTTAGTTTCTCATGATTGTGTGAATTCAGTGGGTAGTTAGCTGGTATCACTGAGACACATTCTTAAAGTTGCAGTCAGCTGGCAGGTCTCGTAAACCACAGGCTGGAAGGACAGGTAGATGGCCTGGGACCTTGCTCTCCGTGTGATCTTTGATCCCAAGTGTTAGGGCAGCAGTTAACAAGAGGCCTGGCAGCAATTTCCAGGTACTTTTCAAATTTCTGCTTACATTTACTGATGGCCTTTTAGTCAAAGCAAGTTACAAGACAATTGGGTCAGTGGGGAGGAATATATAAGAGTGTGTATATTGGGAGATATCAGGACCATTACAGGAATGAGGTACCACAGTACCACATCTCCAGTCCAAGGTTCCCAGACTGTTTATCCCTCTAAACCAGAATTAAGCAGTATTTACTGTGACTTTAACATTAAGTCTGTAAATTCATTCCATGCCGTGCTACTTTCTTACCCCAAACCCCCAGCTCCTAAAACTTCCCATGATAGAGCTTTGTTGATATATTGCCTTAGAATGCTATTTCCACCCCATTTCCCTCCAACCCTTTGTGCACCTGACTCAAACTTCTGCTCTAGATTTTTTTCTTCTCTGCGTTTTAAAATTTTTACTTTTATTAGTACATGTTTGCAGTACATCATGATTACATTCATCATGGGAAATTGGTGCACACACATAACATAACTTAATTCTTTTTACATCACTTTCTCCTCCATCTCTCATTAGATCTTACATTTTTCTTGTATACTGAGTTTTCCCTTTATAGTATTCATAGCAGTTATTAAATAAAGCCTGTCTTACTGGACTGTATGTTTCACAAGGGCAATGTTTAATTCATTCACTTTCAGTCCTACCCTCCCCTATTTATCACCATCTTTTACACATAAGTAGATAATCATGAGCAAAATGTCTGAAACAGTAGAGTTTTCTTAAATATATTTAAAAGGGCTATTGTGTATGATCCCTAATACAGCAGCTGTTTATCTGGCTCCATTTTTCTTCACTGTTGGGATTCTGTTCGTTAGGTTTTGATTTCATCCTATTCCTCCTCCATTTCTGTAGCTCTTTTTAAAATTAGTATTTCTTTTGAAATCTTCTTGCTGTATTCTTTGTAATTGCTACTGTTTTCTTTTGGTTTGTTTTCCATTTCTTACTGTAAAAATGACCAGTTAATAAGATTCCTCCTTTCCAGGTGAATTTTGGGCTTTCTCTTCCTGGTTGTCACTGATACCACTCAGGAGTTGTTTGTTGTTCACTGCCATGTGTATTGTTTTTATTTATTTCAATTACAGTTTCTGGTTTGGATTTTTGACCCTAATGCAAACTAAGGTGTTGTCATACTTTTAATTATTTAGAAGATTGATCTTTAGGTCACTGCAAAATTAATTACAGAAATTCAGCCAAATCCTTTGTGTTTCTTTGCTTTTATTCTTCTTTTATACCATACATGTCTCGGGCTGGGGCTAAGGTCCCAGTGCTGAAATCAGGAACTCAGCCCACCCCTTTAAAATCAGTATGCAGATTTGCTGACTCTTGTCATGGAAAAGGAATTTTAAGGACACATCAGGAAGAGAGGTGTGCCAAGGGTGTATTAGAGGTAGATACAGAATGCATGCGTAACAAGCCCCAGGGTGGGGCACACTTAAAGGCCGTTTTAATCTCAAATGTATGGTTTCTCTGTGCCAGGATACAGTGCAAACCATGGATAAGTTTAAAGCTTAGACAGGTCTCCAGCACACCTGCTTTCTGGCTGGAGGAAAAAGGCAATTTGCAGGTGAAAAGAGTTCAGTGCCTGGGAATTTACATGTTACTAAAGTTAAGCTCTGTAGTCCTCAGCTGCTTTCTAGGCTGGAGGGAAGGGCAGTTTGCAGGTGAAAGGGTCTAGTACCTAGGAATTTACAGGTTATTGTAAAAGACCTTTAGACATTTGGCATTATTCTAAGAATGAAAGGGGGGGATTTGTCGCATGGTAGGGTGGCCTCCAGAAGCAGGAAAAGTTTTGAAGTTTTGAAGCTGCAGTTTTTCTTGAAAGTATAATTTTAAATTCTTGATTCCCTAGTCTCCTTTCTACCTAGTTTTATTTCTTCCATCCTGCCTAATATAGACTAAAATTTCATGTTCAAAATAACAGTGAGTTATTTCATGTGAATTTATCATGAGTGCAGCTAGGAGTTTGGCTTTTATGTAAAGAAAAAACTTAAGATAGGTTATCCCCCATTAGTTTTTAAATTTTGAGACCCAGTACGCAGACACATACATACAAAAGTTGGGAATGTTTGACTCTTCATGTAAGCCAATGTGATCATAGAAGAGATTTATTTTATTCAGTAATAAAATTTTTCATATTTGCTTTTGGATATTTATTGAATGTTTATCTTAAAATATTTCTTTTAATAATATTGAATATTACATTGTTACAGATGGTGTTATTTCATCTTAGTATTTGTTATAGGGAGTTCATTGTTTAAAATTAAGAATTTGTGAGTGTCCTTCCCTGATCATTATCTGATTGTCTGTAATCAAAGGAACACCTATTTTTCTATTATAAAATTCTTGTTCGACCTGTTTCATAACATGATTATTCCAAAAATCTGAACAGAATTTGAACTGTAGAAGTGACGTTTGTAAGTTGAGTCTTGGAGTGGAGATCCTTTCAACAGCGCTGAGTGTGAGTAGGAGCAGTTGGAGGGAGCAGTGAGTCCGTGTTTTCTCAGGTGTGGGTCCTTGTGGCATGGCTGATGTACGGAACAGGTATAGTGGCTCAGTAAAGAGAGCTACTTTCTCGAAACAGCCATGACTAGGAAGAGAACAGAAGAGTCTTAACATTTTTATGAATCGTATGTGTTTTTTCAAGTTGTTTTAAAATAATTTCAAAGTTACAGAGAAGTTGCAAGTAGAATACAAAGAATTCCTGTATATCTTACATCTAGATTTGCCAAATGCTTATAACATTTGACCTTGTTTCTAGACCTCTCTAAAATATATATATATATTTTTCTGAGTAATTTTAGAGTAAATTACATAATGCCCCATTACATTACTTCCCGGTATAAAATCAAGGCCATTCTTTTATGTATTATCATACTTATTAAAATCAGCACATGCAGTTTTTAATTAAATAAATATTTGTTTAGTTGGAGACAGTATAGGTGGAGTGAAAGCATAGAATTTAAAAACTATTTTAGGTGCTTAAAAGGATTAGCATCTCTTTTAATGGATAAGAAATTAATACAGAAAAATTAATTATAGAGTAAGATTGTGGCATAACAATAATGGAGATACACAAAAATGTATGGACTAGAAACATGAAGAAAAAGCAATCATTTCAAGCTCGAGAATCAGGAAAATACTGGGTTGATGCAAAGTCAAACAAGATGAGATTAAAGTGCTCTGCCAAAGAACACTGGGAGGGAGTCACTTCCCCTCTTACGTTTGTCCTTGACCATGAATGTGAGTATGTTATTGCAGTTACTCCGTAATGAGCTGTCGGGAATGTGTCTACAAAAGTTAGCACAGTACCTTTTTTTCTATTTGTAATTAGCAAGTTTTAATCTTAACATTATTGGGCTATTAAAAATTTTCTCCTTTTAAACACTTTTCCTTAGGTTGTTTTTCATATCTTCTTCATTATGAAAGACAGGAAGTAATATAGTTGATTGGCTGTAATTACTTGAAAGGAATGGAAGGAATGTTTTTGAAAACTTAATTAAGATACTGTCAATTTGGAATTTAAAGGATAGTTACTGTTTTTGTATATCTGGCATTTACATATTAAATGTTAATGTGTACAAGTTGCTTGTCATTACTGTACTTCTGAATTAATCAGAAAAGACTTTATAAGGCGTTATGATGTCCCTTTCAGGCTTCGCCACATTAAGGTAGGAAGTGAAATAGACACAGAAGAAATAATATTGCAGCAAATTTTTAAAAGCTTGTAACCGAAAATTACTTGTGAATACTGGGTTTTCTTTTAGTATTAGGATGAAGTTTGTAACGAATGCCAAACTGTGTCTGTGTGAAAACACTATAAAATAGTTGTCTTTATTTCCTAAACAGATGTTTTAAAACTTTGTTTTAAATTTATATAAATGTTTAAATGTAGGTTTTTAGTTTTTGTTCCTTTCCATTCTCTATATCCAGATGATTTATGTTAATTTTTGAACTTTTAGGAAGGGTATTTTCATAATAAAATTTCAGAGTCTAAATAACACTTTTCTTTCCTACACTACTAATTCTTGACTTCTGGTTAAAAAATAAAAGTAGGGAGATTTTTAGATGTTTGTCTTGGCATCTAATTTCTTACCATGTTTTTCTTTTCAGAAAGTCATACATTTTGAGAGCTGTATACTAAAAGCACAGTCATTTACATGAATTTTCATCAGAACACAGATTCTTAACATCTGGTTTTTTAGGTCTTGAGCATGGTATTTGATTCCTTTAGCTAATTACATGCAAAATCCGTCTTTTTCCTGAAGTTTTCAGTGCTAGGGGCTGAGAGGCAGGAAGCCTACAGGCTGCCATCTTGTAGTGGAGCACTTGGCAGAGAAACACTCTGGAACAGGCCAGAGGTGTACGTACTCACCTTCTTCAGTCTGTGATTTTCAACTCACCCTGGTAGTATAAACATGTTCCACATTTCTAAGTTATCTTCGTGATTTTTGATAGCTTTTGTGTAAATTTTCCTTTTGCTTTGTGTTCTGTTCATGATTGGGTGTAAAATTCAAAGATGTATTTGGTTTGTAAAAACTTAAAACAGCATTATTCTTTGTTATCTGGGAAAGTCTTTATGATCTTTTGATTCGTAACAGTATGCTCAACGTACATTTCTGATTTTAGTACTATATAAGATTTGTGTATATAATTCCAAGGAATCCTCTTAGCAAAGGAGGGCAGTCCCCACACATAGTTAAGTATACTCAAAATATAACCTCCAAATTTTAATGTATTTTACCACAATGCCCAGGTTTTAGTGAACTAGGGTACCATAATTATATCAGCTTCTGATTCTGATTATTCTGATTCTGATCCTATGTTTTTTTAAAACCCATGATTAGTATATATTCATAATATTTTCTTTTTATATTTTTATTCAAAGTCACTTTTTAATTTATCCAAATTATTTCCTTAATTTTAGTTTAGGAATATTATTGGCCCAGAAAAATTACTTTTGTTGAGGCTTTGTATGAGCCCTATCAGTAAAGTGTGTTTACGAAAACAGTTTTACAAAAACAGTTTAAATAGTTACATTCTAAACTATATCAAAAAAGAAACTTAATTTAGAATGAAGTGGGAGTTTCCATTGTTTCATGATATTTGTTCTGGGTGGCAGCAAGATATCCTAGAAAACCCGTATACCAAGAGTGTCTAGCGCATGTAATGAGCTAGCCTCTCTCCTGTGCATTTGCGAGGGTTCTAATTAGATAGTATTTTTAGAGAAATCAAGATGGTAGTCACTCAAATTATTTTTCATATCCTCAATATAGTCTTTAAACCATGTGGGCATTTGTGTAAATCACTTAAAATCCTTTTCCCCCTCAGTTTTACAATTTTTAAAAAATATTTTATTTATTTATTTATTTATTTATTTTTGGTTTTTCTCTGGTACTGGGAACCGAACTCAGGACCTTGTGCTTGCCAGGCAGGCGCCTTTTCTGCTGAGCTAAATCCCCAGCCCCTTAAAAGTATTTTTTAATCTATCGTCTGAAAGATAATACATTTGAAATACCTAAAAGTAGTAACTACAAATCTTGCTTTTAAGTTTGATTTAGTTCTTGCACTGTGAAGTGTTTAACTAATTCATTGCTTAAATGTTGTATTGATCAGCTCTCTTGCTGCTGAAACCAGAGTACCTGGCCTATACAATTTAAAGGAGGAAATGGTTTATTTTGCTTACCGTTTCAAAGGTTTCAGTACATGGTTTGTAAATCAGGAGCATCGCGGAAGTAAGGACCCAGGGGAACAAGTCTGCTCATTCCTGACAGCAGGAAGCAGAGAGAGAGAAGAGCCAGGGCAAGAACCACTTTCCAAAGGTCCACC
Organism: Chinchilla lanigera; assembly: GCF_000276665.1. NCBI lineage: Eukaryota > Metazoa > Chordata > Mammalia > Rodentia > Chinchillidae > Chinchilla > Chinchilla lanigera. The sequence goes on along the minus strand of NW_004955479.1, from coordinate 5,201,132 downwards.
CCTAGTGACCCACCTTCTCCTCTCGCTGGGTCCCTCCTCTTAAAGTACATTCAGTAAGGAACTCAGTGAATTAATCCATTGATGATGGTAGCACTCCCATGGTACAGGCACTTTCTGAAAGTCCCACCTCTGAACACATGAGTCTTTAGTCTTTCAGAACTGAGCCATACCAAATGTTCACTTTATTGGGTACAGAATAACACAAAAAGTAATATAGGGTCTGAAATCATGCATTGCCTGGACTGGAGTTTCATCTCTACCATTTACTATTATACTGGGTAAATTACTAACCCTCTTTAAGTGTTAGGTTTCTCAGGTGCAGAATGAGATTATAGTAGCAATAACAGTTAAATGGGGTTATGTTTACAAATGTTTAGCACATTTCCTGACACATTTGTCAGTAAATCCTAATTTTTAATAATTTGTTACATGGTTATTGTATTTATTATTTTGAAAAGCAGTGGCTTAAAATAAGAGTAAATGTGTATTACCTCCTTGTTTCTGGGAACTAGCAGTTCAGGGGTAACTTAGTTAGGTGGTCCTGGTTTGGTGTATCTCATAAGGTTGAGGTTAAAGTATCAGAAGGGGTGTTGTCATCTGAGTGTTACTTTGAAACTGATGGCTATAAATTTTATGCTTTGCAGACTATGTCTTCTGCAGTGGTACAGTTGTATGCTGCGGATCGGAACTGTATGTGGTCAAAGAAGTGCAGTGGTGTTGCTTGTCTTGTTAAGGACAATCCTCAGAGATCTTATTTTTTAAGAATATTTGACATTAAGGTGAGTTCTGCCTTGCTTTTACTTTAATCTGAATTTCTGCCCCATTGTAATTTAATATAGATGTATTTATTTACCCTGTATTTAGTGTTTAAATTGCACCTAAATAGTGAAATTTAGATACTGAAGTACTGGTCTTGGGACCAAATGGGAGTATATCTTAAGCCAAAAATGAGTGTAGAAGTTTGTTCTTATCTGTGGTTTTGCTTTTAGTGGTTTCATTTATCTGTGATCAGCCACTGTCCTGATTATTAAATGAAAAATTACTAAAATAATTCATATATTCTACTATAGTACCAATTATTAAATGAAAAATTACTAAAATAATGCATAAATTCTATTATAGTATAACTGTTCTGTTTTATTACTGTTGTTAATCTCTTACTGTGCAATCTATGAAGTGCTGTCCTAGTTCATAAATTAACCGTAAGTGTGTATGTATAGGAAGAATACAAAATGTCTTTGGTCTTAGATACTATCCGAGGTTTTAGGCATCTGTGGAATATATTGGAATGTGACCCATGGATAATGGGAGACTACTGTGGGTACTTGTATCTCTTCACTGCAACTGTGAATGAAAGACTTTTTAAAAAATGACTCCTTTTGATCCCGGACTTTCCTTAGGTTCTTTTTGTTTTTCCCAGTGGTACTCTTTTATTCCATCTTATCCATTATAGACTAGCATATGTAGTCATTGCCAGGAACAATAAAAGACTGTTTTAATTTTGTATATGCTGTTACTTCAGGCCAAGCTTACAACATTATATAATATCTATAAAAATGCATTTTCTGTCCGTTTTCCTTGTTTTTTCTTTTACCATAGGAACATTGAAATTTTTATAGCTTTATATTCCTCATTTTTAATTATAAAGCCACATTGTCTTAGATTGGATACCATTTATCAGGTATTTATCTCTTATAGTTACCACAAATGTAATTTTCATTTTGCTGAGGTGAGGAGTCTATTGTATCTTTTTAAATCTTTCTGTAACCTCCATAGTTAATATTTACATGTGGCAATAGTAGAATGGGATTTTAATTATAGAAAATTAAAACTGACATTCAGCTATGCACTAATAAAATCGGCTAGATCATGGACCTGTTTTTTTTATATCTCTGGTTTTCAGCTTTTAAAACTTAAATGAAGTTTAAGTTACTGTACTTTGTAAATTGATGCTTGTTAACATCTATTTCCATGAACCCCAATTCAGATGAGAGGTGCAACATGTTCCTCCTTTTACTAGCAATGGCTTACTGTGGCAGTGATTCTGGGAAATGGAAACACATCTATAGTTCGAAACAAACCCCTAAGTTACTAGTGGCAAAGATGCCAGTGGGGGCTGTTTATCATTGAAAGCTCTAAAAAGTTCACCCTCACTGCCCTTGATAGATTCTTCATCACTATTTAGAGATACAATACAACTCCACTGAGACTAAAGGAATTCCATTATAGTGATCATAATATATCTACAATATATTTTTCATATTTTAAAATTGTTATATAAATAGAACCTTGTATTACAAATAGGGAAGTTACTAGTTTCTCTAACCACATATTTCCATTTGGAGATAATCACTGCAGAACATTTCACAATTAGCTGCCTTTCCTATGAAGGTTAAATATATTCTTATACTATGGCTTTAGACATAGGCATAAGCTATGGCTCTTATCTGTAGTTTCTTTTTTTTTTTTTTCTTTGTCTTTTTGAGACAGGGTCTCCCTGTGCAGTTCAGGCTGACCTTGAGCTCACTTTGTAGCCCAGGCTGGTCTCGAACTTGCAATGATCCTCCTGCTTCAGCCTCCTGAGTGCTGGGATTACAGGTGTGTGCCACCATACCTGGCCTGTAGTTTAACCTTGATGTGTTTTAATCATCAGTCTCTTTCTGTATCTTGATTCCTATTGCTTATACCAGTATTTAACTAAGAGGCCATTCTGCATAAGTTAAGAATTTGAAGATTGTTAGTGAGGAGTACCGAGAAGGTATATTTGACCTGTCCATATCTATAAAATTAAGAAAAAGAATATAAAATATTCCTATAATATTTGATGGTACATAATCTATTACTGATGGAACTATGAATTGGTAACCTGTGCTTATCTTCTTTCTTCAATGTGACATTGATAATCTAGTAATTATTCTAGTTAAATATTTGAACTAGTACCTATATTCAGAATTAGCCCATTAATTATATTAGCTTACTGAACTAAACTCATTTGATATGTAGGTTTTATGAAAGAAAATGTTAGCTAGCATTTAATGGTTTGTTATTAAGAAGTTATTGTCATGTGATATTAGCTGCATATTACAAATATATGTCATAATGTATAAAAGTTAAGATAGATAACTACGTTACTATGCTTTCATTCCTGGAGAGTTTGTTTTTTGTAGCTCTTATTTGAATTTTTCCTTTTTTTAGGATGGGAAACTTTTGTGGGAACAAGAACTATACAATAACTTTGTATATAATAGTCCTAGAGGATATTTTCATACTTTTGCTGGAGATGTAAGTTACATTTTCTTTGATTGCCGTGTTGAAATTTTCCATTGCTTGCCTTTTCTAATCCAGATTGTTTATAAACCCCTGTTGAAAGATCTAATTCAATTTACTATTTTATTTTTTTGAAAAATAAAGTGTTCAGTTTGTCATTTGTGTGCTGTTTTAGGTAACTTTTGTTCATCATTTTTGTTAGATAAAACTAATTGTTGTTTGCTTTCACTAATGGAAATGTTTCAGACTTGTCAAGTTGCTCTTAATTTTGCCAATGAAGAAGAAGCAAAAAAGTTTCGAAAAGCAGTTACAGACCTGTTGAGCCGGCGACAAAGGAAATCTGGTAACACCTCCATTTTTTTCTTTTCCTTTTTATAGTTACTTGAGATGGACCAGCAAACTAAGTCTCATGGGACAGGTGTATCCACTGGCTGGTTTTGAACCTGAACATTGTTAAAACCCAGCTGTATTCATTAATTTACATTATTGTCTGTAGCTACTTTTGTGCTACAACACTGAGACTGTATGATCTTGAAAACCTAAAATATTTACTATCCCATACCTTCCAAAATGAGTTTGGTGACTCCTACCTCACAATATTTTCATTGAGAATTTGTTTTTTTCATGTTTATTGACTCATTCTAGTAATTCAGTGTTTACTGAATCTAATTTTGCAGTATTAATGTCATTGTGATTTAAATTTATTAGTGTTTCATTTTTTGTTCACAAATACTATAGGCAAGCTTAGAAGCAAATAAGTAGAATTACAAACAAGATCTGTAAACATGGCTTTGTTTCTCTTACTGTAAAACCATGTGGAACTTAATGCATGAAACAACCGTAGCTTACATAAAACACTTAGAAAATGATGAAGGATAATGTAGAACTTTAGATTAATTGGTATAGGACTGTTATTTGACAGGTATACCAAGCTTTGCTCTGGAAAAAGTAGAAAAGGGTGGTTAGGAAATGTGAGCCTCTCCAAAATCATATCTTAAGCAATCAGTTTTATGAGGGGTAATATTCTGGAATTGAGACTGGCAAACAGATCCTGCAAAACTAGGCATGCCCTATACTCTGACGTCTTTCTGTACTTCCTGGAATACATAGTTTGAAGATCATTGTATGCAGTCTTTAATAATAAGAGAGAATGGGCCAAGATAAGGAAGATGGAATCTGCAAAACAGAGGTGTAAAAGCATGTATTTCATTTTGCACATCTTTATTGATTTCTAGGTGAGAGGATGGTGAGATAAAAGTGAAAGTAGAGTAAACCAACTTGTTGCTTCACTATTGCCATCTTATTATATTCTACTTAAAATAAGGGAATAGGAGAGTTGGTAGGATCTGTTTCTTTTGGGGGTCAGAGGTGTTTGCAGTTTGATTCCATGCTAGGAAAGAATTTAATACTCACTGTTTAAACCTTGACCTTGGGATAATTATGGTTCAGTACCTATTTCAGTGTCACACTATGGTGCTGGGTCAAGGGCTTTCTGGGGCTCCTCTCAGTCAAAATGTGACGTTTTTAATACACTTTGTTTATGTGTGAAAAAGAATAAAAATACTTTTTAAAATAAAAATAATTGGGGCTGGGGATTTAGCTCAGCGGCATAGCGTCTGCCTGGCAAGCGCAAGGTCGTGAGTTCCATTCCCAGTACCGGAAAAACAACAACAACAACAAAAAAAATTGGCTTTGAAATTAGTGGATAAGTTAAAGGTCTTTTACCTGGTATAGTAATTCTCTTGTGTAGAGTTCCTCAACTTTAGACACTGTTTCAGTAGTGGAAGGATCATAACATCAGAGGTGGCTTAATCATCATTTGTAGCCCTGCATGCTGAATCAAACTCCATTTTCAATTTTCTGTGATTTAGGTACATGGGTCCATCTTGTGGGGAACAAATTATTTGAGTTTTTATTTTCTCACTTATAGCTGTGTAACTTTGGGAGCTATCATGTTCTCTTTATGCTTTCTCTTCTTTCACCTAACTAGATCCATTGTCTTAAACTGTTCCTATGATACAGCTTTTAGACATAACATCCTGAGTACTATACTCTGAATCCACTCTAGGTATTATGTGTTTTCAAAATATGGTGTTTAGATTTGAACTTCAAATATGTCTGACTAGTACTGTGATAGTAAAACATTTCTGAATTTGATTAAACACTGTACTTTTAGTTCCCGATTTGTTTTATTCAATCCATGCTCCTCTATGTCACATGAATGATTATTAAGTCAGTATATCTAAGTAATTCCTTCTTAGAACTTACATTCTGAACCTTTACTTATTTCACTATATTCCCATACTTTGTGTGTGTCATCCACTAGCTTAAGAAATAGTTCCTTTCTAGAATCAGAGAAAACATTACCTTAGAAACTAGGAATTGACAGTCATTGACATAGAGAGGACTTGCTCACTTTGTGTTTCTAGAAGTCACTCCATCTATTCACCAAATAAAATAATACATCCACATTTCACATTGCTAAGGTTTTTAACTTGCCCACTAAGTCCTATTGATTTTGTTTTGTGGTTATTTATTATAAACTAATTATTTCATCAAGTAGTTACGAGTACTCAGAAAATGTTGTATTAAAGGATCTATAGAAATGACATTTTTAAAACATCCTTCAATCTCTTCTGAAATTTCTAAGGCCAAATAGTATCTTGCTCTTTACAAACCTGATATACAACCATGCATGTAGAGAATTGATACAATTCCTGGTTTTCAGTTGGGCGTGGTGATGCATGCCTATAGCCCCAGCGGTCTGGGAGGCTGACACAGGAAGACTGCAAGTTTAAGCCCAGCCCAGGCAATTAGCAATTTAGCAAAACCCTGTCTTAAAAGAAAAGGGTGGGAATGTAGCTGACTGTGGAGGTCATACCACACCAAAAAAACCTTGGCTTGTCTGTAGCTTTTCATTTTCTGGCCTGTCTCAGCACTCAGAGTTCCCTAGTTATTTTCATTTTGTGTGTGCTTTCTTCTAATACCATGGCTTTGAAAAACATGTATATGCTAATGACTCCTATAGTTTTATCTCATTGTTGACTTCTCTCCTTACTTGCACACTGTATACCAAATTGGGTATCAGAATACCTTCTCAGACTTATTAGCTCATCTGAGCAGCAGAACACTGGGTCCCTGTCGCCTGTCCCAGCCCCACCCTACCCTCAGTCCTCCCCAGACCTGTTCTGCTCCACTGCTGTTCTCCCCCATCTCAGTAACAGGCATTAGCCTGTGGCACTACTGAAGCTCACTGTGTTCCCTCGTAATCCTATCTGTTGCCTTTTTCTTCAAAAACAGCCTTGTGACCATTTCTTGCCACCTCTGCTGTCACCATCTGAACCCAGGCTCACACCGAGTCAGTGGCAGCCTGCTTCCTGGCCAGACTCTGCAGCCACACTGTCCCCTGCTCCCTCTTCCCCGCAGCAGCCATCTAGACGGAGATGAAGTCATGTCCTTTCCCCATTGACAGCCCCAGAAGTGCTTTCTGTCATACTCAGAATAAAATCTGTCGTCCTTGACTGTGGATGGCGCGGCCCTCGATGGTCCAGTCCTGACCTTCCTGACTTGTCTCCTTGCACTCCAGTCCAGTCTTTTCTTCTCTATTTCTATTGTGACACTTCTGGTTGTGGCAGTGTTGTAAGAACAGTGTCATGAGCAAAAAGTGATTTGATTTTTTGCTTTTTAGTATGTGCTTGCTATACATGAAGTTTATGTTCATCTTAGGGAATAGGTACATGTACATAATACACCTTGATTCTTTTTATTCCCTTTACCCTCCCCACCCACTTCTGTCTCCAGATCCACTGTCCCCATTTTCATTATTGTTATTACTCTTACTTTTAGATCATATTTATAACATTTAATGTTTACAGGTTCTCTCATGCTGGCTTTTTTAGACCTTTGAATATGTTGTTCCCTTCCTTACTTTATTTAGGTGTCAGTTTTTCAGAAAAACCTTCTGTAACCTGTAAATTGTTTTAAGAATATGGCAGGATTTAAGTGAATTAATTTTTTTATTGGTGTTTGCATTATACAAGTCTAACGATATTATAATTTATTTTCTAACAGAGAAAAGACGAGACCCCCCAAATGGTAAGCTCTTTCATGATTACTGACTAAAAAGATTTTCGGTTACAGTTTAATTTTTGTAGAGATATGTTCCATACATTAATATTTTATGTCTTTGATCAACTACTGAAACTTGATATTCTTATTTTAATTCATGAATGTCAGGTGAATTTTAATTCCATTCATGAATAATGGAAACATTATTTTTTTAACTGTTTATGTTGTTGTTCTAATATGAAGGAAGAATGCGTAGTGTGAAGTACTTAATTCTGTGCTAAAAAAATTGCCCAAGTTTAGAAATGGTACATTATTGTCTTAAAATCTTCTTAAAAACATTAAATTTTATCTAATATGAAGGAAGAATGCGTAGTGTGAAGTACTTAATTCTGTGCTAAAAAAATTGCCCAAGTTTAGAAATGGTACATTATTGTCTTAAAATCTTCTTAAAAACATTAAATTTTATCTACCATATTTATTAATTTCCTTCTTTAAGATTTATCTTCTTATTGCAAAATACTCCGTGCTTGTTATATGAAGCACATTGAAAATGCACACTCACTGCTTGTGCGTTTAGAACTCACAGCTGCACACAGCCTTCGTTAATTTGATAGGGAGCAGGTAGGGTGCAATGAGTTCATTTATTTTAGTATTGAATATCAGAGATATAAAGGATAAATTCCCAGATCTCTAAGGCAGATGCTCTCATCCCAGATTGTATAAACCCTCCCACAAATCATGCACTAAATTTTATCCTTGTCTACATTCTTTTTTCCTGAAGAGAAGATCTATATAGCTTTCATCACATTTAAATGAGTGTCCCTGACTTTATGAAGGGAAAGACCATTGCTCCAGTAACCTTCATTATAATAAAGAACACGCCTATTGTTTGTTTTTTGTTGTTTTTAAGCATCTCGAATCTTCTCATCAGAATTTAGAATTGTTCTTCTGGGAGAAATATACATAATACAGAGTTTTTACTGTATGTTGACTGTTAGTGATTGTTAAGTATTTTTTGCTTGAAACAGATCAATTACTTTCTGGTTTTGTCCTTAAGTTTCTTTTCCTGGGATAAAAGCATGCACCAACTATTGCTGTATTAAATTTTATTATTTACCTTATTAAAATTTTGTATTTTTTTATGTATTTTTTATTGGTACACGTTTGTACATAATGACTACATTCACTGTGGGGAGTTGGTACATGGACATGATATTTCTTCACTTTGGTTTTAGCCCCCTTCCTTCTCCCTCTGGCTCTCCTTCTTAAAATCTTTAATGGCTACCTTCCGTAGTGTTTACCATCTGCCACGTATTATATATACTTTGTCTTTTACAGATTTTCCTTTATTGTACATATTTAAATTATGTCTTTTGGGCATAATAATATAGGGCTCTTCTCAGGCTTAAATGATATAATCAAATTGCATAGCATAGTGCTCAATAACTATTAGTTATCAGAATGAAGATATACTGATAATAATTCTAATAGTATCTTCTATTTAGTAGTCATTTACTACCTGCCAAACACTGTTCAACAACCTTCTGAAATAGCTACTATTATCTCCATCTTACAGATGAGGAAATAGACACAGATAAGTAATTTGCTTAAGGTCACTGTCTTAGTTACTTTTTCTCATTGCTGAGACAAAATACCTGATATCCAGAGTTGAAGAAGGAAAGATTTATGGTAGCTCACAGTTTGTAGAGGTGTTAATTCATAGTTGACTGGCTCTAAAACAGGGTGGCATGGCAGTGGGGCATCACAGAGGAGAAACAGGACATGGCAACCCAGGGCAGGCAGAAAGTAGCCAGCAACAAAATAGCAAGTGACAAAAGACAAACAGCAAACCCTCTTTCTGTCTCTTCTCTTTTATCTAGGCTGCACACCTGTAGGACAGTGGTAATCACACCCAGGGTGGACCTTCCCTTAATCCACAGTCAGAGCTATTCAAAATGAACAGTGGACTAATGTAATAATCACACATCCTTAATCCCAGCATCACACACTCTAGATCCAGCTACCTCTGAAAAAGCCCCACCTATGACCTTTTGAGGCTTTGAACATACACCTAGACATAAGCTATAACAGCCACGTAATTAGTACGTTTTGGAGCAGGATTCTACCTCAAGTGACCTCACTCCGGAGCCTGGCCCTTTAACCACTGTGCTAAGATGGTTCTGGAAGAAAAACGGACACCTAGAGAGGATAAATAACATGTCTCAAGATAAGCAGCCGGGGGTGGGGGTGGGGGTGGGAGCTGGGGCTGGGGCTGGGGATTTACGTCAGTGGCACAGCGCCTGCCCGGCAAGCGCAAGGTCGTGAGTTGGGTTCCTGGTGCCGGAAAAAAAACCCAAAAGAAAAAAAGATAGACAACCGGTGTGTGGTGGAAGCAAAGGCAGAAGCAGTGATGTCATATCATTCATATTTGAACTTTTAATGCAGTGTTAAAACATTTTTTTCTTGATGGTACACACAGCATGTTGATCCCTTTTTGATTTTATTAAATTATTTTGCATTTGTTGAGCATGTATTGAGTAACAAAAGAGAAGGCTTCCTAGTGGTGACCTTAGAAGCTTTGGAGAAAGTAACACAAGTTTAAACTGTGTAGCAATTGTACAAACCATATAAAACATTCAGGTTCTTTCTCTACAGTAGATTTTAGAAGTTCTCTGTGTAACAGTGGTATCTCACGATTTTATTGTCCCTCTTCTCAGTCACTTAGGAAGTAGAGTCTCTTTTCCCTGAGGATCCGCTTGGTTTTAAATTTTTACTTTTAACTCTTTCATGTAGTGCTTCCAGACTTTTTTCACTGAATATTTTTCAAAGTCTTGCTAAAAGACAAAATTATATAGCTAATCTGGCCAGTAGTTTTGTGCTTTTTAATGTATATGTTATGTATATAATAATCAAATAATTATTAGTAAATGTTTTAATATTTTGTCTTGCAGTTGAGCAGTTACCTTGCTTTCTCTGTCATTATGATAATCGTATGTGGAATCTAGTACATTTCAGAGCAGTCATTGATCTGCTGCATTTGGTGGAGCACCACTAGGTGGCAGTGCGCACTTTCACCATACATTCATACAGGAGCTTTGTCTCAGATCCTCCTTTAGATGATCAGTTTATCACATCTTTTCAAATTGTAACTGTTAAAAAGACACTGTATTTGAAGTCACATAAATTCCCAAAATGCAACCTGATATGTTCCTCACTAACTCTTACTTCTTTTTTGGTCAGTCTCACCTTTAGCTTATACACTTCTTGATTATTTGTTCTCACTTCTTGACTGACATCAGAGGCCACTGGGCCGCTTGTTTCTCAATTATCTTACCGTGGTGAGAGTTCTCTGCTTTTTGTGGGATTTAAGTGAAACTTGGGTTTGTTCTCTTAGATTTAAAATTAATTAGAAATGTCTGCTGTTCAGAAGAAAAACCTTTACCTGTGACAGTTGTCCTTAAACGTAAGGACATAATTTATCATTTGAGTATCTTTTGAAGGAGCGGGCAAATGGTCCCTCCATTATATATTGTCTAGTAGTTCTTAGACTAAATATGATTTCATAAATGGAGTAGCTAAATGAAACCTTACTAGCATGACTTGGATACGTCACTAAATCTTTAAATTGTTTAAAAATGTGCTTTATACAAATTAATATATTATTAGCATGTCACTTTTGAAAGAGAGTTAGTCTTTAAAACCATTTTAAACTTATTTTCTAATATCTTCAAATTCTAAAGTAAGTCATTGTTACCAACAGAAACAACCAAGTACCTAATCTGTAGAATCTTTCTTTTCTGAAGATGTTTCTTTTCTAAATTTTGAAGTTTTTACTATCTATTGAATAATGAATTGTTGGACTATAAATTGAGAAAACTAATAAATTAGTATAGCAGTAATGTCCGGTGATATTTGTAACACTAGCATTATCATTCCCTTCATAGCTTTACTTCTGTACAAAAAGCAAAATAATTAGTAATGGGAAAAGTAATGGATAAGGAACCAAGATACCAGCGTTAACCTTTGCCTCTGTCACTAATTATCTGACTTCATATAGGTCAGCCGACTCTTCTTTCCATTTGTATTACTCTTTTATCACCTCTATAATTGGACTTTTCTATGTATACTTGTTTAAATAATACTTTAACCTTTACTAATTTATCTATAAGGCCTCCAGAGATCATTCCATATTTTGTAGTTGCTTTGCAGATTCATAACAATGTATTCATGCCTAAGTTTTTAGTAGAGGGAGAAGGGAAAACTCAGGGTGACCACGGTGTGAGTTAAACATTGTAATTTATGCCATACACCATTTTATATTTTGTTTCTGTCTTCACTTTTGAACTTTCTTCCGAGACAGCTGTGTCACTTTTGCTACTAAGCCATATATCAGGTTTACAAGAATGCTAATTTAATTCATAGAAGAGAATGTACTAGTTTGAATATTTTAAGCTATTAAACTTAAGTTTCTCCACCTTCATTACTATGTAGGGCGACCTAGGTAAGTTGCCTTTACCTAAGTCATTTTGTGATTGTGTTGGGGGTCGGCCCCATTGGTAGTGACTCACTAGAACTCACAGGATTTGGTATATAGCTGAACTTAATGCATATACTTATTACAGTAAAAATACAAAGCAAAGTCTGAAGGGAACAGCACGGGAAGTCTGTAAGAACCTGCACAAGCTTCTGAGACTTTCTCCACTGGAATCATAGGCGGTTTTCATGCCTCCAGTAATGAGTTGTGACGGTGTGTGAAGTGTTACCTAGAGGACACACATGTTAGAGACATGATATCAAGGAGTTTTAATGGTGATAGTCATGTTGGTACCTTCCGCCTGGCACACACACAACTCACACTCCTAGAAGGAAGGCAGAGGTTCCGCGTAAGCCACTTTGGTAGCACAGGTTTAGGTACATGACCTGCCTTGTCAGGGAATGGTGGAAACGGCCCCCCATCTCAGGGCCCGCCTGCTCAAGGAGGACCACCCTTGCACACAGGTGTTTCTGAGTCGTGGCCTCAGGCTTGCTGTCCTAAGTCCTTTTCTACAAACAGTGATAACATTTTGAGAGTTGTCATTAATGTAATCACCTCAGAGGGATTTGGACAGAGGACCTTTATTAAAATGAAGTCTTTTGAGGAGCAGGTGTTGCAAGTTTTTTGCTACATTATTTAGTCACTTCTTGAAGGTGCTACCAGTGAGCTCTGGCCTTTGGGCCAGACCCTAGCCGTGCAGGCCCCTAGGAGGCGGGCTGCCTGCGCCTGGAAAGCCACGCGACAGGGAGCTCCAGCCTTCGGCCGGAACCCCAGCCATGCGGGCGCCCAGGAGGTGGGCAGCCAGTGTCCAGGAAGCTGTGCGTCAGCACGCGCCCAACCTCAGGCCAGCCGCCGCTGTGTGGTCAAGAACTTTCATGGCACAGAGAAGCAATCACACAATTGGCCCACCACGCGCTGGCTACGGATGCCTGCTGGAGGACGTGCATGCATCATCCCTACATGTAGAAACCCCTGGGAATACTTGCTACGCAACAGGTCGCTCTTGTCCCTGCCGTTGAGAACCAGAAAGGTTCAGAGTCAGTGGAGGAGCAGCTGCTGAACAAGGACTCGGAGAACACGAGAATACAGACTACGCCCAAAGACTCAGGGGTGTAGTTGACTGGGATCACGAGAGCCATTCTGAAGTTGGAAACCAGGAGGACCTTGCGCAATACCTGGGGAGATGCCCTGGAAGCCATTTTCCCCTGACAGTACAGGCTGCAGTGGAGGAGCGCGTGGAGCTCTGGAGATGTCTGCACTGAGATACCTGCTGCCTGTGCTGATGGTTGGGGAGAGGACATTAAGTGGTTGCGGGGTCTGTGTTCTGGGAGGCTGGAGAGAAAAAGCTATAAAAAATGGCTTTTGCCCCAGATGGCTCACTTAAGGTGATAGTAAGAACTGCCTCCTCAATATTCTATAGCCCTGACGAGGAGGCCAAGGAGAGAAAACAAAGAGACTGAGAAAAAGCTGCTTTTGCTGCAGTACCAAGAGAAACAGACCCTAAGTCTGATTCTCAGGGCTCCAAGAACTCGATGACTACATTCGTCAGCTACCACTGTTAAAAGCCAGGCCACCTCAAGAGGGAGTGCCCTCAGAAGCCCCATGGGCCATGCCCTGAATGCAAAGGTGACCACTGGAGATTGGTCTGCCTTCTAAAGTGGAGGCCCCAAAGCTCAGATGCATCTTACCAGTTAGTCTAATAAGAATGAGGGGGCCTGGGGCTTACTCTACTTTCTCCCTGTGGCCAGACTCTCATCTCCATGAAGAGCCCCAGATAATCATGTCTATAGAGGAAAAAGAAAACAGCCTGTTGCTAGACACAGGTGCAAGTCTCTCGGTCCTTTTCAATCCTGGCCGGCCTTCCAGCCATCACACCTCAGTGAAAGGAGTCACTGGTGAGGAGGTAATGTGCTATTTTTCACAACTGTTAGGCTGTAAGTACTTGTTAGATCTTTCTTGTGTATCTCTGTCTTCCTGAGAAACCACTTTGAAGATACCACCATATATTACAGCAGCCATTGATATTTTCCTACTAATCTGTCCATAACTCTGTAATGTTTGTATTGTTCCTGTGCTATTTCATAAATAAATAAAGATGTATGTTTATTACTATGTGTTTCCAACAACAACCATTAAGAATAGTCAATGAATATTCAGTTGGTCACTCATGTATAGCTCTATTTATTTTCTTTAGAAACTGCTTTGAAGATACCAAAGTATAGTACAACAACCATTGATAATAACCTACCACTTTTGTCAGTAGCTCACTATTATTTGTCTGTTTTCCTGAGAAACTATCTTGTAGATAACAATATATAAAACAACAACCATTGATAACTTCCTACCACTTTGTAATTTGGTAAGCCTCCTTATTACTATGTTAACCTTCTTTTACTCTTTAAAATAATGATAAAAAAAAAGAAGATGCTATCAGTGATATCCAAAAGTGCCTGAGATATTTTTACCATTGAATCTCGCAGAAGATATGTACTTTAAGAGTGTTTCCAGTTTCAGTAGGGTGTCTGCTGCTCACAGTCCAAGGCTGTATGTGCATGTATGTATGCATACACATTTGCTGGGGGGAAGATAATAGTGAACTTAGATATCATGGTTTGGGGAAAATGGTAATAATAATTTTAGAAGTACTTTTTCTCTCATAGACTAATAAAGGTGAAATTAAACAGGAGACTAGATATCTTCGTTAAATTTAAAACAAAGTGGGTACTTCTGTTACTATCTTCATTCTCACTGTTACGTGTTGTATAAAATACCATTTTACCAGCAAGCAGTATGTTGGGTATGAAGGAATTATGGTCAGAATTTAAGAAAGGATCGGATTAATTAATTTCTGTCAAAGTTCATGTTCTTCATGAGATTTAAATTTGTAAAAATACAAGTGTGATTTAAAATAATGCACCTTTGGTAGGGTTTTTAAGTTTAAGGGCTTTAGGAATGTAGCCAGTACTTTATTATTTAGACAGTATCAATATGCAGGCTTAAATTTTAATTTATGGTAATGAAGTGATTCTACTTTAGAAAAAGATGATCTCAAAATAAGAATTGTGTATAATTATTTTCTTAAATTACATCTTTTTCATATTATTTTGGCTTTATTTGTAGGTCCTAATCTGCCCATGGCTACAGTAGACATAAAAAATCCAGAAATCACAACAAATAGGTTTTATGGTCCGCAAGTCAACAATATCTCCCATACCAAAGAAAAGAAGAAAGGAAAAGCTAAAAAGAAGAGATTAACCAAGGCAGATATTGGAACACCAAGCAATTTCCAGTAAGACTGTTTGTTCTTATCTTTACTTTGATGTATTCATTGCTGCTCTTGATTTTTTACTTTAGGAACCTTTGTTTTCTTTTGGGAAGGATGCTTACATTGTACTTTTTCAAAGCTATAGATTTTGTTGGAGATTTTATTTTGACAATTGCTCCATTGATATTACTGTTTTTACTCACTAGAAAAGAAAAATTCAAGTTGTTTATTCAGGTGTTAGACATAAAAATGATTTCTCATGTTGATCTATAAATTGTACTTGGAAATGTGTATAAACATTGTCAAGAGGCCAAAAAGAACGTGTTTGGTATTCATATATTTCAAACAGTTCCATATGCAGATTTTATTAGCTTATCATAAAACGCCTATTCTATCATGTATAACACTTGTACTTTTATACTAATTAGATAGTTAGAGAAATTGATGTTCAGAGAGACTGTGAAGATTTTCTTCATATACTACCAGGGCCAAGGCTGGAATTCAGGTCTCTTGACTCCTTGTGTATAGTTTTTCCCAAAATGTGGTTATGCCTGTGAGAAGTACATATTAGTTCAATACAGAAATTCAAAGATAGATTAGATTTCATACATAGTATGCTTTAAATACACTTTTTGCATTTTATTTTTCTATTTTTTTTAATTTTCTATTTTAGACACATTGGACATGTTGGGTGGGATCCAAATACAGGCTTTGATGTAAGTATCTTTTGAAGCCATATTTATTAGTACTCAAAATATATGGGGTATTATGAACTGTCTTTAGATTTTGTTATTATTCTCTCTCTTGCCTGTCTGTCCATCCTTTTTCTTCTTTCTTTGAATTTTTCTTTCTGAATTCTGCAGCTTATTTGAATGTGCTTGTGTTTATGTGGGTATAGTACAGGGTTTGCAACCACAGGATTGTTCTGTTATTGCTAAGTTTTAGGACAAAGTCTTTTGTCCTATACTCAATAAATAAAATATTGTGCTTGGAAAGCCAAGAGGAGCTATTTCTGCTAGCTGAAAATTTTAAGTGAATTTATCTACCAAATTTTTGTGAAATATTTTAAAGAAAAATTATTATGATTGGCATCCACAATCCTTTGGGTTATGTAACTACCGTGATAACTCTACAAACGTATTCAGTACCTCTTTGTGTTGGCACTGTAGCAAGGGATTTGGTTACAAAAAGGTCTTTCCCCATAAATTTGCAAATTAAATTATTTTTTTTGTGTTTATTCATAATTATACCTAAATCTAGGACAAGATAAAATAAACACTGGAGGTACCCTAATCATGAATGGGTTAGGAGAAATCTAAATGGGACTTAGTCTTTTTGAGTACAGACTAAAAAGATGGGATAAAATACAAAAAATCCATTTTCTTCTCTACTGCTAAGGCTTTTTATTAACCACTTACCAATCCAATTATTTAAGTACAGGATGACCGAAAATTGCATGCTTATTTCATTCATTTTCATAAGGTAATACAACAGGAAATACAAATATGACAGTTTTATCAAATTAATTCAGTGCAAGAATCAGCTGGTTGAAATGATACCTGCCCAAGCAACACTTGGAATAGTTAGTACATAATCAGAGACTCTGTCCTAGTGATGCTCAGGGTAAACTGTTAAATGATTAAAAAAATTTATTTAAATTATGTAACCATTTGAAAGTTTATAAACTTAAAGTAATTTCATAAGGACTCAGCTAAGTACTACATTTTATCATACTTATTTTTAAAGAATTATAATGGATAGTTACCAGTTATTTTGTCTGTCGTAGCTGAATAATTTGGATCCAGAATTGAAGAATCTTTTTGACATGTGTGGCATCTCAGAGGCACAGCTTAAAGACAGAGAAACATCAAAAGTTATATATGACTTCATTGAAAAAACAGGAGGTGTGGAAGCTGTTAAAAATGAACTACGAAGGCAAGGTAACTCATTCTGTTTGAGCACATGAGTCTCTCTTCTTTTCTTCTGAACTTGGTGAAATCAATGTTATGACAGATGGCTTTATACATTCTATGAGCCTTCCTTGAGCAGAATATTTAAATTTGGCCTATCATACTATTTATGTTGTTCTGGTATAAATTGAAAGGTTGTAATTACTGCTTTTATTATTATAAAAATTTTATATTTGTGAAAATCCATATAGAATCTTCCAGCTGTTCTATTTTAGAGTAAAGAATTACGGTTACCTAAATATTTCAGTTAATCTTAGAAACCACCACACCGTTACAGTGGTTTATGTTGTAATTCAGAACTAGTAGTTTAAATATGGTCACTCTCTAATTCTGAAATACAAAGTGTCCTCTTGGAAAAATACCAAATTTTATTTTGGTTCCTGAGAGCAGAGTTTTCAACTTCTTACGATCTTATATTTAAAATACCTTGTATTTTAGTTGTATCTTAGCAGTTATTATAGCAGAATACGGTACATTTTTCAGGGCAGAATTCATCTTTTAAGTCAGCTTTTGACTCCATTGTGTCTTCGTCACTGTTGGTGTTTATTCAGTCTGTGATATATTGATTCATTCTTCATGTAGTCAATAAATGATGCTATTCCAGTACGGCTCTCAGGATATTTAAATGTACACATATGGTTTTTCCCTCATAAATCTTAAAGTCTACAATGGAAACAGTATGTATAAATCTTTATATAACAATTTAATATAACATTTTTATTACAATAAATACAACCTTTCAATTTATACTAAAGTAACTTTGCTGTTGTGGAAACACAGTGCTAGTTCCACTGAAACCAGCATGGTGTTAAATTGCTTGCAGACAGATTGTACTTTCAGGTCCTTTGAATTTAAAAAGCCGTACGGGCACAGTGCGGGGGTTGTTTCTCAGCGCTCTGGGTGGGTCGCAGTGTGCAGTGACAGAGGTACTGAGAATGCTCGTGCGCTCCTCAGAGCCTTTCCCCGCCCTGCCACCCGCCTCCCCGTACACTGCCAGTGATGCTGACGGTGGCTCAGCTCTTTGAATCTATGTCATGAATTACTCTTGACTTTATTGAGTCAGCCCTGCAGGTGCACTTTCACCTGAATACCTATAATGGAAGGTTCATTACATTTTCTGGATTGGAGTTGTTTTTTTGTTTGTTCTTTTGTTTTTTTCTTAAAAAAATCTTTATTATTATCACTGCTTTTTATTGTACACTCTTTAAAAACAGTTAGGCGTGGTCTTTTGTTAATTGAATTACCTTTAAAAAAGTCACAGTCATTAAAAACGTGCTTTGGGAACAAAGTATAAGGTGTAAAAATTGTGATTATATTCAAGAACCTAACTTTCAGTGTGGAACCTTTCGACACCAAAGAATGATTTTAATGTAGAACACTTCTTGAAGAAAGAGTAACAAGGCAAATTAACAATTTACTAAAATTTGTATCCATAGAGTGCATAATGTAAGTTAATATTTCACACAAATCTGAAAAGAAGTTAAGTTGCCTTGGCAATATGCTGTGTAAAAACCTACTGAATTAAATCTCACTGCCTGACAGTTCCTTTGTAGTCATGTAATGAAATTTATAAAAACAGATAGACTTGTAGTTTCTACCATGTCTCTTTGTGTGTGTGTAATTGTTTGAAGTCCATTAACTGGTAATAATCTCTTCTGTAGGCCCACCGCAGTGGAGTGGTATGTATGTGGGGTAGATCTGACCCAGTGCTCGAGTATGCATGTTGTGCTGTGTTGATTTAGAGGAAAGGTTATATGTCCTACTTTGAAGTATGCTTCCAGTGGAGTTTTTTGCCATACACTCAAACCAATGTTTTAGCCATGTACATGCTTAGAAAAAGTTTATTTCTGCGTGAGTCAGAGCACATTTTTTGTCTGCAGTTTAGATAATTTTATTGAAGTTCTATATATTAAAAGAAAAAATACTGCCGGGGATATAGCTCAGCAGCACAGCACCTGCCTGGCAAGCGCAAGGTCTTGAGTTCAATTCCCGGTACCAAAATAAATACATAATGCCTACATACATACATACTTCCTGGGCCTGGATATAGCTGAGCGGCACAGCACCTGCGTGGCAAGTTCAAGGTTGTGAATTTGATTCCCGATACCAAAAACATATCTCTTGCCCTCAGGCCCCTGTTGTTTATATTACTACTAAGTAACTGCTAGCCTGAATGAAATACATTTATATTTTTATATTAATTTGAGTTAGGGACAGGAGCTAAACTTAAACACACAACTTTAAAATACTTAGGAAATTGGTAATGTTCCTGTAAATTAAAATTTGTGTTAAAATTTTCCTGTTTTATCTTGATGAGAGGGGCTGGGGATTTAGCTCAGTGGCACAACGCCTGCCTGGCAAGCACGAGGTTGTGAGTTTGAATCCTGGTACTGGAAAAAAAAAAAAAAACAGCATCTTGATGAGAGTCCATGACATCAATTCTTAAGTGTTTTCTGAATTCCTCAGTAGCCCTTGTTGTTGTTTGCTGCTCAGGCCGTGTGCGTTTTTGGTAGGCAGGTGCTCTGCCAGTGAGCTACATCCCAAGCCTCTGTTTTTCTTTTAAACCTAAATGATGGTGGAATTTCTTCTTTTAGTTCCTATAAATACCAGAGAATTGTCTATTCATATTCCTAATACTGATCTGAAGGGATCATTTTTTAAGTTTTTCAATGTTTCTTTGTAGGGTGCCATTAAGACAGCGTTTTCTTTTTTGTTTCTGTTAGCTGACGTCTTAAGTTTAAATTTGACAGTGAGAGCAGTTTTCATTGGTTGACTTTTGTTTCGTGCTTTCCTCTTTGTGTGTTTGCTTGCTTTCTCTCTGTTTTAAATCCCAACCCTGTTGTCACTGTCTGGTGTTTGTGGTGACTTGAAAGTTTTGAAAATTCCTATCAGAGTTTCTCCAAGTGGTATGTGGTGTTTGGTTCAAATATGCATGTAAATCTCATTAATAGTGCATTATCTGTCTGTCCTTTCCTGCCTCAGTTCTTTCATATTTTTACCATGGGTTATATTTTTTAGTTTTACATACTTTTCCTTTTTGTGTAGATATAATGCAGACTATTAAAACAGAAAGTTGCTATAATAGGTGTTTTAAGAAAATACAGAAAATTTGCCATCACTTTTCAAGATAATAAAAATTTGCTACACTCCAATTGTATTCAACTGATGGTTTATTCATTACACAATAAGGTTCTCCTTTCTCTAAACAATGATTGAATGTCTGTTTTGATGGGTGTTACCTGGACTCCAAATTATACCAATCAATGTACTTTTATTGCAGGTTCAAAAGAGCTTTAAGTCCAAACTTCTTGATGAAATCATGAAAAATATTTTTTATTTAATACTTTATAAACTGGGTAATATAATAGTAAAATAAAGAATCAAGTGCACTTTGGCTTTTAAAATATAAAATAAATTAAAATTGAAATTTTATAGTATGGCATAATTTAGTTAGAATTTAGAGTAAGATAATAAAATAGTAAAGTCATCCAGGTTCCTTTCCTTATGAATAAGAGATAAGCAAATGATAAATCCTGCCAATTTAGGTAAATATTATTGCAACTTGAAATACAGACCTAAAACCGATTAAAATTAAATTTGTATCTCTTTGAAGGGTCTGATACACTCTTATGCAACATGTACATTATTATATGCTGTTCTCCCATTTTCCCCTTTAATGGAAAATATGTTAGAAAACACCTCTACCTTTGGCAGGTTCTAAGCCTCCTTTCTTTAAGTCCAGTTAGAAAATTGGGTGAGCCTTAGCTGTAGCATCCTGACCTTTAGTGTAACTTGAGTGAGACACAGGAGTCTCCCACCATGATCACATGTGTGTAAGGTAACTGTTCTGCTTGCAGCTATATGTAATCTGCAGTTTGAAAAATATGAATCCCCAAAACAAGGCCCTGTGAGCTTTGTTTCATTCAGTGTTTTTTTATTAAGTTTGACTGTAATTTTTCAATAACATGATCCCCTTGATTGTCCCAGATGAAATCAAAAGACACATTTTATTCCCTTTAAAGTTTTTCCTCTTTCATGTCATTGAATTCCTGAGCATCTAAGCCTGTTGATATTTGTAATTAAGTTAGGTATTTTAAACTGTGAACATATTGGGTAAGAATATTCCTCAGTACCTCCTATTCTGTATAGATAAATAGAAACAGCTATAGGATACTAATATATCTCTGCTCCTAAAATTTTAATTCTTCTGATCATTTTCTGAATGGAGAAATGATGTTATTGCACAAATTTGTGTATTGTTGGCAAAAATCATGTCTCCAGAAAAAAAATAAAAATAAAATTTAACTTTTAAGGTTTTATTCACATTCCCTCATACAGTCTGATGTTGCTATACTTTTGGATTTGTTTTTCTATTATATTTTCATATAAGTAGAATAAGAATGTAAATATCAATACTAGAAGAATAATGGTAACTAGTTTAATTTTGCATTTATACAAATTCTTAATTTGTCAGTAATCGGTTCATATCTCCTAAGTAAGTAATTTAACATTTCCATTGAGCATCCAACCTCCCTTAATACCACTTTCACAATTGCTGACCACTTTTAGAAATGTAGAATGTCATATTCTTAAAGAACACGTAAATTATAGGATTACATTTTTTTTTTAAAGATTTACATTTGGATTTAGGATGAAATTGATTGAATTTGGTGTTTTGAAACAAGGCCTCACTATATAGTTCAGGCTGGCCTTGAACTCACTTTGTAGCCCAGACTGGCCTTGAACTCACGGGTCCTCCAGCCCCAACCTCCCAAGTGCTGGGATTACCTGCATGTGCCCCTACACTCAGTTTAGGTTAAGGTTTAATGTGAATAAATTCTAATAGATTATGCCCACACTGTAAAATTTGAATTTTAATTGATTTTATATTTTTTAAAACCTAAATGTATTAGATTCTTTAAAAAGGGAAGATATTCATTAATTTTTATTAAAATATAAAGTAATGCTTATGAAATAAAATGTTTAATTTTATTATGTTGCTGTTGCTATGTAAGGTTGAAACGTTTATTGCTCTTACTGTCAGAACTGATACTGAACCCCAGACATTGTATTCTGTTGTTTTAAGTGTATTTTTCAGGAAACAACAGGAAGGTGATCTTTAAGCTAGTATTTATATCCAAATAAAATGACAAAATGTGAGTGTTCAGCTAATGTTTGTAAATAAAATGCAAAATGAGACCTTTCTGCGTGGTCTTATTTTTTGTTTCTTTGTGTTTTGGGCATGTTAAGTTACTTTATTAGTATGACGTTTATGGGGACAAAAAATGGATGCTTTCATTTTTTTTTTTCTGTTTGATTTCAGCACCACCACCTCCACCACCATCACGAGGTGGCCCTCCTCCCCCTCCCCCCCCTCCACACAGTTCAGGGCCTCCTCCTCCCCCTGCCAGAGGAAGAGGTGCTCCTCCTCCACCACCTTCAAGAGCTCCTACCGCTGCACCTCCACCACCCCCTTCCAGACCCGGAGTGGGTATCCCACCACCACCGCCAAACAGGATGTATCCTCCTCCACCTCCAGCCCTTCCCTCCTCAGCACCTTCAGGGCCTCCACCACCACCTCCACCTCTTTCGGTGACAACAGGGTCAGTGGTACCACCCCTACCGCCTCCACCTCCGCCTCCACCTGGGCCACCACCTCCCCCTGGCCTCCCATCTGATGGGGACCATCAAGTTCCACCACCAGCAGGAAGCAAAGCAGCTCTTTTAGATCAAATCAGAGAGGGTGCTCAGCTAAAAAAAGTGGAACAGAACAGTCGACCGGTGTCCTGCTCTGGAAGGGATGCACTTTTAGACCAGATACGACAGGGTATTCAACTGAAATCTGTAAGTAACGTGACCTTTCATTGTAGATCTTCTAGCAGAATAAAATTTTGAAGTAATTCATAAGGCATCTTTGAAAAGGTTATTGTTTTATCTTTTCTGGTACTTACATTCAGTTTTTAACCCTGTGAACTTTTACATATCTTTGCATACAATCAGTGAATTTTTTCCTATAGCTGTGTAATCCGTACTTTTATATCAAAGTGTAGAATAGTCCATCACCCCAGAAAATTGCTTTATGTGTCTTCCTAGTTAGTTCCTCCCAAAACAATCATTGATCTGATTCACAGATTAGTTTTGCCTGTTCTAGAACTTCACATAAATGGAGTTATGTAGTATGTTGCAATTCATTCTTCTGAACTCTACTTTTAAGTAAATTCTTATTAAACTATAGATAATTTAAAACAGCCCTAGTTCAATCCGATTGGGGTCCCCTCGGTAAATCCATATCCAGTAACTATGAAAATTAAATCATATTTTAAAGTGTTTATATACTGAAATTTAGGGTAGTAGAGAATCAGTCTGCACAGAAAATTAATACTTCTAATAGAGTTACTGACAGTAACGGCAGACAGTTTTGGATTTTCTGAATCAGACAAGATGATCATTTATTTATTGATTGATAGATTATCCTTTTGAGACAGGGTCCCACTATGCAATTCAGGTTGGCCTTGAGCTTGCTGTGTAACCCAGGCTGGTCTTGAACTCACAATGATCCTCCTACCTCAGCCTCCTTAGTACTGGGATTACAGGTGTGTGCCACCATACCCAGCAAGATGATCATTTAATACTACAGGTCATTTAATCTTCCAGCAGTTGACAAACTTTTTTTATAAAGGACCTGATAGTAAATATTTAGGCTTAGAGGTCATGAGACTCTTGCCATTATTAATCAGGTCTGCCATTCTACCTCTAAAGTGGCCACCAAGAGTACATAAATGAGTGAACGGGCACGGTGTTATATGAAGTTTATTTTCGACACTGAAATTTGAGTTACTTGTGATTTACACAGGTTACAAATGCTCCTCTTTTTTCTTTCAGCCATTTAAAAATATAAAACTGGCTTTTAACATTCAAGCTATTTTTTAAAATGGGATACACTAGATTTGAAATACCCTTGGGCTGTCGTTTATTGTGCTCATGTCTTTCCATTCTGCCCCTTCTCCTTTTCCCCAGGAGAAACAACTTGTGAATTGGCTTTTAAATTTCTTCTAGAGAGAAAAATACTTTCTATCCTCAGTGTAAAATACTAAACCATTATTACCCCAGTCACTTTCCTTTTGGGTGCATTCAGTGTTTTACCAGTAAATTATTGGCAGATTATACATCTGATCTGAAATTTTTCTGTATTTCTTTAAATTTTCTTTGTATATCATCAGTTCATTCTGTGATGAATATGACTAACATGAAATTAGAGATTTAATTAAAGAACTGGTGGGAATTATATAAGTATGCACTTACATATGTTTTGAATTCCATGTGTATCGTATCTCAAGTAGCCTTGTCCAAGTAAATACTGTACTAAAAATGTATGTTTGAGGATAATTCTGTGTCCTTCCTTTGTGCTCTCTGCTTTGTATTACCAGATGCTAAAAGGTAGCCTGGCTGCTGTTAGAGCCCCATGCAAAAGTACAAAGCTCTGAAACTTTCTGTTACCCTCTCTGCTTCTGGTGCTTGTTTACTAATAATGGTGTTACATAAGGCCTACTTGTCTCTACAATAATAGTTACATAAAACCTACTGGTCTGTAAAACCTAATTGCTAATGGATGGATCTGTGTCTTGCGAATACAGTAGCACCTCAGCTCATGGACTAGAATTTGGTTTGTGACCAGAATCATGGAAAGAATTAATTTGGTGAACCCAGGTATCACTATTTTTTTTTTAAAGGAAAAGGTCTTTAGTCCAAACAGACAAGCAGCTTAGGGCTAGAGTTGTCTTAATAAGAGGATTCTCTTCAGGAAATGATTTAGAATTTTACATAAATAAAAATATATGTTTAAAATCTTGTATGACTATTTAGCACAGGTATACTTTTCATCTTTAATTATACCAATATACATTTATGTGGATAAGTACAGTCAAATATAACTGTGAATATACAGGAATGACTCCATGTTTCAAGCACTCAAAGCAGTACATTTAAAATTGTATTTTTTTCTGAATAGTTTGCCTATATTCCTTTTTCAGTATGTATATTGGGAAGACAGATAATTTTTCAGTGTACTATTCTGGAAAAGTCAATTTTAATGAAAGTGGTAATTTTTTTTCTGAATATACTTGGATGAGATATTTCTATTAGGAATAGTTATTTGACTTGTGAGATGGGTGCATTTAAAAGCTTCTCAGTCTCCTGAAAGAGAAGTGATACGCCACGAGAAGGGAGGTTCCTTTTGAAATATTCTATACACACGTTAATCATAGCTTACATAACATACGGGCACAGCATGCACGTGGACAGCTGAGTTTCTCTTGTAAAACATGAATTTCTGCTTTTGCTCGTAGATAGCTGAACGTGGCCCCCACCTAGTAAGTGTAGGAATCTAAGTATTGCCCCAGGCTCGTGATAGTAGTTTTAAATTTTAACATCTCACGGTTTGTATGTTCAGCTGAACAGAAGTAACCCAGGTTCAGTGGGCAAGTATTGTTCAAGGAGGAGTTTAGTTACAATGTAAGTGTAGTCACTGCTTCAGAGATGTGTTAGGTATTATGTGTGTATTAATGACATTTTGAAGGAAAGGAAGTAGTTCTTGGACAGTTCTTTAAAGTAGTAGTTTGCTTCTTCATTTAGTTAATCATGTCCTGGCCTTCAGATGTCCCTGCTTTTTTTTCTGTATTTTCTTTTAAAATAAGAAGTCATTCTAAAACAGTAACACATTCTGAGGAGAGAACCTCTTTGCAAAGATATGTATTTAAGTTTCTGTGTGTGTCTTTGTGGTGCTGGGAATTGAACCCAAGGTGTTGCACTTGCTAGGAAGCGCTCTACCAGTAAGCTGCATCTCCAGCCTGTAACTGAGTTTCCATAACTTTCTTTCGCGAGGTGTCTGACGGCCAAGAGTCTGCCCCGCCGACACCTGCACCCACCTCAGGGATTGTGGGTGCGCTGATGGAAGTGATGCAGAAGAGGAGCAAAGCCATTCACTCTTCAGGTACCCTTTTTGCCTGTGTGTGAGAGTGTGTGGATGTGAAATAAATTTGGATGTTTGAAGTTCTGCTATTTTTATTTTTATAATTAGTAGCTTTTTTGGGTGCTAATTGAGTAAGTTACTAAGACAGGTTCTAGGCAATATTCAAAGCAATTATTGTCTGTATGACTGGTCTTTCTAAAACTTAATGGATGCCCAGGAGCCACAGCCATAACAGAATACTGGAAAAACAGCTTTGGAAGAATGGTAGTTTTGTTTCCAGTGGTGACAAATACTAGTAGAATTCCTGGCAAGCAACCTCTGGAAGTGGCTTGGGATTTCTGGATCTTCTTTGTATGATATTTTGAAGACATGAATTCTGAGAGTTTCTCTGATCTGTTGAGGGTTAATGCTGAAAAATTTGGTGATTCCACTGAGGCTGGGATTCACTAAAGAATACATTCTTGAGCCCTCCATCTTTTGTCATTGCTTAAAAGGTTTAAACATACACATACCACCATATAAATGAACATTGCCCCTTTAAAAAGGCAGTAGGATGGATTTGGCTGATTGATGTGGTTGGGGTCTACTGAAGTGCTCTGGCGTGATGTGCTAGAATCATAACTTTGTTTTTATTACAACTGCAATTTAATTTCAAGTTTTCGTTACATGGAGAGAATTCACATATATGACTATGTAAGATTAAAATAGTATTTACTCATCAGATTGCCTAACACATAGTAGGTACTCAATAAATGTTATTTTCCTTTTCTTTATAGGGACCTCAGTGTCTTTTGAGGGAATGTGTGCTGAGGATTGAACCCAAGGCTTTGTGCATACTAGGCAAATACTATACCACTGAACTATACACCCAACCCTTTTTAAAATTTCATTTTGAGACAGAGTCTTGCAGTATTTCCCAAGTAGGCCTCAAACTGGTTATCCTTCTGCCTCAGCCTCCCAGGTAGCTGGGATTACAGGCATGTGCACACAGCTAGAACATGATATGTTAAGGTACTTGGGCAACATTTGTTTTTCTTATGTGGGCATATTTATTCCTATATTACATTACAGAGAGAGAGACTAGACTACTTCATTCCGTAATTATTTGTTGTGGAATAATGCTAAGATTTTAACCAAACAACAAAAGTTCCTGCCTTTCTGGAGTAAGGGGGTGGTTAGAATATATTAAATAGGTCCTAAGGACAAAAGCTTATCAGAAAAGGGACAGAGGGAATTGATTAATTACAAGCTGTGGGAGGGAGGTTCTGTTTGGAATGGAATAATAAGCCTAAGTAAAGTGATATTTGAGAGAAGACCAGAAGGGATCCAAGGAGTGACACAGTACTTGGGTTGAGGAGTAATGAGGGTGCCTGTGTGGCTGGGCTAGAGAAGGTAGAAAGGAACGAAGTGGGCGCCATTAGTCAGGCTTTGAAGACCCTGCCTTCTGATGTAATGTGATGGAAGCAGCTGGCAGGTTTTAAGTAGAGCAGTGGCTATGACTTGAGCAGGAGGCTGTGGAGGCTTGAACTAGATGTACAGTGCCAGTGAGAAGGGCTTAGGTGTACTTTGAATATGATCATTGGCATCGGTGATGGATTGGAAGCGAGGTTTGAAAGGATGAGGAGTGAAGGATGACTCCCAGGTTTTTAACCTGAGCAGTCAGGAGGGTAAATTTCCTTAACAGATAGGAGCAAGTTTGAAAAACTAGGAGTTTGGTTTTCATACCTATTAAACTTGATATACCTATCAAATGTATATGTTGGTCGTGTATCTGGAATTCCTGGGAGATGCCAGTGGTGTAAATCTGCGGGTCAGCAGGCTGTGCGTAGCACATGGTGCTCAAGGTTTCAGAACGAGATGCGAGCAAGTCGGTTTAGGGAAGAGGTCTAATGAGATCCGAGGACCGGAATATAGAATCCAGGTGAAGCAGATTTTTGAAAGAGGGCTGTGCTCACCTGGGTCAGATGTTTCTGAGATGAAAGTTAAGGAGCAGGGACTGTGCTGTAGATTCTGCAGTAGGTACAGTCTCTGGGTGCAAGAAAATAATTATCTCTTGGATGTAGAGCTGGAATTGAAGGCTGAAAAATATGGGGGGTTTTTGCTTCCTTTTTTTTAAAGATATTCATTAAAGGGCCTTTGCTTTCCTAAATTTTATTATTTCTCTGGAAACTTGTGTAGGAAAACATTTATCTGCTGCCTTATTTTATTGTCATCAGCAGATTTTGTAAATCGATAACTGTTTATAAGCTGTTGTTATGTCCTTGCTCCCATACATTCTGCAACAGTTTGACATCAGTAGGTGGTCTCACTTTTCTGTTGTCACACGTTCATGATATGTGAAGGCAGGAACAGTGGGCCATTCATCAGTACATCAGAAAAGGGATATATCTGGTGGTACATAGGAGAACATTGGTAAGAGCAGGCATAGAGAGCTTACAGCGGCAAGAGGTAAACATTCTAATTGAGGCGATAGAGACATACTCAGTTGACTGCCAGTGTGAAGTTCAAGCTGCACAGGAAAAGAAAATTAAACAGATCACTTTAGATATAGAAATTACTTGAGAATTTTAAAAGCTGCTAGTATCAAATAGATTGATCCTGATTCTGTGGCAAGGAAAAAAGAAATTCCAAGTCTCTGTGAAACGTGACCCTAAGAAAGCATTTATTTTGTCTTACCGGATGGGGTCATGATGTTTTATTTCTTTATTTTTGGATTAATTTCTTGTGACTGTACTTCCTGTGTGTAGTGTGTGAGGTTAGCGTGTTAGCTGCTTTCTCCATCTCAGCAGTGGGAGTGGGGGCTTGTAGTCCTTGTCTTTAGGTGGTCTATAAATGCGTGGTTTGGTGTACTTGGTGCTTTCATCCAGGTAAACTTTTGAAGCATATTTAGTAGAAGCTTTGGGTAGCAGAAAGCGAAGCACAGAAGGTAACATGCAGTCAGTTAAATGCCTTTCCACATAAATTCTCTGGTAATTTAGTGCTGATCATTAGTGTTAGTTAAATAAAGATTATTATTATGAAAGAAATAACTTAGTTTGTGGACCAAAGGAAGATACCGTCATTACTTTCTAGCCTCTGTTAATTTCAGTGTCCTTACACCAGAGCATAAGTACTTCTGTATACATCCTTTCCTTAAAAATATTTTTCATGGAGGAGAGGGTAGAAGAAAACAGATGCTCCATGTTCTGTACATCTATCCCATGCGTGTGTGTCATAAACAGGCAGGCAGGCAGATGTTTACAGGGTTAGTTAGCAGTTGTGAAAAGTTGATAAACTGAAGATGTGTGCTCATAGAATTTGATGGCATTGAATATTCATTTAGCAAGTACTGAGTGAGCACCCTCTGTGGAGCAGTGTCCTGGTGCTGAGGGCACAGTGCCAAAGACAGGCAGAGCGGCTGCTTTCAGAGAGTTCGGTGTGAAGACCAAGCATCTGCAGAGAGTAGGAGGTTTTCAGGCAGTGATGTTACAAGAAAAGGTCTTCACGTGCGATGGTCAGGAAACGCCTCTGTGGACATTGTTTTTGAGTAGAAATAAAGAGGAGAGAAGGTTCAGTCAGACAGAAAAACAGCTACTTTGAAAACTAATGCAGGAGTAAGGTTGGCACATTTCTAGAATAGAAGGAGGCTTGAATCCAAACAGGACATCATGTAATAAAAGGATGGGGAGAAACAATGATTTGGTGAATCATGTACGATCTTTGAGAATGAGGTCACAGACAACAGGAAGCCTTTAGCAGACTAGCCACAAAAAAAATTTAGAATGTAAATAATACTACTGTTTGCTTTCACAAAAGGGCTACAGAGTTCCTATAATCTGAGCAAGATACTATGGTGGCCTGGGAAGTGGCAGTGCAAGTGGTAGGCAGGAGCAGATTTGATGATTGGGTGGTCACAAAGGAGTCATTAATAATTTGTAGGGTTTTTGGCATAATTTCTTGCTAAGTTAGTGGTGCCAGTAATTGAGATAGAGTCAAGCTGGGTGTGGTGACACATGCCTGTAATCCCAGCACTGGAGAGGCTGAGGCAGGAGGATCATTGTTGAGTTCGAGACCAGCCTGGGCTACAAAGTGAGCTTCAAGGCCAGCCTGAACTGCATAGCTAGACCCTGTCTCAAAAACACCAAAAAAAAAAAAAAAAAAAGAAAAGAAAGAGAGGCCAAATAGAGTGGAAGCAGAGGAAGAAGGTTAAGAAGAAGAAAATACTTGATAAGTTTTGAGTTTGAAAATCTGTGTGAAGAGTAAAAGAAGGCAGTTGAATTGATAACGTGCAAGTCTGAAATTCAGAAAGACTGTCCCAAATGTAGTTTAAAAAAGCACGTAGGGTAGGCTTAGGATGTGGTTTAATAGTAGAGAGCTTATCTGGCATGCATGAAACCCAGTACTGAAAAAAACCACATGCAGTAAAAATGAAAAAGAACACATAGATTAAAAATGTGTTACATACAGCTATGGGACAGCCAGATCTTGGAACTCCTATTCTAACCTTCACTTAACCATAACACATTTTAGATGTATTTTTTTATATTTTGAACTATCATAGTAACTAGATTTCTCTGGAAATTAAATAGTTTCTGCTTCACGAGCCAAAAAGAAAATCACCCAAGATTTATGTAATGTCATCTTAGCATGTTTAATTATTTATCTTGATATTCTTCTAGATGAAGATGAAGATGAAGATGATGAAGAAGATTTTGAGGATGATGATGAATGGGAAGACTGAGCTATATATTATATATATATTTTTAAGGTGAAATACTAAACACTACTTTCTGTCTATGAATTCTGTAAAATTACCATGTAAATGTTCTACCAATTTGCTGTATATTTTTGTTGCCTTTTTTGCTTTTTTTATTAATCTGTGCAATACCTCATTTAATCTGTAAAGGTTTGTCGTAATACTCTACAAAGCTGTACTCCCTGTGACTGTGTGCAAGTTTACACCAGGATGCTCACCTGATTTGTGAATATATTTCATTCCATCAACAAGGGAGTTTAAATATTATGTGTGAGACTGACAAAAACCTTAATGTAATTTAGTTATAATGCCAGAAGGAAAACACTATTTTCATACCCTACTTTTTCTGTACCTAAATTTTCTTATTGAAATCTAGTATAGCACTACATTCTTTTGTAAGTGATGTAACTTTAGTTTCTTTAGCCCCTTCATTTCGAATACAGTGCTACATGTGAATATCGAAGCCAACACATTGCACAGTTCTGTAGACACTACATTGATACAATTTTTCAAATTTTAGCAATATGCTTTTCATAGAGTCACGGTTACAGAGATACTAATGAGGAAAATCATAACACACCTCTTCTAGCAATATTACCTGTTCCTGATACAGCAGAGGTGTTTGCAGGCTGTAATCCCAAGGAACCCTTACATACCTGGACTCAACTGAGGTTTTTTTTATGTTGTAGCAAGTGTGGCAGGTTCTTTTAGGCAAAAATTTTTTGAAAAGGTATTGGCATTATTCTGAAAAATGATTTAAGTTGGAAGTTTCTGGGTTTTATTCTTCGTGAACTACTCCAATATTCCTTTAAAATGCTATTTAAATCAGAACATCATTTAAATGGTGTGGAATTATTTTTATTTTTTCGCTTGTATGAACCATAAAAAATCAAATTCCTGGCAAAATTACACACTGAAATGCTGAATTTATCATGTTGTGTATTTTTATTTTGGCAGTTTCTCAAGGTTTTTACAAAAATCAGGTTAAGGGTTCCATTTTTTTAAAAAAGATTGATGGTCCAGTGTCACATGTCTTGAACATTTAACTGATTTGATAGATTTTTTGTTCGTTTGTTTAATAAAACTTTGCATCCTGCACATTTGTTAGACATACTGAATGGTATGTTAAATTAGGGGTTCCTTGCCTCTGAACGATACACTAATCTGCCTAAAGGGGTTGTTTCGTATTTATAGTGCTAATTATCATGCCTACCTACTTTAAATTTTAGGTAAAAAATTATTTGATTTAAATACATATTTTCTCACATTGAGTCATATGCAGAATGTAGTTCCAAATGTATTTCAGTACTATAGTTACAATATCCAACTAAAAATTATGCTATATAGAATTGTTCCGACCAAAATCTAGTATTGGCTTGATCTTGACAGGCTGGACCTGCAAGATGTGGCTTGAATTTTAACCAGTTTATCACATACTCTCTAGTGATCATTCATCTAGGTATCGTAAAAATAATTTAAAAGGTTTGGTTGCTGAAAGCAGTAAGTGGTGCAGTAAAGTAGTTAAGTTATTCAAAGAATGTTACCTCCTTGCAGGAGTAATTTGAGCACATGGGAAAGACTCTCGACTTTTGTTTATTGTAAACACAGTACCCTTTGCTGCTAAGAAACCTTTTCCTGCTTATGATCATTTTAATTGTGGCTTGAGCTCACTGAGTTTGGTGTGGACGAGACTGAACAGATACTGACCAATAAAATTAAGAATTTGTGCAAATGGGAAATAGAACAATATGTTTATTTTAAGTAATAATGTAAAAGCATTTTTACCTTGACATCATAAAAACATTTTAAGTTATCTTTGAGATAATGCCAATACAAGATATCTCTTAACTTTGGACCAAAGAACTACGGGTTTTTCAGCTAACTTTGGTAAGATAAATGTATATTAGAAGCTTCTCTGAGTAGAAGATATCAATTCTTTGAGTTAGGAGCACAACATGTAAGATGAATATATAATTTACCAAGGTAATTGAGTTTATTCTTTTTTCTTTAAAAAAAAAAAGACTTTTTGTTGTTACTGCATAAAGTCTAAATTACTATTGGTTGAAACACAACTGTGGAATTCAGTCTGGGCATGAAGATTAAATCTGCTTTACCAAGTAAGATGTAAGGTTGCATGTTTCAGTCCTCCACTGTCTTGCGCTGTGGGCAGCTCTACCTAGGCATTGTCTGAAAGCCTCCTGTGTATACTCCAGCTAAATAATTGTCTGGTAGCCTTTGCCTTTAACAAATGAGCATGAGGCTTTTTATATCTAAATGCTGTGTGATAGACAATTTCAGCTAGCCACATACTGTATGTATGAGATTCATAAAGATTTTCAATCATTCATTTCCATTTATCAACTGAAATTTTGTTTAGTATGTGAATTTTTTTTGAAATGTATAGTGAATAGGATGTTGCACTGGTGGCAATTCATCATGGAACATAATAAAATTAATTTGACCCAAACAATATAATAAAACTGTGTTTTTCTTTCTTAAGAGCATAAAATAGGTTAGGAAAAAAAGAGGGCTCAATAGTGAAAGGTACACAGCAAGAGATGATAATGGTGGATGTGTTCTGTGGAGTGCATGCCCTGAGAGTTAGACCCTGCCGTTAAGTAAACACAGTGAACAAAAGAGTGTTAAAGATGGTGCTTCCTTGAAACAGTAAACTCAGTTTTTGATAACTAGATTTTCTGTTGCACTGGCCCTGGCACAAGTGGATGTCTGAAGATTAAACTGAGTTACGGAATTCAGAGTGTAGGAGATGCTACAGAATTCCTTTTAAGAAACATTTCCAGAGTAGCATGTTCTGAAAAAGTTCTTTCTGTTGTACCAATGTGATCACTTAAGAATGTATTTAACTTTTGGGAGAATTTTTAAAGAGAAATGTGTCTCACAATTGTCTAGTCACATGATATTTATCTAATCAGGGGAGAGATTCCTGAAATGACTGCTTTAGGAATGGACCTCCTAAAAGATGACTGTAAAGATACAGACTGTTTATAGTACAGTAGAAAATCCTTCATGGAAAGATTGGGAAATTTTACCTTGCACATTTATTTTATTGACACTTTCTCGTCTTGGCTCTAAATCACTGTGTTCTCTCATTAGCTCTTCTTTATATATGTATGTATTCTTGTTAAGGAAACCACTGGAACAAGATGTGGTAAAGTAGTTGTTTGAACATGATAGGGAACTTACATTGTTAGCATTAGTTGCAGCTAATGCTAAGACCTCCCTTACATCTGTATGTATGATATATAGTATCCTCCATTGCCTTGAGGAACATACTGAAAAGTGTGTCTTTACAACAACGTCTGCCATGGATGGATGGATGGACAGATGATTGTATATGGATGTAATATTTTTAGCTAAATTCATGAGGCTTGTCATATCATTATTGTGAGTAAAGTGTAACAATTTATAGGTGATTCACAGTTTAGTCAGATATTTGTACATTTGGGGATTTCTAGTAAATTTGAAGTTTCTGAATTCTTTAACAACTACAAAAATTGCTAGCCCTAGTAAAAATCTAAGAAAATACTGATTTTTTTAACAGTAGCAAATTGCAGTAGGAACCTGATGAAACACTATTTTTGTCTTGTATTGGTTGACATATCATGGCTTAATTTTATCTTGTGCTAATAAATGTGAGGATTTTCATCAAAACCTAAATTCTAAGGATTTTTAAAGCATAAATATCCAGATTCCTAAAACAGTATTGTTGAGAAGTACACAGACATAAAGGTGTAACAGTGGAGCTTAGGCCCCACTCACACTTTCCATTGTTTAAATCTAGAATACTTATTTCACAATTAGAAAGCATTTAGAGACCATCACATTAAACCAAACAGGCCTGTGGATACCATGAAGCCTGCACTCTTAATTTTATAGGTGAAGGTGCCATATTTGAGTGCTTCTGGGGTTTGCCATATACCACTTCAGAGGATCTTAAAGAAGGCAGGTCTGACAGTTCAGCTGCTCTTTTTCATGTATTATAATTCTGTTGTAAACTTATCTTCTCTTTTTTTTTTTTTTTTTTTTTAAAGAGTAAGCCAGAGAGATCTAGTTTACTGTGGAATGATTTCATGGCTACAGATTTCACTGTTGTCACATATGTGGGGGTTGATAAAAGCCAGCAAGCATCCTGTGCCCATTTCTGCCGAGAAAGGCTAGCTTGCATTGAGGAGTCAGCCTCCGATGCGTGTGATGAGGTTTGCTCAGTGGTGGCCGTCACCCTACACTGTGCAAGCATTTGGTCATCGTACTTTGGCTGTTCAGTACTGGGCAGAAATGAGGTTGAGCTTTTGATTGTACATCCGGGTAGTTTCCATTAGTTTCTGAAAGATGTAAACAGGAACTATCTCTACTTACATGTAAATATTTTGTAAATATAGCCAACTTGTCTGATAGACAAGTTGAGAATACACTGATATTTCTGAATAATTTTTAGTGAACAGCTGTTCTGTCAATTTAAAGACTTGAAGGCATTTCAAGGAACGTAAGGACGAACAACACTAAATACAGTTTCTTAAGTTTTATTGGCGAGCGAAGGGAGAGTTGCATTTGGTAGCATGTGCTTAAGACTTACTAGGAAAGAGTCAGGAAAATAAGATTTATGTCTAGAATTTGTGGTGCTGAAAGGAATTAAGTGAAAGGAAAATATTATGTCAGGTTGACTGCAAGGGAGCAAAACTGACCGTGTCCCAATCATGGGGTTGTAAGGCAAGTGTAATTCAGCCCTTAAAGTAGCTCCAGTCCTAAAGACAGCCTTTTCTTTAGCTGTGGTAAAAGTGAGAAAACGGGATTTGTATTTATAAGCATATGATTTTTTGAAGATTGGTGAGAATGGGGAAAGTAATTGCTGGCTATTTTTCAGAGAACTAAAATCTAGAGTATATACAGAAACTCAAAAAAAAAAAAAAATTAAACACCCCCAACATAAAAGATCCAGTCAAAAAATGGGCAACTGAAACAAGTAGACACCTCTCAGAACACGTACAAATGGCCAATTAGTACGTTAAAAAAATGTTAAACATCTCTGGTTACAGAAATGCAAATTGAAACAACACCGAGATCCATTTTAATCTAGAAAGAATAGCTATTAAGAAAAATACAAATACTGGTGAGGCTGGGGCAGGACAAGCATGGAAATCAGGTTGAAGATTCCTCAAAAAAGTAAAACTAGAAAATCCGTTTAATCGAGCTATTCATTTTCTAGGTATCCTCCTGAAAGAGTTAAAAGACATCATATTATAAGGATACATGCATTCTCGTGTTTGCAGCTGCGCGGTTCATTACAGCTAAATCTTGGAAGCAGCTTAGAGGCGAATGGATGAAGAACATGATATTTATACAGAATACAGCACTGTATTACTCTGCCATGAAGGAGGAGGAACTTGAGTTGCTTGTAGGAAAATGGAAACGGTAATGTTAAGGGGAATAAATCAGACCCACAAGCTTAAATATCACATGGTTTCTCTTACATGAGAAACTCAAAATAAAAGATAAATGGAAAATAGGGAGACATCTTTTGCAGGTGGGAAAGGGACCAAGAGGCGAAGGGGGTAGGAAGGACGGGGAGGTGAAAGGAAATGAGATGTGTTAGGTACGGGTATCTATTCCACAGAGGATGTCATCATGTAATGCAGACATACTACTATAATAAATATAAACATTTAAAAGATGTATTTAAAACCATTTTAGAGATTGAAAAACAAGTTGACAATACATTTGCTTTTGTCTGCTGAGCAAGGATATAGTTGTATTACCAGCTAGAGTTTAATTTATACCAGACCATTCAAATGTAAGGAGCTTTCCTTCTGGTTTTTTGTTGGTTTATTTTGTTTAAGACTTGTCTGAACTTTGGCGTGGATATTTGCAACAGGCTGTGGTGTAGTTAACAAGTAAGTCTAGTACGCATAGAATTTCAACCATGTCTAAGGCACCTGTGAATGGAGCACCATGTGGTTCTATTTAAGTGGCCTCGCTGTGCGTGGTTGAATACTTGAATGTTGTAGAGCATACTTACAATGGACTGGCCCCCTAGAGATGTTAAACAGCTCAGGTCCACTCTGATCAGATGACCGCTTTTAGATCTGCATCAGTGACCATCAGTCCTACGGGTAGCGTGATGGTCCAGCTGACAGGGCTCAGGTCAGCAAGGTTGTGCACTAAGTGCACTTCTAAGACCTTTCAGCCTCTTTTCTGCTTTGTATTTTCCAGAACCCAAAACATAAAAACAGGTTTTGATGGGAATTGGTCCCTTTTTCATGTGTTTATTTCCAGAATAATTCTTCAACCCAACATTATTCTACCAGCTTCGGAGAAACAGGTGTGCCTCTGAATTGTTTTGGTTCTCATTGGTTCATGTGCCTCCTGCAAGACTGAATTCCAAATGTCCCCCAAAGTCTGTGTTTAAAATTGTTTGCAGGGGCTGGAGATGTAGCTCAGTGGTACAGCGCCTGCCTGGCAAGCGCGAGGTCATGAGTTCGATTCCTGGTACGTACCGGCAGAGAAACAAAAATAAAATAAAATTGCTTGCAAAGCTTGCTTTACCAATCATGTGTTGTTATACTCAGATGAGATCTGATAGGTAGTTGGAAAAGGGAATAATTTGCACAGGAGAAAAAAAATCTGTGATTGCTCTTCATTGTGTGGCTAGTTAGCACTTAGTTTTAGTGTTCTTTTTAAATTTTGCTCTTGGTTTGTGATATGTGGCAAGTTAAGCTTACAATAATGATCCAAAATGTGAACTGCTTAACATTATAGTTAACATTTTTTTCTTTCTATCAACCCTAGCAGGTTTTTATAGTTCATTAAATTATTTTGACAGTCAAGTTTGTAATGAGTAACTTTCGATTTGTGAAAACTATTGTCATGTTGATAAGATTTTCCACAAAACTCAGGATAGTGATGGCATAGTAAAAACTGAAGAATGTTTTATATTTAGTTTTGCCCAGAAAGCTTTCAAACATAGAAGTTTAATAAATATTAACGCAACAGGCTGTGGTGGATCACAAGCAGGTGGATCAAAAGCAGGAACTGAAGTGTAAGAAAATGTCCTTCCAAGTTGTCAGAAATTCCCACATGTCTGATTTTTAAAGCCAGTAACTAAATGCTCTTGATGGAAATATTAATGTTATAGTTTATTAAGCCACGTTCACAGGTGTGGAATAAACTATACTCACAACCAATTGTGAAAGGCAAGAGGCGTGCCTTGGGGAAGAAGTAAAGGAAGGCTGACAAAATCTAGACAAGAAATGTTGAACATACATTCATTTATTAGCTTCATGTTACTATAATAAAATACCTAAAATAAAAACCATTTTGTTTCACAGTTTTGGAGGTTGTAGTCCATGGTCACCTGGACCTATTGCTTTGGGCCTCTGGTGGTCTGGATGGCAGTGGTAAAAAGTCAGACAGAGAAAGTTGCTCTCATCATGCCTAGGAAGCAAAAGGATGAGGAGTCTAGGGTGTCACAGTCCCCTTCGGGATGTATCCCCAATGTCATAAGCACCCCTTACAAAGCCCTCCTCCCACACAGCATCTGCCAAGAGTGCCACACTGGGGACCAGTCCTTTAATACGTGGACCTTTGGGGGACATTCAACATCCAGTCTTATAGTGGGCTCATTATTCAGAGGTTCAAGCCGCTTCCAAACCTAGGTAAGATCACTGTCTGCTCTTGCAGGTTATTGGAAATGCCAAACTCTTCAGTGTTTTTTAAGAAGTGGTCTTAGTGTGCATAGGCAAGAACATTTATATATGTTGATATATATATTAATAAAACAAAACCATCCTTACCTGTGGAAACTAGAAATAACTTGCCAAGTACAAGGAGGAGGAACTAGTGAACAAGTTCTGTTCTTACTCCGAGAAACTTAGGTAGTTTACATGACTGCACTTGGCATCTCAAACCTTTGTTTAAAAACATAGGACAAAGAAAAGACTGGCAGTTGACTCAGTGGTGAAAATGTAGGTTAGTGGGAAGATCTGGGGATTGTAGGCAAGGTCTAAATCACTGAAGTAGTATAGGAAGTACAGCTGTCCCTCTGTGTCCCTTGGGAATTGGTTTCAGGAACCCCTCGTAGATGCTTAAGCCCCTTATGTGAAACATTGCCTTATTTACATAGAACCTTGCACATCCTCCTATATACTTTATCTCTCGATTACTGTCTTAGGTTACTTTTCTCTTTGCTGAGACAAAATACCCAACACCCAAAGGTTAAAGAGGAAAAGTTTATTTCAGCTCGCAGACTGTGGAGTTTCTGTCTATAATTGGCTGGCTCCAGGGTAGCATGGCAGAAGAGAAAGTCCATGCCAAAGCAGGGCAGGCAGAAGGCAGCAAAGTAGCAAAGCGGCTTTCTGTCCCTTATAGTCTGTCCAGGGTACCCACCCTTTGGGCAAGTAGCACTCACCCAGGGTTAGGCACCCTTCATTCCAGCACCTCAGCCTAAATCCCACTGGGATTGCCGGCCTCCGCCAGTAACATGGTTCTCCTCGAAGGAGAAAGACCTGTGATGAAAATGTGGGACTGGGGCTAACACAGCCCTGGAGACAGATAATTGGCACGTTTGAGTACTCCCATATTATGGTTTGGGTCTAGATGTCCCCACAAAGCCTCGTGTAGTTTTAGATGGGCCTTTTTTGAAGCGGTTGAATCTAGAGTTCGGGGCTGATTCATAGTGCAGTGCTGGGATTAAGGGTGCTGGGACTAAAGCTGGGTGATTGCTGGATCAGTCCACTGATTAGGTTGGCACCACCCTAATCCCAGGAGTCTGGATAAGATAAATAGGGCAGAAAGAAGCTTGTTTCACTCTTTTCCTTTGTTGCTTTTGCTCTCTTTTGCCGCCAAGAACTGTTGCCCCTCTGCCATGCTACTCTGCCTTATGGACCAAGACCTCTACAAACTGTGAGCTAAATAAACCTTTCCTTTCTTAACTTGGGGTGTTGGGTATTTTGTCTCAGCAAATGCTTGATAAATGATTGCACAAGAATTTATTGGAATTTCTTCAGTCTTCTTGACAAATTTAATCTCTACCAATGTGTCTTCTTACGCATTTATTTCATACTTGTTAGCAACTCAATATGACCTTTTATATAGGTTTGACTTCATTTTTTTCAACCAATGGTGACTTAATTTGCATCTGTCAAGAATGACTTGAATTTGTTTTCTTTTTCTTTCTTTTTTCTTTTTTTAAATTGCATTTCTTTCAAAGCAGCTTGCGTTAGTGATAGCCTTAGTGACACTAAGCCTACACTTGTGGAAAAAATTAAAAATTTGTTCCAATAAGTTCTAACAGGACAAGATTCCTGTTATATTTTCTATGAGTGTCTCTGCAAAGAGTCACCTAAAACTCTTGGCATTAATTTGGAGAAAAATAAATAAGATACTGGTTTGTACACCTTGCTGTCTTGGCTATGGTGTTTTCTTGATGTGCCTGGCTAGGACAACTTCCCAGTGGTGACACGTGGGAAAAGCAAGTGCTGCAGGAGATTGAAGTGTAAGTTCTAGAAAGACCCTCACAAATAGGTGTAAATAAGTGCATTTCCCCTCTGACTTTTCCTCTTAAATTTTATTTTATTTTTTATTTTAAAAATAAAAGGAAGAAAACATTAACAGACAGACTAAATTTTATTTTAAAAAAAATTTTTTTTTCAATTTTAGTTCAATATAAAGCACCGCTGTGAGCTGTGATTCACTGGTTTATTTGTGCACATGAATGCGCTGGTCTTGGTAACCTGGGGGCTGGCACTACCCGTTTTCAGGTTGAAGGAAGATTATTTCCTGATAACTTCACAAAAGATAGCTTGCAAATCATAACTTAGAGTAACTTCATGTGATTGGTAGTGTTTAGGTAACAGTGATTAATAGATCATCTGAAATTCAGGAAGAGAGAAATTTAAGTTTACACTAGTGACAACTCCTTTAGTGAGAGGAGATTAGGATACTTTCAATTGCATACCTATGTTTCTGAAAATCTAAATATATGACTGGAAAAGTTTTGAG
This sequence comes from Chinchilla lanigera, assembly GCF_000276665.1. Lineage (NCBI taxonomy): Eukaryota > Metazoa > Chordata > Mammalia > Rodentia > Chinchillidae > Chinchilla > Chinchilla lanigera. Next base: position 5,160,311 of record NW_004955479.1, on the reverse strand, counting down.
GCTAACCAACTGGGGGAGTGGCGAGAGGACACTATCACGTCTAGTTGTTGTTGAGTAGCTAATCCTCTCCGTGTGTTCAAACATAGGTGCTAAGTCCCTGCTCTTCTTAGTGCACCAGGATAAGATACAGTGCTTGATCTCCACGATACCAGCCCAGTGGAAGGGGAGGACTGCACAGTGTAAGGCAGAAACACTGGAATACGTTACTGAAAGAGAAGATGAGTAAGTGATGGACTCGGAGGGAAGAATGAACATAAATTCCACAGAAATGAAACTGGAAAGATGAACAGCCTATTGACCCAAGGACATGAAAGGGTCATTCCCATGTGAAAAGACAGCGTGAGCACAAGCACGGTTGGAGGGCAGGTTGGTGTTTGAGGAGCAAGATCTGTATCATACTGACCGAAGGTGTCGAACAAACCAGAGTTATTTTCTTTCTTTTTCTTTTCTTTCTTTTCTTTTTTTTTTGTCTTTCTGAGACAGAATCTCGCTATGCAGTTCAGATTGGCCTTGAGCTCACTATGTAGCACAGGCTGAACTCAAACTGGCAAGATCCTCCTGCCTCAGCCTCCTGAATGCTGGGATTACAGGCATGCACCATATGCCCGGTCAGAGTTGTTTTCCACCAGAAATGCAAAATGCTATTATCAAAACTTTACTGTGAACAAAGTGTCTTTAGAAGGATTATTCATTCAGCCAATATTTATGGACTGTATTGGACCCTGGGATACTAGTAAGATCAGATATGGTTAACTTTCTTCATAAACTCAAGCAGCAAGTGTTATGTTAGAACTTGTCAATGTTGAATCTATGGAAATCAAAGACAGCTAATCTGTCCAGTGGGAAGAAAGAGGGGTGCAGATGAGGAAGACTGCAGTGAGTTACAGGCAAGACACTGTAAGGCAACGGGAGCAACTGAGAAGAGGAAGATGAGTTCTGTTTTAAATGCACTGTATCTGAGGGGCCTGCTGGGATGGATCTGTCGAGATGGGATTTGTGCTAGAGTTGAGACTGGGAATTGAGGTTTGAATGAGCGTCATAGAGAGAGTGTAGAGAAGAACATAGGCTCTTTCCGAAGATGCCTTTTCCCCATCTCCTTGGGTCAGTATGTGATCACCTGTCAGAGGCTTTTTCTGAAAGATTCATGGGCACTAAGCACTTGTGAAGAGTGGGAAGGGAATCCCAAACAGGTGGGGTGGTGTGTGTCATGGTTTGGGGCTTATTTTTGCAAGGGGGACAATATAATGCAGGACACATATTTTGTAAGATTATTTATAATAATCATCCGAAGAACGATATACAAAACAGCGCAGGAAATCTGTCCACACACTAAGACCAAGGAATCCAGCTGAGGGCCTGGATCCCACGGAAATGTCCTGTGTGAGTCCAGCTGAAGACCCAGAGCTCATAACAATGACTCCTATAAATCCAACTGGAGGCCCAGAGCCCACGACAACATCTCATGCAGGCCTGTTTCACAGATCTGCGCTGTGAAGGCCCAAAGGTCAGTGGTGGAATCTAGGAAGTCTGTGCCAGCGGGATGAAGGATCTGTGCTAGCAGGCTGAGGGATCTACACTGGAGCCAGGAAGCCATGCTCAGAAGAAACAGAGCTCCCCTGAAAGGTACCAGAGGCATTCTCAGCAACAATGAGGTCTTGAGCTCCTCCAATGATCAAGATGGCTGAGTTCCCATCAAGAAAGCCAACGCAGCAAGCTTCTCCAGGAGACTGGCAGTGCACCATCTTCCCCTCCACAGCCAGGAAGAGATGCTCAAAGTGAGGATCAGAGTTCCCCCAAAGTGAACCAAAGCCATTCTCAGTGCCAATGAGATCCCGAGCTCCTCGGAGGATGAAAACAGCCGAGTTCATCAGGAAAGCCAGCATGACAAGCTCCTCCAAAACAACCAACAGCTCCTTACAGTTTCTAGCAGGTCCCAACAGCCTCTTTAATTCCCAAAAGCCTTTTTTTTCTTCCTCTGCAGGTCTGCCTCTTATGCTGCTGGCAACAGTCCCCAGGTGGGCCTCCCACACCCAGCACCATGCTTACTCAGTTCAGCTGGGGGTTATAAGTTGACCACCAGTTGTCAGTCCACCACAGTATGTTAAAAGCTGCACATCCAGATGGATGTATCACTTGTTCTGTGAACTGAAAGTTGCTTGGGATGGTTTAGGCAGCAGTAATAGCAAAGTGATGGGGCCAGTGATGGAAAATAAGGCAAAGAAAAAGTTTCCTTTTGCTTTAGAAAAAGGGTTAGAACTTCATCCTTCACTGCTGTGAAAAAGGGTTAGAACAGACCACTGATGGATTTTAAGCAAGTGATTGGTGTGATCAGAATTGCATTTTGGAAAAATACTGCCCTGTCATATTGAAGACAAATTAGAGTTGAACAGAAGGAAGTCAGAGAAACCAGCTCTGAAGGAGCAGCAGTACTGCGGTCCAGGTAATGGACCGTGATGGCTCACCAGGGCTTCTGTGGTAGTTAAGGGAGGACCATTTTGCAGAGGGGAGAAAAACCTTTGCACAATTATAACTTCACAGTGGCTCCTCTTAAAAAGGTGCCTCTGATCTTTCGACCACACTGACCAATTTGGATATGAAAAGTTAGAGCTAGAGCTGCCTTTGGGAAGAGGGTAGGGAAAGCTGAGTTTACTGTGCATAGCAGAGTAAAAAAAAATGGAACTCCCAATGGTAATCTAGGAAGGTGATAATGAGGCAGAATCATGAGAAGACAAACCAGAAAGTACACGCTCTAATATGGGATAAAATAACCACTGAGGGGAGGTCTCTGTGGGAGTGTCAGCCAGCGGATTTTTAGTAGCAGGCAGTTCATGTCAATTTGATGTTATTTCTGTCAATGTAATTTCAACACCACTTTCATTTCCCAAATCTTTGTGCAATATTGAATGTGTAGAAATGAAGAGGAACTAGTGTGGTCAGTAAATGTGGTCAATAGGGTCAACAGGGTTTGAAATAGGGACCATAATCAGAGGTTTACAATATGCATGCTTCGAGAACAGGACCAGACACAACCACGAACTGCTAAACCTCCATTCCCTACCCTCCATCCAGAAATTTTCAGTAACCTTGCAGAAGATTTTGAAATAGTTTTCAAATGACTTTATCTGCATCTTGGATACAGGTTTCTATCTATCCATAGATAGCTAGATAAATGGGTGGAAAGAAGGAGGGAGGGAGGGAGGGAAGAAGGAAGGGAGGGAGGGAGGGAAGAAGAAAAGAGGGAGGGAGAGAGATGAGGAAAGGAAGGAAGGAAGGGGAAAGAAGACATCATGCAACGCTCATGGGCAGGGACATGTGCTGAGAAACCAGTCACTAGGCGATTGTGTCCTTGTGTGAGCATCGGAGTGTACTTACACAAGCGAAGTAGCTATGGTGTCACTATGAGAAGCAATCACGGCCGTATTATTATTATATCATTCCTGTATATTATCCAAAGCATCAACATATCAGGCCTGACTCTGTGTGTGAACATTTTTTCTCACACCAGTGAAAAGGACATACCAGGAAGATGGGCCTTTTTCACCCAGAGACGGTGCGGACCCATGACTTCACTAGAGCAGCGCGCTCATTTGTTAGAGCATTGCACTGTCTCTTCATTTTGGTGAGTTGTGCTCCTTTACACCTACAATCTGATTCCTATCTCCACTCTCCTGCGACCTTGCTCTCAGTAAGGCCAACAGTTCGCAGAATATACACGCTCTAGGACTCACTAAGCCATTCTGCGCTATGGATTGTTCCTTCCTCAGGTCAGCACTCTGGAGTATTTCATTCTTCTGATTCCTCGCACCCTCTGCTCCCACTCAGCCCCTGTTCTCCACGTTCTTCCTGAGTGACCTCACTATCCAAACCCTTGTCTCTAAATGCCGCTCATACCCTCACCCTCAAATTTCTTACTTTCAGGACAATCCCACCCTGTGCTAGACCTACACAGTCTAGCAGACTCGTATCTCAGCTACCATGTCTTTTTATCCAAACCCATCTTTCTCCTCCACTACTGCACCTACTACATTGCCTACCCCATTTTGTGGCATTTCTGGGTCACTCAAGTGGCACAACCACGATTGTGGTGTCAAGATAGACTCCTCTCTTTTGTTGCCCCCTCCGACTTCCATCTCCATCTACTGTAGAGTCGGTGCTTTTTTGGTCTTGTTCTATTGGTTCCAACCCGTGTGCAGATTTTTTCAAGTCTGCATGGCTTCTTTCTTAGATCACTACAAGAGTGTCCTAGCCGACCTTCCTGCCAGCACCAGGGCCTCCCTGCACCCAGGCTTCTCTCAGTTACCCAAGCCATGCTTTTGAAACCTGCGTAATCACCAAGCGGCTCCCTCATACAGTCCTCTGACGCTTCCACTGGCAGTCATACTTGAGTGCACATTTGTTAGCTTTCACTGACTTGCTCAGGGCAGGTTCCTAGATTTTTAGCCCATCAGCCTAAAAACTTTTAGTAAATATTCGAAAATTTTACCTGCTTTTTGGAATGCACTTACTGACTCTTGCCTTTTTAGTTCAGAGAGGCTCATAATGGCTCTCTGAGAGAAACTTGGTGAGCATGTCGATTTGGTTGAAACTTAATTTCCAGTTGTAGTGCACCACGGTGGTGCCTTACAGCTGTACCAGGGAGATGGATTTTTGGTTGTGAGTGCTCGACCAATCATTTTCAAGGGCTTGTGGAAAAGTGAAAGGTTAAAGGCACCAAAATAATAAGGAATGAACTGGAATATCTAAAATATCCAACACCAGAGGGCTACTCACAGTAATCTAAATATTTAACAACTGTTAAGCCAGACGTGGTAGCTTACTCCTGCAATCCCAGCACTCATGAGGTTGAGGCAGGAGGATCGTTGCGAGTTCGAGGCCAGCCTGGGCTACAAAGTGAGCCTGAACTACATAGCGAGACCCTATCTCAAAAAGACAAAAAAAAAAAAAAAAAAAATCAGCAATTGTTTAAATTACTTAAATAAAATGTGAGTTAATGGTGGTATATAAGTTATCATTCCCTTTTATAGAAAAAATAGTTATATGTGTGTTAATAAAGATAAAAAATAATTATATGTGTGTTAATAAGGATATACATTAGTAAGGATTTAAAAAAGATATATACTATGGGGTTATCATAGGCTTTCCAAGTGGATGGAAATATAATATTTTTATGTTCTTTTACTTATATGTATGTTCTAATTTTTGAATGATTACATACTATTTTTATAGAAAGTCACACAAAAATTATAGAAGTCCTATTCTTAACCCACTAAAGTTATCAATACTGAAAGAAAAACCACCACTAAAATACTTTTAAACACATTGTTATTTTCACATAATTACTGTACATTAAATCCTGGGTTTTTTTCCAGCCATTTTATGTAATGCCCCATTTCCTTCAACTGAAATGTCCTTCCCCGTCATAGAATTTTTTTTATTTTTATGACTTAAAAGCTCACATTCAGGGCCACCTTCTCTGATAAGCTGCCCTGTACGCTGTATCTGCTCTAGGTCAAGGTCTGTGATAAAGAGAGGCTCACAGGCAAACTCCATCCAACACCTATTTCTGTACAGCTCATGAACTGAGAAGAGTTTTTACTCCTTTAGAAGGGTTTGTTTCTTTAGGATTCCAAATGCTCTGAAGGAAAAAACACTTTCTAATTCAACTTGGTCTCACCAGCATGGAGCAGAGCTTCGTATATTAGGAGCCACTGGATAGATAAACTCCCAAGCGTGTGAGGGGCTCTGCAAGCTCCCTCCTTGCCCTTGAATGGAAGGTGCAGGAGGGTGGTGTTTATGTCCTCAGTTCCCTGTATCTCCTGTGCCAAGAGGAGTACATGATAATGGTAGATATTTTCCACAGGAAACATCTGTGGAAGTTCAATGCATCAATGATAGTAGCATGTTTCTGAGTTTTGTAAGCATTTGAGCATTCCTTAGCTTTTTGTATCATGCTACTTGGTGATTAATGAAAATAGATCCCCCTTTAATAGCTTCACAGAAACAAAGAGATGGTTTTAAGTTAGTCATGAAGGAAATAATTAGGAGGTCTTTTCAAGAGCATATTGATTTACCCGTCTTCAGAGCATCTCAGTATACACATTGCAGCCTGTTATTCTCTTTCTCTCACTCATTGGTAGTAATGACCTCAGGGCAGGTGTTAAATCAAGATCCTGCTGACACTGGGTTATTAAACACCTGTGACCACAGGACCAGTGAAGCAGAGTGAGACTCCACACTCTGGCCCCATTTCTCATCAGGATGAGGTATATTTTCAGACATCAACATGCACATATAAATCATAGTCTAAACACTTCATCTGGTCTTGGCCAGGCTTTCCATGAGTGAGTTGCAAGCTCTTTATAGAAGATGAAGTAATTAGCTTTTCTACCAGTTCTGTGAGTTTGCAGGAAGGATGAACTAGGATCCCTGTCCTATGTTGTAGAAAGACCTCCTGGACCTCGTCAAGGTCTGGATCAGTCACATTTGTAATCCCAGGGAAAAGTTATTAGAATTCCAATACGTAATTCCAGTACACCACTTCCATGCACTCCATGGTGAGAATAAAAACACCCAGGCATATTTATAGTTGTGGGGAGCCAAGGGGGTCCTAAGTCCAGTTAGAACAATGGCTAACCAGAATCAAGGCCTCCGCCCAGGGCTGAACCTTGGTTTTATTAATTCGTGAAGAGGGGAGTGACAGATGAGTGACTGTGAGAATGGCGGGAAGTATATGAGTGCTGGGAGCGGGGCTAGGTAGGAGGAGAGATAGTTCTCTGAAAATGCAGAGAAAGAGATGCAGAAAAAGTGATCTGCATAACACAGTTTGAGGGAGTAGCTAATGCTTTGGGGTCGGTGCTTCAGCTTTGAGGTGTTATCTTCATGCCCTGAGATATCATAGCCTCTTTTCTGGAAGCTCTGTCTCAGCCCACAGTGACATTGTGGCTTCTGCCAGCCTACCTCACACGTACTCCAGGTGTGGTATCACTGACCTGCCCATTGCTTTAAAGACTACACATCAATACTTTGGCTAGACCCATTTGCATTTCTTAAAGCCAATCGAGGGGATAAAGACGAAACTTAGCCAGCTCTGTACATATCAGTATACATGGAAATAGGGCCAGGGTTAGTCAAAATGAAGTCAAATGCTCTTTCAAGAAGAGTCATCCTGGTGTTCTCCACACTATGTTGACTACTGATTGTTACAGTACGCTGTAACTTTGTTCATTCACAGTCCTGGATTCTGCATAACATGTCCTAGGAATGTTTTCCCCTAATGATGAATGTACTCAGTATCTGAGCATATTCTACATGTCTCATTATGGGTATTACAGTATATTGCTTTCTGGATTGAGTGTGAGGGTCTGCATCGTTCTTTAAACTTTCAGTGTCTGGTAAGTGCAATCTGCACTTTCCTAAAGTCAAAGGTAGCCTTTTATAAGGCAAAAGAGAAAATAGGTCCCTTGCCCCTCATTTCCGAGGAAAAGCCCCAGCCAGCCTCTCCTGCCCTGCTCCCTCCTGACAGCACCAGGGTTGGCGGTTCCTTCCCCGCTCAGGAGGCTGTGCACATCCCACGTCTGGGACCCCTGCACGGTCTTATCAGTGACCAGTTACTCAGCAAGCATTTGTTGCTCAGCCTCAGTAGGTGGAGTTGAAGGCCATTTTCCCCTCACTCCATCCCTTTCATATAGAAAAGCCCGGTCCTCATGCACTCAAGGCTCAGGAAAAAGGAAAGCCTTGACTTTCTGTTCTCAACATGCACGTGTGTGCGCAAGCGCGTGCAAACACACACACACACACACAAGCTATGCTTTAAAAATCTAAACTTTCACTTTTTTCTTTGAACAAGAGTGAATGGGGTTATGAACACTAATGGAGAAAGGTGAAACTAGTGAAGTTACATCCAAGGAGATAGCCACCTCCACGGTGGATGGATGGCCTTGGGGACATCTAAGTCTGGGTGCAAGGTGCTACGGGCAGGGATGCACAACAGCCTGGACTTTGCTGTCAGAAATTACCAGTCTTATACATGACCTAAGCCTCCTGCGCCTCAGCTGCTTCTTCTATTGTACGGGGATTGTACCTTTTGAATTTCTGAAACATACATGAGGAAACAGTACAGAAAATGCCGCTCACCTAACTCTGCCCTCACATGGAGCTGGGCATGGACTTAGCTCGTGGGCCTCCGACATCCTCTGTAAGAGATTAGATCACTTCTCATTCAGTACAGGGCTGGCTGAACAATGGAAACAGACCAGAAGAAACAGACCCAAGAGCCACTGGAGAAGTTTTCTAGTGAAATACAATCCCCTTGATTGGAGACAGTCCAAAACTCTGTCCCCAAAGCAAGTAAGTATTGAATAGGTGGCCCAGACTGCTTACCAAGGCTGCCGTTCTAAACTGTAGAACACAAAGGATAAACCGCTAATCACAGTTAATACAAAGGATTTTAGAAGGGCTTTATAGGTTTTGTAAATTAGCACAGGAGCCCCAGGATGAAGTAAAGGTAATCTCTGCTACCTCTTTCTCTTATTTGAATTCACATGTTCCTTCAGTGACAAAAGGTGGAGCAAAAATAATATCTGGGAGTGCAAATTCATGAGCCCATACCCCAGGTGTATTTGTATTGGCATGAGCACAGTTTGTATAAAGCAAAAATCAATTAATTAATTTTAGAAAAGACTGAAACCCATTGGACGAAGGCTTGTTCAGGGAGAGTTTGAAAGGAGATCCAGAGATGCATCTTTAACACTAATCTCAAGGTTACTCTGAATTTGGGGGCTTCCCTTTCAGGCACTTCACTAGGGCTTATATCCTCCTTGCAAGAGACTTTCTCGCCTTCCACTTTTCCCTTCCACAAATAGTTGATTTTAAAAATAAATAAATGTACTGATTTCTGGCTACCTATCAGACTTGTGGAAATGCAGGAGTATGTGAGGCTGTCTGGCTCTAGCATCTATAAATCCAGGATTATGAGAGCCATATCAGAGTCTCTTCCCATCTTTTTACTACCAAAAGAACTTCTTTTTTTTTTTTTTTTTTGTACCGGGAATCAAATTCAGTACCTTGCCAACAGATGCCATGCTGCTGAGCTATATCACTGGCCCCAAAAGAACATTTTTAGGAAATAGTTGTGGATTCCAGGTCTTAAGAAAGAGATCTAGTCAGATTTTCTTGGCCATAGGAAACAAGGAAAGGCAAATGCTAACAATTTAAACTACTTTTGGGTGAAAACATTTTTAATATTCAGAAATATTACATACATACTTGACAGATGTATCAACTCAGAAAAATATTAGTTTGGCTTTTTTAAAAAAGGAAAATAAACCTTCAATCCAAATTTATTAGGATTACAAAAATAACATCACATTTCTATAATTCATTACAGCTCAGAGTCACCAGTACATCCGGAAATACGGAGAGGACCTTTCACCACTCCCTGCCCATAACAATCTCCTGTCATAAAAAAGAAGTTTATTTTCATATTTACAGAAGAAACATGCTGTTGTCTCTTAAAATTCTCTTTGGAATTCCCGGGTTAGGCTAGCTTTAAAGGCAGGGAACATTGCACGTTAAGGAGGGTATTTTAGAACTATCTCACAGCGCATCTCATTAAACACCACTCAACAGTCCTGAGCCCGTCTTCTCCGGACTGTTTTTATCGCAGAGCTTCTGGAACTTCCACCTACAAAAATAGGGGATTTTCTTTCAATGAAGTGACACAAACAGTACCATAAAAAAACAGTAGTGTCTGTCTCTAGCAGGAATTTCTGAGAAAAACTCAGATTATTGCCACATGATATGCCCATTTTATATTATAAATTGGATTGTAAACCACTTAAATTTTCAACAATTTGTAAGTGTAGATTGTACTGTCTGATTTTCTCATTGTAAAAACTGGGTTGTTTACAGTGTCCTGAAAAGGTCTAAACCGTAAGGACTGGGATGCTAGGACAGCCGGAGCACACACCTCTCGTATGGAAATGTGCTCACTCACACACCTGCTCCTAATGTCCCACACTTGCTCTCCCATATTAAAGTATTTGAAATATTAGTGAGCACTTGGAGAAGCAGGAGACTTTGGCACCACCACGCAAGGGAGGCTGGGCTCATCCTTTAAGCCTTCTCCCCAGTGTCTGCTCCGGGTCACTTACCCTCCTGAGCTGTTTTATGCTGCTTCCCCGAATGGCTTCCATGAGGTTCTCATGCGCTGATCTCTGTGGGGTAGAAGGTCGGGAATTGTCTTCCGTTTTCTTCTCTTGCACTGACCTCAGAGAATTTTTTATTTCCTTTAAGATGTTGTTTGGCTGCTTCTTAACCTTTTTTCCTTTTTTCTTTTTCTGTCCATTTTGTAGTGCCCGCTGGGCACTCTCCTGTTGTTTGATGACTTCTGCGATGTTGCGCGTGATGAGCTTTTTCTCTGGCAGTGGAGGAGGAGGAGGAGGTGGAGGAGGAGGCAGCTTTTGCGGAGGGGGAGGGGGAGGAGGAGGAGGGGCCGCAGGAGATAGAGGTCGGTTCCGCACTGTCTGGGCTTTCTTGGGGAGTTTGGGGGATGACCAGGGAGAGTGCTTAGGAGATGCATAAGGGGAAGAGCCTGGTGTTCCTCTTTGCCAGACTTTGGTCCTAAGATTGGCTCCTCCCTCATATCCCTCCTGCTGCCTTTGCTCCTGCATCCGCTTTTGCCTCTGTTTATCCATATTTCTTGTCAAGATGCTGGTCATGCTCATCCTTGGCCCTGGGAGCTCAAAATGATACCCCAGCCTCAGCAGTGTTGTGTTCTCCTTCAGCAGCTTGACGATCTCCATCTCCACCTGGCTGCCCATGATGTGCCTCTGGTTGTGGAAGCGCAGCTCCGTGAGCACTGTGTTGTGCTGCAGAGCCCTCATGATGGCCAGGATGCCCTTGCCAGTGATGAAGTTGGACTCGACGTTCACGCTGGTGATGTGCGCGTTGACCTTGAGCATTTCCGCAATGGCTATGGCTGCACTGTCGTCAGCATGGGTGTTGGCCAGGCTGAACGTCTTGACCACCGTGTTGTCCTTGAGAGCTTCCGCAAAGCGGCTGAGGGTCTGTGTTGTGATGTTCTCTATGTTGTTCAAATTGACCTCTGTGGTGTCCGGGTCATTGTTTTTGATTTTTTCCAAAGCATCCTCAATCACAGTAGGATTTCCACACGGGTGAGGGGCAGCCGGGGACTCTGTGCTCCTCCCACTACTGGCATTAGTCAGGTTTATATTTTCTACTTGACTCCTGAATATCTTTGGCTTAGAGTTTTCAGAATGGACACTATCGCAATTCACAGTTCCATTAATGCCCTTTGGGGTTTCAGTGCTTTCCTCTTCTTCACTGTCCTCTTCCTCCTCTTCCTCCTCTTCCTCCTCTCCCTCCTCTTCCTCTTGGGACTCCTCCTGCTCTTCCTCCGTGTACACGTCCTCGGACACCTCACTGTTACTTTCGGTGAAGATCAGCTCTTCCTCACTCTCCTCTTTGTCTTCCTCTGCAACCTGACGAATGCAATGTCATCGTTAAATTTTCCATGTTTAAGCACATTTTATTTATTTACAGGAGTAACACATAGCAAGTGCCACAGAAACCTAAAGTGACAAAATGGACAATGCTTCTGTTCAAATTCAGGTGACCAAGGTTAACATTTTGCTGCATAACCACCAACAGTTTTTCTACAAACCGTTGCTTGGTACACAGTACCCCGAATTCACCCTGCAGGAGGAAAAGATATCATTGTGTCAATTTAAATAAGTTAGTCAGCTTAATAAGGGTTTAGAAAACCCTTAACACTGTGTTTTTTTTCTTGACCACAGACTTCATGGTACTTAACTTCTCTGTTTAGAAAATACAAACTTTTCTTCTGGAACCATTTCTTTGTCCTTTCTTATTTTTCTGTCCCAAACAAATGACAACAAAAATATATGACATGGCAATTAGTTCCTTTCATTTAATGTTCAAAATCCTTTCCCAAACTTGCCATGCAAAGCAGATGTGAGGGGAGCCGAGGGCTTTCTCCCCCACTTGTCTAAGTATAGACAGAATGCTGGGTGTCATTTGCTCCTGCACATTTGTCCATTTGAGTTCGGTAGTAGAGCCGGCTTCAGGGACTGGGAGACTCCCACTACGCAGGAGCCGCTGCTCAGGACAGCAGGAGGTCAAACTCGCCTCTGGGCTGAAAAACCTCCAGGCTGCCCTTTTCAACAGGCAGCTGGAAACCCCAGGAGCTCAGATAGATGGCAGATCCCCAGGCAGGAGAGAGAATCACCCTTGACACTAGCTGTATTCTGACCATCAGTGTGGAGCAACATAAAGCGGTAGAAAATCTTGAAGCTGGTCACTACCCAGCGTGGTGGTTTTACATTTATTTAGCATGTGTCAATTATGAAAGGCTTTCCCCCAAACACAACTTCATTCTACCTTTGTCTTTGGGTGCTGTACAGAGAAGTCTAGAGACCTCTTTTTTCTCTTTCAGAAATAATAAAAAATCCGGAAAGTGCTTATAGAGTCGAATTTCCCCTGTTGCTATCTTTTTAGTCCTTGCTCTTCCTTCTCTGAGGTCTAGAGCCCGCCCTCTTCCCCAAAGCTCTGATTATACTTTACAGTGGAAAGGGGTTCTTCTGCCTTTTGTTTTTTTTTCCCTCCAAGGGCTGCTACCTGAGGCACATGGGTCAGGCTTTGGAAAACTCTGCACTTGTCTACAGGTTTGTTTGCCCAGTTGCTGTCATGAAATATCTCCCCCTTATCCACTTGTTTGGAGTGGCAGGCCCGAGTGATGGCCTGGGGAAGGGGTCAGCCACTCCTGTGATGCCAGGATGCCTGAGCTTAATTTCCTCACTTCTTCAGGGGCTAGGCGGGAGGGGAGTGTGTGTGTGTGTGTGTGTGTGTGTGTGTGTGAGAGAGAGAGAGAGAGAGACAGAGAGAGAGACAGAGAGAGAGAGAGAGAGAGAGGCATTTGTGGCAGCTGCTTAAGTCATAACCCAACAACATGAAGAAGTTGGGCCCTGTGGTGTTTGCTCCGGGCTCTTTCTTAGAGGGTATCCCCCTCTAAGTGTACTAGAAATATAATATCTGAACCTGTCATTTAGCAAAATGGATCACCATGGAACATCTGTCTCTTCCAGAAAGCCCTCTTTGGCACTCCCCTGAATTGTCCCTGCAATACGTTTCCAAACATTACATCTCCCCAGTAAACCACCTACCGCACTTATTGAAATCATTTCCAATAGATGATTTTTTCCAATTAGATGATTTTTTCCAATTAGATGATTTTTTCCAATAGATGATCCTGCCAAAGGATCATCATTTTTTCCAATAGATGATGAACTGAAGAGAGCGCGATCCCTGTCTGCTTTGCTCACCTTGCCCAGGGGCTGGCATGTAGCAGAGGCTCAACAAATATTTGTTTACTGAATGGATCAAGTTGACATGGGTTAACAGGTGCTGTAGTGGATTAGCTCTAGGACAGAGTACTGATAAGGTCAGATGGGGGTAAGGTGACAAGGGGTCTGGTTTGTTCGCCTGAGGGTTTCCTAAAATGCAGGAGTTTTAGTTCCAAAATCTGGATGGTCCTGGGTAATATAAGATGGCTAGTCCTCTCCAGGGGTGGAGCATCTAGAAGAATATCTGAAGGAGGGAAGGGATCTAGAGAAGAGGCAGGAGGGTGCCTCCTTTGTATTATTTGTGGGGAGCTTGGGGCTCGATCTCCTGCATCCGCTGCTGGAGTCAGTCCTGGTGGTTGGCGGACAGAGGTGGAAAGCAGGGCACAGACACAGGGAGGAGGTGGGAGTGAGGCAGTGACGGAAGTAGTAGGGAGAGGTGAGCACTGGTGCATGTGAAGCATAAACAAGGTGGTCAGAAGGAGGCGGCGGCCATTTCTCCTGATCACCTCCACAGTCATCACATGAGTTAGGAGGTGAGAGGCTTGCTTCTCAGTTCTGCCCTGTTTCTACCCGTAAAGACCTGGCTGGCTTTAGATACATTACTGGGTTTCAAAGAAACTGTGAGAGTTGTCATTCTTAGCTCCTTAATTTTGCCGGGTGTCATAACACCCTGGAGGGCTCCTTAGGCCTCAGACTGGTGGCCCCATTCCCAGAGTTTCTTGCTGAGCAGATGTCGGGGAACCCTGGCGTTCACAGTTCTCAGAGGTTCCCAGGTGCTGCTGAGGGGACTGGCCGAGCAGCTGCAACTTTGAAAAGGATAGCCTTGGGGCTGGGGATTTAGCTCAGCGGCAAAAGCGCCTGCCTGGCAAGCGCAAGGTCGTGAGTTCGGTTCCCGGTACCGGAGAAAAACCGAAAAAAAAAAAAAAAAAAAAAAAAAAGGACAGCCTTCTTGCCACCAGAGCCTCGTTTGACTTTCAGTTCTACCTCTAAGCTGTTAACCTTGAATACATTTCGTAACATTTCCGGTCTGAGTTCTTGTGCGCAGAAAGGTAAGGAGGAAATGAGATAATGAGAGGAGACTTTCACACCTGTGGCTGAGATCCGGCGGCTACGAATGCCGGGGAGCTGGACCCTGGGACTCTACCGTAGCAAACATTTGTGTGGACCCAGGTGAGCAGAAGGCTGTCAGTCAGTAGGTGTTGCACAGAGTCTGATGACACTTCTCAGAGCAGATGCCTGACCACCAAGACCCCAGCTCCTCCACGGTTCCCACTGTGCTGCTCTCCCTGTGTGCGGCGGCCCAGCTCGTCCCCTTTCAGCTGCTCTGATGTTTTTCCCTTGTGGTGGGAATTAATTTACACCCTCCATCAGCAGCCTTCTGCTCAGCACTCCTTGTGACTACAGAGACAGCTGGCCAGTGCAGAAAGTGGAATGGGAGCAAAGCTAACCACCGAGAAAGGAATCAAAGTTCCCCGGCAAGGCAGCCTCTCTAAGTGGTCTGATAAGCCATTGGCAGAGATCTGCAAAACCTTTGGCAGGATCAGCTGGGTCTCATCAACAGCTGACAACAGGCTTTGTCCTTCAGTTCCTGCCATTGTCATGACATTATGACATTAAAATGCCTTTGTGGGGTTACTGCTATGCTAGCTACATGTCTTGGATATGCAGAGACAATTTTATTCTTTACGTGAAGGAAATTCTTCAATAACTGTCATGAAAATATTCTATTTCATCAAACTTTGGACATTCATTCCCACATTTAAAAAAGCTCTTAACATTATGGCTTTGGAGGGATCGACTGGCTTTACTTCTGGATGGTCATGAGTGTCCCTTCTCACTTCCCTTCCAGCTTCCCAGCACAGGCAGTAACCGTGGTGTTGGCACATTCTGGCCTGGTCCCAGTGGCCCTTCCTGCGATGATGGACATGGACAAAGTTCACACATATCTTGCTGCAAATGTGGCCCACACACCTATCATCAAGATCATCTAACAGCACCTAGATTAGGGCAGTAGAAAGCTTGCCACTGGCCTGAAGCCATTTTGTTTTAGGTGATTTCAGTGGAATGCAGGGGTTTTAAATTATTGCTCTTGACCTGTATTCTCCCACAAAGTCAGGACTTTTTTTTTTTTTTTCATATATTAACATTTTACTGTTCAATGATTTTCTCAGAGCACAGTCTTTGAATTTCGTTCTCGGAATGATTCATTTGGAAAATTCAAAACAACTGTTTACTTGGAGTTACACGAGAGCAGCACTCTTCCTAACCTCAGAATCACCATCATATAGACATATAGATCCTTAGAGATCATCTGCATAGGCATACTTAACTGGACCCTCAGATGGCTTTTATCATTTTGAAATTCTGTGCAAAAGTATGTGTATATGTGCACATACGCAATTTTCTTGAGGGCCTAGATTTCATCAAAAGTTCAAAGGGGTTCTTGATACACACACACACACTTTCACACACACACTTTCACACACACAAGTACCCTACTGAACTTCTTTAAAAGAGAGATGGAAAGATAATCCTGAAAGACTGAAAATCTCTTTAAAGTCTAACTTGAAGACAGAACAAGATTAAAACTAAGGCCCCTTGACTGTCAGCCCAGTTATACTTCCTACTACCCTGCACTTCTTCATGTTGGAAACAGAACTATTTTTATTGGAGCCACTATCGCTATGAAAGCAACAAGAAATAAATGTACTTAGCTGAAAAAAAAAAAACATTTCAGAAACAGATACTCTACCACATCACCAGCTTATAGCTCAAATAAGACTTATTTTTGGCAACATATTTAAACTTATGTATACTGGTTTCATATTATTGTCTTCTTGAGGTTCCCATTTTTAGTCAACCATCAAGGCCCCAGCCAAGAAGTTTTACTTATGATTCACTGAGTGATCACAAGAGTTACATGCCTGTTTCAGGGTGAGAAAACTTTCAGTAATGGGTACCAATAAGTTATAAGGAAGTTAAAGTGATGAGGAATGAGAGTTAGAGAAAACAGAGGTGCCTGGGTTTGGGGTGAGGGCTGAGCGGTAGGATTAGCCAAGGAAGTGTCCCAAGAGCCTACCTTTCCACACTCCCCCAGCCTCTCCTTCTCCAGGAGCTTTTGGGACTCCTTTTCCCAGTAGGCCATCAGTGCCTCTCTGCTGAATGTCCCTGTGGGCGTTTTCTCAGTCAGACTCTTTTGCCTTAGCCCCACAGGAAGGCTACGGTCAGGTTCAATGTCTTCTAGCTCCCTCTCCAGCTCCTTCAGCTCCTCAGCTGACAGGGAGGCCAGGAGTTCATCCTCATCAATGGATTCATATTTACTAAGTCCTCTTCGGTAGCCAAAGGTAGACATGGTCCCCGCTTTGTCAGACCAACAGGTGGCTTGAAGAAGCAGGCATTCAAGGCAGCCAGAGGCAGGCAGGGAAGCCAGTGGGCTGGCTGGGCAGCAACTGGTGCCGGGAGTGGCTGCAGTAGCCTTTTAAGCATGGTGATGTAGGGCTGTGACAATGCAGGGAGGGTGAAAGCATGGGCTGTTTTAAGCATCAGACGTCAGCTAGACATTTGAACACAAAGAATGTCACATCGGTGGTGGATGGAGGTCTCAGAAGCAGTGGGGATTATTAACATAGTGGCCAGGGCCATATTTAGCTGAGCCTGATAGCTCATGAGGACAGGCAAAGAGTGTTTCAGATAGAGAGTGATGCGGGTCTTCCTACTTTGTGTTCAAACTACAAGGGAATAAACCTTATTATGAAAATGATTTGCCACTACCCCATGGCCAAGAAAAGATTCTTTCATTATAACCTTAAGGGTTGAGAAATGACTCCACAATACTTAATGGGTAGTTGTTTTGTTCTCCTATAAATGTACCATGGGCAACGTGCATAGAAATAGAGGTGCAATAGCACAGCACTTTATAATTTTATGGTACTTTGCAGCTCCCAAAGCATTTTCATATCATTTTTCCTAGCCATAAATCCTGTGAGATAAATAACATGATCCTCACTACAGATTTTGGCAACTGAGACACAGAGATTAAGTGAGGTATGTGAAGCCGGATAGTAGGCAGGGCAGAAGTATCTTTCTCCACTGCACCAGATAGCTTTCTTTTGCTCCTTTTGCTCCTTTCGCACATTAGTAAAACACTAGATCCTCAACCAGAACATTAATAATAGTACTGGGTAGGACACTGTGCCATCCCAGCGCTAAGCATGTTATATGTTTTATTTCATTCATTCCCACAATCCTTTGAAGTGTTTATTACTGCTCATATTTTACTAGCATAGGCCAAGGGAGATTAGGTAACTAGTTTAGGAGCACAAAGCTAAGAAGTGGTAATGTTGGACTTTGTACCTAAACTGAAAATTAAAGAGATGCTAATCTGTAATCATGCATATATTTCTGACTATGGTAAAATCTATAGATACTTTATGGGATTTCATGATAATGATGAAAGTTTAGCATTTAAATATATAAACATCTATTCCAATGTATATGCCTAGAAATATACATTTATCAATTCATTCATGATATAAGACATTTCATTCAGACACTCAGCTTTTGATGAATATTTATGTTATTTCTAAGATTGGATGATGAATAATTTTGCTAGGAACATTTACACGCATATCTTTGGCCATATGTTTTTATGTGTC
Source organism: Chinchilla lanigera (assembly GCF_000276665.1). Classification (NCBI taxonomy): domain Eukaryota; kingdom Metazoa; phylum Chordata; class Mammalia; order Rodentia; family Chinchillidae; genus Chinchilla; species Chinchilla lanigera. The sequence continues at coordinate 5,142,274 of NW_004955479.1, read as the reverse complement.
TTGGGCAGACATGCAGGAATGGAATTACTGAGTTAGATGATAAAGTCACTTTTAAAGAAACTACCAAGTATTTTCCAAAATGGTTGGACCATTTACACTTTTATCAGCAATAGAAATGAATTCTGATTTTTCTACATCCTTATCTGTTGTTGTTTATATTTCTGCTATAGTTTATATTTCTTTAGTGAGTGTAAAATGATGTTGAACATAACTTATGGTGTTTGTTGGCTATCATGTATCTTCTTTGGCAAAGTTATTCAAGTTTTATGCTTATTTCTAAGTTGAGTTGTCTTTTCATTGAGTTCTGAGAACTTTACATATTCTACACAGAAGTACTTTATCAGAAATATGTTCTAAATATATTTTTCCCATTCTGTGGCTTGTCTTTTAGTGCCTGTTGAATAGCAAAAGTTTTTAATTTTGATGGAGTCTGGTTCACCATTTTTCTTCTATTGTTAGCATTTTGGTGTCATAGTTAAGTCATTTCCTAACCCAAGGGCTCAGAGGTTTACTTTTTATGTTTTAATAGTTTTATAATCTTAGATTTTTATGTTTAGACTTCTTACCCATTTAACTTGATTTGTGTGTGTGTGTGTGTGTGTGTACATAAAGTAAGGATATAACTTTATCTTTTGCATACCAATATCCAATTATCTTCACGCAATTTTTTGAAAAAGCTATTTTCCTGCTGTGGAATCGCCTTAAGATCTTTATGGAAAATTAATTGACTATAAATGTAAGGGTGTATTTCTGAATAATCACTTCTATTTCATTGATCTATCTTTCTATCCATATGGCAATACCACATGGTTGTAATTGCTACAGCTTTGTGGTATGTTTTGATATTAGCAAATGTAAGCCCTCTCATAGCTCTTTTGTAGGAAGGATTTGGCTAAATATTGTGATTTTAACTCATTCTGGTATTCTGCCTCCAATTAACTATGACAGTTTTCAGTGATTTTAATGAGAGAAATAATGACAAGTTCATTATTTTAGATTTATTTTTAAAGACATGATATTTTTCATATTTACAAGGTAAATTATGATATTTTCATTCTTATTTACACTGGATAGTGATCAGCTCAAGGTAACTAGCTTCACTGGCTTTGTTTAGAGCCTGTAGCATAACTTTCATGTAACACGAGTGGAGGCCACCCACTGCTGGCAAGCGAGTGTGACTCTTTAGCAATCACGGTAAGATGTGAAAGCCAAATATAGTAAATGTAATGAGTTATTCAGTTTTATAAAGACATTTTAGACAAAAAGAATAGTTGCAGTCATGTAAAAAACTTCTTTTAAGAGAAAAGAAAATATATACAAATTATAACACAAAGTCATTCTTTTAATAATTATGTATTAGGCAAAAAGACAGGGCGGCTGCTATACAGGTTTTAGGATACATAATTATGTAAACAATGAAGTTTTGTATTTTCTCTTTTATATTCATAATGATATATATGTACTTTTTCATTCTAAAAATTTATTTTTTTATTCTCTTTAATGGTTTGATCAATCTTGCATTCTTACATCTGGTAATCTGGCCAACTTCATTGAAAATCACTCTTTTTTTTTGTTTTGTTTTGGTTTTTCTCCGGTACCAGGAACCGAACTCACGACCTTGCGCTTGCCAGGCAGGCGCTTTGCCGCTGAGCTAAATCCCTGAAAATCAAAATATGTAATAGAAGAGCCACTGCTAATTCTTATCATTTTGTTCTGAAACCCTGTACCATTCTTATTGTTTTGCTTTGTTTTGTCTTTGTCTATGTTGGTGGCATTTTGCTATTGTTCTTTTTTTTATTCTCCTTAAAATAAAAAAGTTTTTTTTTCATTAGGACACGTTTGCAGTACACAGTGTTTAAATTTTAAATTCCTCGAAATTTACTAAACCCACAGCACCTATCAGGTTCTACTTTACTTGCTGGTTTGGAGCAGTGGTCAACACTGACTAGTGTCTTCTTTCGTGGAGCGTGCATTCTAGTTGGGAGATAGCAACAGGAAATAAATAACGTGGGAATACCGAACGTATCAGATGGAAGTTCTGTGGAGAAAACCAGAAAAGAGTACGGGATAAGCAAGAAGGTTGTAGGAGTGATATTTCATACAGGAATATGTCTATAACGAAGTGATCTTTGAAGTAAGGAGACGCTACAGACCTTAGAAGCAGGGGTTTGATACCAATTATAATATACACGTACTGTGTCTACAAAATAATTGCTCAGAGAGTCACCGAGCCACAGGCTGTCAGATTTGAAAGAACCTTTTAAATACATTAATCCTTACTGTCTATAGGTGATTGTCTATTGTTTTCTTGAATATCATCTGTGAAAAAGAGTACAGTCCAAAAATTCACTTCATTGTTGGATGGCTCAGATCTGTAGAAAATCCTTCTTTCTATTCATTTGATACTGGTTGGAAAATCAGCCTATGTTTTCAGTTTTCTCATTGGGGTCACTCAGAATACAGAAAGTCTCATTTGAGTTTCTTTTGCTAAATCTTAGATGTCCCATGAATGACGTGAAAAAGACTCCAAAAGTGGCAGCGTTAGCAAGTTTTGGTTTGGGGCCGCATCACTGAGAAACACACAGCCTCTCGAGGAGGCTTCATGGGGAACAAAGGTCATTTAGAGATCTGGGGACAGTATATTCGCTACAAATCACTCTGCTTATAATAATAAGCATAATTATGCATGATCTTAGTTCATGAAATCTTCCTGTAAGTATTCCCCACAAACTAGATCTGTTGGATAAAAATCGTTGAATAAACAGACTGCCATGACAGTGACTAAAGTTAGATATTGAATAATTTAAATGTCCTTAGAAACTTCTCTATATCAACAGAAAAATCCAAACATATATGTGACCCATATATGTTTGTATTTTGGGATTTTCACTTGGTTACTTTGTGTTTTGTATGGAATGGTTTTTAGAACCAAAAATACTACAAGCCTTTTGAATATTTGCATTTTTTATTTTTAAAATTCACTCTTTTGGGAAAAACAGTTTTTGTAGTTGTTTTTATGTAGGCATCCAGCTTTCTCAACACCCTTTTTTGAAGAGACTGTCCTGTCTCTGCGGTACTTCTTGATTTTCAATTACATACCCTCAGGTAGCCCTCAGTATACTGGAAATTCACTTTTTAACGACAATTGTGTTTTTTCTTTGTCTGTATTTCCATTTTAGTTTCCTCTAGAAACTGTAATTTGTTTGTTCAATACAGCTTTACCAGCTACTCGCTATGACACAGATTTGTGCCGAGAGCTGGACTTACAAACAAAAACAGAAGTCACTCCAGTCTCTCCTCTCAAATGGCTCATCATTACGGGAGAGAACAAACAGCTGACCATAACAGAGCGCAGAGCTGCCCCCAGCCCGTAGCCAGACACCAAGGATAACTGAGCAGAGGAATTGCAGACGAAGACACGGGTGGAATTAGAGAAGCTGCAGAAGCCGAAGCAGCTCTCCAGGCCAGGAGAAGGCCTCTGAGCAAACTCACAGGTGTGTGAAGACAAAAACCAAACCTGGACTTTGACATGGGAGTAGGGGAGAAGGTGAAAACGAGGCAGAAACTGCCCCTGACTCACACACTGCTGGGAAGTTATCGCTCCAGGGTGTCTCGCTCCTATTCTGCCTTTTAAGAGCCACCAGCGTTATGCCCTGCACATGGTTAAGTGCTAAATTTACAAATGTTAAATATTGGATGTGAAGGGCTCTTAAACCATGTCAAGGAGTTTTGGACTTTATTATTGTCTACCATTAAGTGACTATCTAACGTCATTCCCACAGCCCCCATCCATAGCAATCGTTGCCTGACAGACACCTCGTCCCCCCGGCAAGTCCTGTATCGTGTACTAACAGAGACTCAGGCGGAGAGAGTGAACAGAACCCATCAGCATCCCCGAAAGTCAGCAACACCAGCTCTCTCACAAGGCAGGCATTCCAATAAGTATAGAGCCTGCTATTTCAGCCCAACCCTTCATATAGAATTGTAAAAATGAATTCGATTCCTATGGATTATATACTTTTGGCAGTTAGTATTTAGTAGTCTTAATATGCCCTCTAAAGTGTTTTCTAACTTTAATAACCCCCAAATTTCAGGAAGAATTTGGAAATTTCAAGAGTTGTTCATATTTCAAAATTTTTGTGAAGGCATTCTTGTTTATAATGACAAAAAGCATAAAATGCTTGAATTATGAGTCTTTAATTTCAATATTTAATATTTATATATTAATAGTTAATTAAAAACTTTGTTTCTATGGGCCCTCTGATTCATACTACATCAGTTACTTATCATTTGCAGATTTAATATACTATATTTTTTACACTGATTTTAAAGGTGTCCTTTCACTTAGATAAAATTTGTATCTTCAAGCTCCGCAGTGTTTCATGAAACTATTCAGAATATCTCCAAGTGTCTCACTAGTACCTAACGTCAACCTGCCTCAAACCAGCGTATGGATTTCCCTCTTTGCAGCTTCCCACCCCACGCTCACGCTTCCACAGGTCTGGAGAAGCCATCTTTATTCACAGTTGCTGGAGACTGTGTTTCCTTTGGCTCCTTCCCTCCCACCATGTTTTGTCATGAAGCCCAGAGTCCTAGACATTAATGGCTTTGACTTCCTGTGTCATTTCTGGCCATTCCCCTTGGTCTCTGCTGTCCTCAAAAATGGACTGATGGTCTCCCTGGTGCCTGTTACTTGCTGCTTGATTCTTCCCCTTCCCCCACAGTACAGCTAGAGTAACCTTTAAATATACCAATCTTATCAGGTCAATCCCTGCTTACAATGCTTGGCTGCTGTTGTCCTTCAGACAGAATGGATGGCCAGTGGGTCTGGCTCCTCCAGAATGGTGCTCCACTCACCTCTCCGGCTTCAACTTGAATCCTTCTCCCTGATTTTCGCACTTGAGCTGTACTGGGCTGAGCTTGAGCCATATTGCGCTGAACTTTTCTTACTTGCTCCGCCTCTTAGCCATTGTGCTTGCTTTCCCTCTGCCTGGAAAGCCTTTGCCTCCTCTACTTTGCTCGGACTTATCCTTCCTGAAGCTCCAGGCCAGAGTACTTCTTTCGGCTCCCATAAAACTTGGTTCCATGGCAGCACCCCACTTGGGAGAGCTTGTTTCACACAGGCCTCTTCAGGAAGCACGCTTTCCGGTGGAAGGAGCCAGTCATCCCCATTTGCTGTTCTCAAGGGCTAGTATAATTGTTAGGTGTAGAATTAGTTTAAAAACAAAACAAGAAAGTTAGAGTGTAGGCAAGAATAGATCCAGGTCCTATGGACCCTGACGATTATATGGTGTTGGGGACTTCTTTAGAGAAAATAACACAAAATAAACACAAAATCAGTTAGGAAATAAAAGCGTGTTTGAAATAATAAGAGAAATAATGACAAACTACTGGATTTTAGATGACTCAGGCTTCTTTTGATTTTTTTTTTTTTCGGTCAATGTTGGAGATTAATTCCAAGGCCTCAAGCATGCTAAGCAAGTGCTCTACCACTGAGCTACACCCTCTGAGCCCTGAGATCTTCCTAAAGAGTGTACCCGAAATGCTTTCAAAGGAAACCTACCTAATTGTAACATGGCTTCTCTTTCCCTTCCCCCAACTCTCTACGCCTCCTGGAAAGCTTAACACCTACAGGGGCTTAGAAACACATGCCTTACAGTCAGTTTGCATCTAAGCACAGCTCCCAAATTAATGAACCAGCGCGTCTGGCCGGTAAGTGTTCCTATCCCATGATAGCGTTTTTGTTTATTTCAAGGATGACCTTCTTATTTAAGTTGTCCCCAGTTTTTGGATGAGGAACATGCATACTGTGCTATACTGTCATTGGCAAACTTGGGCAATGAAATTCTTTTATTTTCACAAATGTCAAGGATCTATTATTAACAAGCTATTCCCAACTTCTGCCTTTCCCCCCCAAGTTTTATCTAATCTAATCTCTCTCATTGTCCTGGTATAAGTTTGCTTCCTGAGAGAGAACTAACAAGTTTCCAACTCACACAGAAGAGTTTGGGTTTTCAGCGTTTCTTAGAGCAGGTTTGTAACAAGGCTGTGCGATGCGTGCCATGGTTCCTGAGGAAGTGAGCTTCCGACTTTGGCCAGGCTGTGTGCTGGGAGCCCTGCAGCTAACTGAAGAGAGGCTCCCGGGGAGAATGTCAGGCAGAGGTCAGGCTCTGGACGGACAACAACCAAACGGGCCACAGGGACCAGATGGGAGCTGGCAATTCCCTTATCAAGTCTTCACTCTCAGGCTTGGCAGCCGAGCACATCTCCTAGCTGTGCCAACGTGTAGAGAGCATGAGTCAAATTTAAAATTAGTGCTATTTATAACAACAGCTCCCAATTGTATAATACTTATAGTTTACAAAGTGCTTTTATATACAGCCAGTGTGTCAGTCAATATGGCAAAATAGTACGCTCTCTCTTTAATAACTGTGCGTGCTGATTTTTCCTGTGTGTGAGGCATATGATGAAATACTCCATTTTACATAGGATAGGACTCTGAATATACTCATAACTCTAAGCTACCTCTCACACTGGAGATTTACTAGTTTGTCATTTCAAAATGTATGCACAGGAAGCACAGATGGGATGAAAGAGCGATGTGAAATACCACCCAGTACTAACTATGACCGACCCTAATTAGCTTCCTAATCAGACAAGGCCAGGTGGGTTCAGGGTCGTACGGCTGTAGATAAGACAGAGGGGTAATAAAGCACCTAATTCTTGATCACAGGTATAGTAGGTGCAATGATCATTTGTTGATCTGGCTCATACAGAGTCAATGTATGAATGTATGCAAGCAAATGAAGACGTAAACTGACAGTATTAAAACTATAAAGGCAAAAATATGACCCGCGGAAAGAAATCCCAAAGTGAGAAAGAAATAACCAAGTTTTATCCATCAAGTCTTTCATCATGTACAACAGACCATGAGTATGGAGTTTCACTTGTGAGATGGGAAACAGATTTGATACACATCACATGAAGTTCTAATAAGTGATCTTTTGCTTGGAGTAGACAAAAAGATCTTGCATTCGCTTTAGCAACTACTTCAGTTGCAACCCCAGTGCTGTCATCACCGTTTGGACAGATACACCCACAGTGTGTTGGAAGGAATTGTGTGGCGTGTGGGCACCCAAGACATGGACCTCTTCCTGGGGATAGATGTCCTCATGCTCCTTTAGAAAACTTCAAGTCCTGTAGGCAACGATACCCTAAAGAGAAGGCTGAGATCCAGCTGGGAAGAGTAGAAAGGTAAAGGCGGTGTCAAAGTCCAGGAACACGGAGACTAAATCTGTCTATAGTGAGTCAGTTCGTGTTGAAAGCTGTTATCTCCTTCCTGAGCTTTCACTGCAATTTTATCACGAAAATCAAAGCTGCTGTGTTTTCAGACACACAGCTCCTGACTGCCCTTCGCTTCCACAGTTTCCTTGTGTTCCTGAGTTCTGTGGCCTTTTGGCTGTTTGCCTTCTGTCACCTTCCCCTGGCACTCACTTCTGCAGCCCAGCTTTCTCCTTGTTCTCCTCTCTGGAGCTGATTCTCAAGGGTGTTACAAAAGACTCATCCTGCTAGTAACATAATCCTGTGCCAACTCATGCCCTTCAAGAACAGGAAACCTTTAGCTCTTCAAAGTATATGTTTCTGTGGCTTTGTTTTATAAATTTACAAGCAGTGGAAAGGTCATATTCTGAGCAGCATGAATGCGGCTGAGGCTGGCACGCAGGCTGCATTGGTCCGGGTGAGGGCCGGTGAGCTGAAGCCGGCAGCAAGCACTGCACTGCCTGTGAAGGCTGCCGTCTTCCGCTCTTCATGCTCTTAGCCCTCGAGCAGAGCTCACAAGCCACGCTCTCGCAGCACAAGAACCGAGCGCTTTCCTCTGAGCCCGATGAACCCAAGCTGAGTGCTTTCCACCACGCTGTAAACATAGCACCACCTGCCAGAGAACACTGTTCCTATTGTGCCTTGTAAAGGGATTTTTTAGAGGTACAATTTGTATGCTATCAAATTTACTTACCGTGCGGGTGAAATTTTATGACTCTTCTAGGACACTTGCTAAGTTGTGCCGCTATCACCAAAAAACAATTTTAGAATATTTCTCTTACCCATGAAAGATCCTTTGTGCTCACTCACGGCAGATCCTTGCTCCCAAGCCCCAGCACCAGGCAACCACTAATCAGTTTAAAGCCTCTATCAATCTTATTTAGCTATTTTAAATAACTGTAATCATGCAGCTTGTGGTCTCCATGCCTGGGTTTTTTCACTTAATCTAATGTTTCTAAAGTTCATCCGAATTACAGCATGTTCACTGATTATATTATATTCCATTTTAAGCCATGCTACACTGTTTGTTGCCCTGATGGACATTTTAATCATTTCCATTTTTGGCTACTATGAATGATGCTTTTTGATTCCTAGTGAATTATAAATGACAGAAAAGCTTCAAATTTGCAGTCAGGAATCCTAGTTTAAGTATTTATTGCCTTAATTATCTGTAAAATTTGTTTTCTCATACAGAGAGTGGAGCCAATTAACCCTTCCCTGTTCTGTTCCGAGAGAGATTATAAAAATCAAGTAAGATGTTATACGTGAAATGCTTTGTGAACTCTAAAGCACAGGACAAATAAAGGCATTGCTGCTAAAGTAGCTTTCCAGTTGTGTTAAAATGGACTAGATGTTTCTCAGGATTCTTTCCACAGTTTTGGAACAAATGATGAAGCCTTTGCGCTGTAGGAAATATCAATACATTTTTCCTGTGGACTTGAGGTTCTCAGAATATAACCTTTATCAAAGCCTAGCCTTTAGAAAGATGCTAATACCATTCTAGCTCTCTTAAATTCATTTGTTTTTAAATATTTGTTGTTGATTATCAAATAAAAGGCTTTGCTTGCTACTGAAAAGGAGATTTCCAGAGCCTTGAGAATCACTGTCGGAAGTATACAACTCAGAAGAGTTGATCAGTGATCAACTGGTGACTGAGGTTTAATCACTGTACCCTCCAACCCGCAAGTGAGTCTTTTGGGTAACTTCCAAAGAAAGAGTTGATCGAGGGATTCTAGTGAATTAAAACCAAGCCTAAGTAAACATTAGCATCCTCAGTCAAAGGTGGCTGAAATTATTGCTTCATTGAAACAATATTAAGCTAACTGGATATCTGCATCTTTAGGGGTACTCAGACATACCAGAACATAGATGACCGACCCCTGTGTGTCATGCATAGCATTTAAGTTCTATGGAGCATGAAAATAGTGTCCTCCAAAAGACAATGTGGACTTTGCTTTAAACAGAAATAACCAAATGTTAGTGTCTGACACCCACTCAGCACAAAGGTGAGGTATCTAACATTATAGGCTGCTTCATGAAGTTTTACCTTAATCTCTTTCCAGAGGTCAGCATGGAAGATTTCAAGGTAAGAGCAACGGCTGTTCCATTTACTGGAGTCTGAGGCACAGCCTGTGAGTCCCAGTTCAGCGCCTTTGGAGGAATGACTGGCCTCTCGAGTGTTAGAACTCAGGTGTTCCCTGTGCCCAGATTCAAGTTACTAGACTGTCTCCTTCTGAAAACAGCAAATGCCCAGACGTCTCCAGCACTCCCTGGCGTTGCATAATACGGGCCACTGAGGTCAAGTGAGTCTACTGTTTCCACACGTCTTCCCCTCCTCTCCCTCTGTCAATAACTGCACGATCAAAACTTTAAAAAGCAAAAGCAGCTGAGAGTCTGAAGGAAAAGGACCACAAGATTGAGGCTGGCCTAGGCACCTCAGTGAGTCGGTGAGACTACCTCAAAAACAAAATTGGGGTGCCAAGGATGCAGTTCATCGCGAAGGTCCTGAGTTCAATCCCCAGAGCCACAAAAATTAAGGAAACAAAGAAGGGAAGACAGACAGACAGACAGAAAGTGAGGTTTTATGTGGCACGGGCAGTGTTTTGCTGTTTCCTTCCTATGTGGAAGAATTTAGAGATGCTGGTAGGATGCCACATGTATCCCTAGCATTATTTCCAGATTCTAAGCTCTTGACCATCTGAAGCACCGTACTGTGAGACCGAGGGTCTTATCTTGCAGCTCTGGCACTCTGTGAAAATAATAGTGGGAGCCTGAGTCTCACAGGCACTTGCTCTGTGTTGAATATAGTGCACTCACATCTTGTTCAAACTCATGGAGCTAATGATTTAAGACCTTGGTTCAAACCAGTGCAAAGTCTGTATTTTAATGAGATTTATTTGCATGTTTCTTCTAGGACACTATAAAGCTAATCACTATTTATTGTAAATGTGTATGTTTTTAAATTGACAAATGAAATTGTATATGTTTATGGCATAAAATATGTTTTGAAATATGTATACATTGTGGAATGGTTAAACTGAGCTACTTAACATATGAATTTCCTCACATACTTAATCATTTTTTATGGTGAGAGCACTTAACATCTGTTTTCTTAATAACATTCAAATGCACAATGCCTTGTTATTAACTATAATCACCAGGCTGTGCACCAGGTCTCTGTAACTCATTCTTCCCGTCTAACTGATACTTCGTTTCCTTTGGCCGCATTTCCCTGGTTCCCCCTCCACCTCCCACGCCCTCATAAACACATTCTACTTTCTGCTGCTGGGTTTGTGTGTTTTACATTCCACATGTAAGTGAGATCATACGGTAGCTGCCCTTCTTTGTCTGGCTTATTTCACTTAAATGCATGTCTGTTTGAATAAAAAGTACATGTCCTTGCCTACTGCATTACATGTGATACTGCAATAGCATGACAGCACAATACATTCTGTACGTGTGCATTGTATTAAAGGTACATATGCCATATATATGTACTTCTATATATATGCAGATATATAATGTCCATTTTGTTTAATGCATAATTTGAAATAGCTTAGAATTTTTGTCTTAAATAATGTCTGATATGGAGGGTGGCTACAAACATAAGAATAGTATGATTGCAAACCAGGAGCTGGGTAGGAATTTCTGGTAAAATGTCAGTGATAATGAAAAGGCTTAAGTGTAAGGCTTCAGTTCTTTGCATCATGAAAGACTCCACCTTGTAGTTCCCATGGCTTCTGCTCCATTTATACTGATTTTTCAAAGCGCTGCAACAAAAGGGGCATTACCTATGAATACCTGCGACATGTCAGCTGTTTCCACACTTCTGCACGGTCGTACTATGGCCTGGATACATGTCCTGTAACCGATTAAAATGATTAAGCCATATTCTTCAGGAGCCATTTGGTTTCAGTGTGCTTGAAAGTTTTTTTGGCCGGAAACAGTGGTGCTATTTGACCAACAGAAAAGATAAACAAAACATACTCTAGTGACAGTTCAGATCTGCTCTTTTCCACCGGACTCTGAGATACAAAGCAAGGTCCCAGAGACTGCAGCAGCTACAGACAGCTTGGCGGTGGGGGCAGCGGTGTCGGAGTCCAGCACGGCACTGCCGTGGTTGCACTGGCACCACGGGGGAATGTTTGGCTTCATCTGGGGCTGATTGGGAGGAACAGCTGCTGCCCTCTCCCAGATAAATGACACGCTCTACGAGAAAGAGAGGCCTAATTACACAGAAATTAGTTCCTCTTCCGTCAGCCTGCTTAAAAACAAAAACACCGAAAAACGTCCAAAATGTGGGGAGCAAAAATCCATTTGTTTGGGATATAGCAATTGCCTCAGTTCTTAAGATAGGTGTTTTTACTGCTGCATAAATGCTAAAGGAAACAATTTCAAAACAAATAGCATGTGCAATTAATTTATATTTTTACATCCAAGCCTTTTTTGAATGTATCCAAAATACATTAGGGAAAATGTCAAAGGTCGGTGTGCTACAGTTTAACGTCTGAAGGGTCATGTAACAGACTTGCACGGTCAGTTATCAAATTTTTATTTATTCACAGCAATGTTTGTAGGTAACAACACATTTTAACCATGAGTAAGAAAGCCACAAGAAGTTGTGTACACAAAACAATACAGCTCAAGTTAAATACATTAAAGTTTAATTTATATAAGAATATATCCTCTAGAGAATACACTAGGCTTAAACTATAGCCCTAATTAAACAGTTTTTTACACTTGTGTTGTAAAGATAACTGACACTAACTGTAACTGAAAAAAAGTACAAACCACAGAGGCATTACGATTAAAAGAATATAGTCCTGCAAGATAAAAATTAAAATATTAGAAAAGTACACTATTAAAATCTAAGAATAATAAATTTCAATAATCACATTGTTAATATTATCCAAGCAATTCAGAAATTTGAAAGTGTCATTTCACCATGAGGTCACCAATTATTTCTGTCTGGGTCTTGTATAACATTCGTGCTCCAGGGAATGTGTTTGGCCCGGAGGGGAGACTGGGAATCAGGCAGAAGTAGACGCTGCCCTGACAGAGCTTGCAGTCTGGTGGGGAAGCTAGATGGGCCCAGAGTTTCCCACAGTTCAAGATGAGAAGTGTTGGGGAGGGGCCTCGCGTCCTACAGGAAGTAACCTCTCAGTCCAGGCCTTAGGGTCAGGGTGAGTTAGCCAGGCAAAGACAAGCAGATAGAAATGGAAAGAAGGTTCCACGCAGAGGAGAAGTAAATGCACAGGTTTGAGGTGCAAAAACCTTTATCTATCTACAGCAGGATTCTCAAAAGTTCTCATATAACTCACTAGGCCACAGCGAGGTTTTCACTCGTCCACAGGGAAAAGAAGCAGTGGGGTCCCTGTGTCCAGCACTAAAGCCATTCAGCTCTCATGTCTCAGCTTGCGATGTCTCACTTTCTGGCATTCTAAGAACTGATCGCTCTTATGAAATAATGGTGACAGTAGATGGCATTTTTAAAAAATAGAGGACCCAATTTTAGAACTAAGAAAGCCAAAACTAATTGTGTCTACAACTTTAAAGTCTGGGGAGTCACTGGTGGAAGAGTAAACCTCTGGAGAGCCTACAGTTAAAGGGAGGGAGGGAAGAGGGCATCAGAGGTGAGGCAAGGAGGGCGGCAAGGGGAGACCGCGGAGTCCACCTGGGGACTCTGGACTTTATCCTGTGAGAAATGAGAATGATTTTACTTTTAAACTCTACTCACATCTCTAAAAGGCAATTCCGGTATTCTGTGTGCAGAGGATGTGCGGGGCAGGGTAAGACAGCCGCCAGCAAGCAGATGAGTGTCACCGTATCACCCCAGGAAAGAGGAGATCACAGTCAGGCTTAGGATCAAACTGATGAGCCTGAGCAGAAAAAGGCTATTTCAAGAGACAAACTTAGTGGGATTGGGGATTTGTTACAGTGGGTGAGGAAGTGCGGTGGCCATCGCTGATGCAGTCTTTTTCCTTTGGAAAAGGAATTAATCATTGTTCTAACTAATGAAATTGGGAATGTAAGAGAAAGAGCCCTTTTGTGGAGGAACACCGTGAGTTCGCTTGGGGACCTGTTGAATTTGAAGCATCTTTGTGTTCAAGTGCCCTTTGGGCCGTTTGTCTATACAGGTCTCCAGCACAGGAGAGCAAGAGCCGAGGGTGGAAATAAGTCTTGGGGTCATCAGCAAAATGACGGCAATCTTGCAGTAGATGAACTATCCCAGGGAAAACATTACTACAAGACTGACGGGAGATGAGCAGTGTGAAAGAAGACAGAGCAGCCAAGGGGGCAGGAGCAGAGCCAAGAAACCAAGGCATCCGCATAGTGAAGACCAAGGAAGGAGGTCCCATTTCAGGAAGCAGCAGCCAACAGCGTCAGACGCAGTCGGCATGGATGGGGAGAGGGGCTGAGAGGTGCATTTGATTTAGCAACAAGCGGTTGTCAGGAACCTTGCAAAGAGCTGTGGGGGCAGCAGGTATGAAGCCAGGGTGTGAACCTGCCAGCAGGAAGGAGCTCTTTCACACACTGGCCTTTCGAAGGCAGAGGCGAAATGGACCCCACAACTGGCAGGAGATGCAGGTTTAGCAAAGTAGTGATTTGCTTTCTAAAACATAAAAAGTCATTTATGGTTATTGTAGGAGCCAGGTGATGGGGAGAATTTAAAGGTTTGTAGCAGGTGATGATAACCACCAGAAACCCAGATACGGTACTGTCTTTCCAAAACTCAATGTCTTTACCACTCCCAGAAGGACACAATATACCTACATGATTGTCAGTGGATTTAAATACACTTAAGGATGTTAAGTGGTTCCAATAAATTCTCACATTTTAAAGGAATCACATTTTAAAAAATTTCAGAAATCACATTTTAAAAGATTCTTAAGTTATGGCAATTTTAGCTCCTGTCCATAGAGATCATACTCTTTGAATAATATATATCTTTGAATAGCTGGTGGTACAGGGAGCTTCTCCACAGAGGCTGGCTGGCAGAGGCGCTGGAGTCCCATAAGTCTTCGAATTCTTAACCGACATAAATGCTTCAGTGAACAAGGATTCTCTAAAATGAACAGGGAGGGGGACAAGCAAAAATTATGAGTAATGTTAGTGGATTGACCAGGAAACTACAGATTGTTTCAGCATACCATGAATCACGTCATTCTGAAGAGCATGCGTGCATACTTTAATGAATGAAATTCGTACTGCAGTGAAGTATTCTAGAATACTGCCTGAAATGCAAACTCCACCAGGGCAGAGACTTAGTCTGTCTCTGTGCCAGGAACAGAATATTTAACTGTGGTGAATATTTAACTAAAATGCATTAAATGAATAAATGAACTTGACTTAAGAAAGTGAATGCTCACACCTCCTCATGTTTAATTATATTTAAAATATCTAGAACTGGATGGTAGGTATATTTCTTCACTTCCTCTCTCCCCTAGCAATCCAGGAATCATCGATACAAATGATTCTATGATTCATTCATGGTTCAACCTGAGGCTTGTTTATAGTATCTTATATCGAAACTTTTTATAATTTAAAAATACTGATTATTCAAATATCTGATGTTAGCCATTATTTTCAATTCTTACTTTGTATTATAATTACAATATGGGTATAAGATACCAGCAAATGAACTCATAAAAGGGCAGCACAGGACACAGGCTTACACACAGGCTCTGGACTCCGTCAGTTTGGGTTAAAATCCTGGCTTTGTCACTGTATACTCATTTGACTTCGGGCAAGTTACTCAATCTCTGTGATTTTAATATTCCCAACTACGAAACGGGGATACTAATGAGACGTACCTACAGGGCATTTGCATATTAAACAAATTAATTTATATAAACTAGTAAAGTGCTTGGTACATTGTAGCCATTCCAGAAATGGTAACTATTATTCAGTTCAATAGTAAAACTGATTGTATTTCTGATACACTGGAGAATATAAACATTCAAGTTATTTTTTTAAAATTTAAAATAACAATTTCCAAAGATTATTGAGGCAAAATGATTGTTACCAAAGCAGAGACGGGAGAAAAGTTCATTTTTATAAAAGATGACCACTGTTTGTCCCCGTCGCACTGCTTCACTTATACTTGGAGGAATCCTGCCATCTAGTGTTTGATCAGTATTATAACAACCAGTAATGCGTGCTCTCAACAATGGACACCGTCCTGGCTGTATTCACAATTAGAATGTCTCTTTAAAGTCATTCGAACTGGGGATTCTTTTGCAATAAAAACATACGGAGAGTGAATTCCCACTCAGAAGCAAAATCTATGCTGTCTAGACTGGATAATAACATTGTAGAATGAGCCTGTATTTTGAAATAAGACAGAAAAGGGTTCAAATCTTTGCTTTGTTATTTTTTTCTATGGTTCTAACTTTGGGAAATTAATTTATTTAAACTTCAGGGGCCTGTCTCTCGTTGCACTCTCAAAACTGCTTCAACTTTTTATTGAAAAATAAGGTAAATATAGAGAAACAATTCACATGCATAGTTCTACAAGTTATTGTAAGTTAAATTTTAAAAATTGCCTCCCAGGTCTTGAAGTAGAACTTGGCTGGCCACCCCAGAATTTCCTCTGCAATCCTTCCAATGTTACTCTTCCTTCCTGCACACGTCGCTGCTATTGTGACTTGTCTAGCAATCACTCCCTCTAGAGTTTCACCTCCCAGGTGTCCTGTCTCTATGCCATAGTATTGACAACCCCTTCTTAGAAATTTCGATGTTTTTAAGTCTTTTTTTGCCTGCAGGGTCTCCATTCCATTCTCATCCTTCAGTCTTTGAAGAACTCAAGTGCTCTGTATCTCCCACACCCTGCACCGTGCTGATTGCTTTGCAGTGTTACAGTTCCATGTCCTGCACTGTCTTCCCTATTTCTTGAAAACTGATCGCTAGGTTCAGAGGCTTGATCAGATTTAGGTTTGATTTCTTCAGCAAAACTATGTTACTTCTTCAGGGACCACATAGCTTGGCATTAACAGCTGATAGTTTTCAATGACTATATCCATAGTTTGTGGGGACGTGTCCATTCATGTAATTTCTTTTTCATTGATTATCTGAAATACCTTTACAAAAGGCTGTTTTGCTCATCCACTCTCTGGTGACTAGTGGCACAAGTTATACAAATAAGGGAGAATACACAGCTTCAGCACTTTCTTTTATTAGTTTCTCAGATAAAGTGATTTTCTATCGTCCTTTGGAGGTGACCAGTTTTTTAAAAGTCGTGTATTAAAGCGTGTTGGATATGCTTTAATTAACGGAAATAATTATCCATTTGCAAAGTAAATTTTGGCCATGCAGGTCTCTTCAGATTGGCTCCTGTGTTCTTTTGCCATGATTCTGACAGTCTCTGAGAGCACTTTTACTCCCTGGTATAAGAGGTGCTCCAGTTCTTCTCACACATTTTCTTCCTCTGGAATCAGCGTTCCTCTCAGACACTCTTGTTTCTTTTCCAGGAGCTGCATCTACAAGCCAGAATCTGTGTGGTCGGGGTTCATTGCTACGGGGTTCATCACTATTTCTAAGGCTTTCTGTAGGCAGACGCGCGCGCGCACACACACACACACACACACACAGTTACACGTACAGTGCACATGAACACGTATACTTTCAAGGTAAAATGGCTTATAAATTCATACTGTTACTTCCAATTTAAATTAGAACCACAGGAGTTCTTCAAAACATCTTCTATCTTGCACCTGCATTTCCTTTCTTCTACGCGGATGACCCTGAATCTCACACGTATGAAGAATAATGGAATTCGAATATCCCTCATTCTCAGCGTAGCAACATGACAGTTCTGTAACTTGCAGTATCTTAGAATATTTTGAATGAATATATATTTATTAGTAAAATTATTTGCTTGATTTATTTACTGATATTTAAAAGTAAATATTTGTGCCATGTGTATGTCACCAGAGAATATAACCAGTGCATATTTACTGTATCTTCTCCCTTTTAACTCTCAGTGTTGGTATTATGTTCAATGTTAGTCCTATTTAATGCTGGTCTTTGTGTTGATATCTTTCTAGTCATTTTGGGTTGCTAAAGGTTGTTTCTTAGTGGATTCCTCAGTGGGAAATCAGAGGAACAAATTTCGTGAGTCCTTGCGTGCTGGAAACCATTTTTTTATACAGCAACTCAAAGTCAATTTTGCTGTCACACGTCCTCAGCTCACATCTTCATCTCTGGGCAGTCTTTTTTTTTTTTTTTTTGGTACTGGGAATCGAATTCAGGACCTTGCACTTGCCAGGCAGGCTCTTGTTGCTGCTGAGCTGCATCCCTGGCTCTAGATAGTCTGAAGTATATTATTCCATTATATTTTTTAGTGTAAAGTGCTGATAACGAAAAGATTAATACAAATATATGTTAATTTAAGTGTTTTTTCCTCATAAGTCATTTGTTCTTTTTACCTATCTGCCCAAAGGATACTGTAATTTGGAATTTCAAATCTTTCATTTTTATTATGGGAAGTGTTTTTCTTGAAATTTTTAAAATTGTGTTTGTTTGGTTTCCTACATTTGGCTTTCCTTTTCTTTTTAAGGAAACTTATATGTAATTCATATATCAACTCTTTATTGTTTCACGTCAATATTTACCAGTCTTTCATATCCTTTTACCTATTTCTTCACTTCTATTTGATTTTTAAATTTTTCTTTCATTTCATCTTCTATGTCTCTTAAGGTTTTATGTATTGTGCTATTCTTGGTTTTCTTCTAGTTCAGGCTTCATACTTGAAAATATTACCTTCTTTTATTTTGAATTACTTCCTCAGTTCTGTTACCTCATTCCTGAATTTTCCTAATTTTGACTTATTTTTTAAATGAATCATTTTCCTATGCAGTTTAGTTCATTTTGAAATAGAAACTTTTAGTCTTGATCTGTTTGGTGCTTTTTTTTTCTGATGTATTTGGTCTGTAAGGATATTATTCTGTTCCTCTATTTCTTCTTCTAACTATCTGAGATTTGATTGTGCTACTTTTCTGCTGATCATTTTTATTTGAATTTAATTTTTAAACTTTTTTTTAAAAATGGTAGTTTCAAGAATCCATAGGGTCTAGACTGCTTTGTAATTCTCTTTAGCCTTTTATTTGTAATAATTCAGTTTTGAAAATATCTAAATTCATTAAGTATGTTTAATACTGTAGACACTGTGCTAAGCATGTTACACATATTCTCTCTGCACCCCCCACCCCATTCTGGGGATAAAACAAAGCCCGGTTCTCAAGTGTGGCAGCAAGTGCTGCACACGGAGCTGCAGCCCTGGCACCACGCATTACCTCCTTAAATCCTCCCAGAACATTATGAGGTACACGCGACACTAGCTCCGCTTTGCAGTGGGAGAGGCAAGACATAAAAAGGATGGCTAATTTGCTTAGTCACATAGCCAGTGTGATTCTCTTGGTTTTCAGTATAGAAAATAAAATCTTCTGCACTTGGAGAAACAAAAATAATATAATAAACTGTTGCTTGTTCCCATGAACATGTCAGCCCCTTCAATCACACTATGGACAAAGTAAGCTATCAGTTCTACTCCCAGGCAAGGCCAAAATGCCTTCTCATCCTAGATGAATCTCATTCTAGAGCTTAACTTCTATCCTCACAATACTGCATGACTCATCACATTTCCTGGGATTTCTGTTTTAGTTGCTGAAAATTTTTTAATTATAAAACGCATTCCAGGGGAAGCTGATTTAGGTGCAAGTGTCAGATTATTTACATTTTGTGTATAGTCCATGGCGCCTTTTTTTTTTTTTTTTTTTTTTTTTTTGATACAGGGTCTCAGTATGGAGTTCAGACTGGCCTTGAGCTCGCTTTGTAGCTGAGGCTGGTCTCGAACTTGCAATGATCCTCCCACCTCAGGCTCCCGAGTACTGGGATTACAGGCGTGTGCCACCATGCCTGGCCTCCATGGTGACTTTTTAAATTCTGTGAAATTGATGTCCAAGTAGGTTTTGAAAGCTAATTTTCTTAAACTTATAATTTGAATAGAAAACACCTCTATGACTTTTTTCTAGGTTCTACTTGTATTTAGAGTAATTGAAAATTTATTTTTCTTAAAACTCAATGTTTAACTTTAATTTTTATAGTTCTAGGGAGAAAACACAGGGTCTTGCACATGCTAGACAAGTGCTTTGCCACTGAACTATACCACCAAGTTCTCTTGGAAAATACAAAATGCCTTGCCTATTACACAAAGCCTTTGATAGTAGGAATTTGCCAATAAAGACCTGAGAGAAAGGTTGTCATAAAGAACAATTCCAATCTTTTTCATTCATTCATTTACTCTGTAAGTATTTACTGAGTATTTACTACTCACTAGGCTTATACTAAACCTTGAGAATAGAAAAAGGAACACAATGGGTCTAGGCCAGGGAGATTTCAGTCTACATATTGTATAGTGTTATGTAAGTTAATTGTTAAACTATGAGTCCCAGCCAGAATGTTAATAAAGTCATATCACTATACAAGAGTTGGAAAATATCAAGAACACCTCAAAGTTTGTTTCTTACAGCAAAGAAATGTTAACGGTAATTTTAAAAAATAACCTAGATAATTCTAAATAGAAAGTGAAGAAGCACTAAAAAGTATCAAAGATATTAAGAAACTTTATGTACAATTTTAATAAAAAGTTATAGGTAAAATATTTGTTTTTACCCAGTATCTGGCGTATCTCTGGCCATTCTCTCTGTACTTCTAGTGCAGACTTCAGTTTAGCACACAGAGGCACATAATCCACATAATCGATTAATATACGAATAACGCTGCCTACCAGGTGTTTCATCCAAGGAACTGTAATAAACTCACAGAACTGAGACAATTGATAAGTTCAGTTTAGTAGTATTCTTAATATGCCACACATATATAGCACTTAATTTTGTTAGGAAAAATCATACTGTGTCTTTTCATAGGAAATAAAGGATCCCTACCAGTAATGAGCAAAAATGGGAAATAATTTGTTTGCTTGTTTAAATGAGCTATAGCCCTGAAAACTGGCATGGTTTTTATGCAGCTATAATTAATACAATTGAGAAGAATCATGTTTTTCTCTATCTGGCCCCAATATGCCACCAAATATGCATGAAGTGATTAATTACAGATGTTTTTATATTCTATATTTTGTTTCCAAGTCAAGAAAAATAAACAACATATTTTCATGGCTCACTTTATAGTTAGGTCCTCATATTGCAAACAAAAGCAAATCAAAAATAAGAAATGCATAAAAATTAATGTTGATTTTTTTCTTATAACATCCCTAAGTGAGGGAAAGGTTATGAGTTAGACACCAGAATACAAATTTTTCTTAACAGCACATTAAACAGCCTTCAAGACAGAGCACATGCTAGGCCACAAAGTGAGCCTAAATGGTTGTAAGAAGGTCACAATTATGTCAAGTATGTTTTCCAAGCACAGTGACAAAAAACTAGAGATCACCAACAGGAAGAATTTTGGAAACTTTACAAATACCTGGGCATTAAACAACATACTCCTGAGCAACCAGTGGTAAATAAAGAAATCAAAAGGGGAAAATAAAATTTCTTGAAGCAAATATAAGAGTTAGGATAATGACCTAATACACAGAAGAAAAGGATGTAACTCACCGGGTTGTCTTTTATCACACAAGACGTCCATCCTGGCAGTACCTCTTCCTCTGTCTCAGACCACACGAATGAGTGTCCAAAGATGTCCCCATGCATGCAGTCAAAGCACATCTCCACCTGATAGCCATTGTTCAGCAATAGCCTCAGCATGACTTCATCATTCAGGGCATATTGAATGGCACTGGGGAAACGGGTGTCATTCACATGCATAAAATAACAATTGACATTAGCTCCGTGTGAGAGAAGCAACCGGACAATTTCATGGTTACTGGCCCTCACCGCCACAAGGAGACAGTTGAGGGGATCCAGGTTCGGGTCTGCACCTGCAGCCAGAAGGACTTCTGTGCAGCGGATGTCGTTATTAGAAACGGCAAAGTACAGTGCGGTCTTCCTCTCATCATCATAGCTCTTGGAAATATGATCAGCAAGTAAGGTGTTGATATCGAAACCACTTTCAATGAGCAGTTCTAGGCACTGTGCGTTCTGCCCGTCTGCTGCTGAGTGAACCGGAGTTAACCCACTTTTCCGAATTGCATGTTTGGATGTTACTGGGATAAGATATTTCAATGCACTAAAACAAACAAACAAGCATCTCTCAGATATCCATATGGCATAAAAAGAATGAAGAAACTAAATAAACTGTTTTCCTTGCTAGAAAAGTAAATGTAATTTGTTTGGTTTCTCTTATTTTTTCTGTATAACCTTGTACTTAAATGTTTAACCTTTGTCCATCAAAGTCCTACTAGTTAGTTTAATGTAATTTAGTTCACTTTTTATTATCCTCCTCATTCAAATACTCCTGGGGAACATGTTGGATCTTGTACGTTTGGCTTTAGATGTGACTCCTCAGGATCCCTCCCCACTTCCACGTCTTCTCTGAATGATATAATTTTTATTAGTAGCTGATGCTATTTGATAAAAAGCTGATGCTATTTGCAAAGCTCTTCTGATGGCATTCAAGAAATCTTCTTGATCTTGACCATTAGAACCATGGTGTCATAGGAAGTGAGAGCTGGAATCAAACTTGGAATCTTAACAGAAGAATAAAGTCTCCAAGGCTAAGATGATTTGGCTAAAACACACAGTTACATGTAGAGATTAGACCTTGACCTTAAGATCCATATTAATTATTCCTTGTTAACTAACTCATAAGCATTCATTTATTTAATATTGGTCATGTATATAACCTGTCTCTTTCCATATAATTTAGAATAGAATTTTTAGCCAAAACAAGTCTTTATTATTTCATCAATTTTATATCAGTCCCATTGAAATAACTGACCACAGCTTATGTTTCTAAGTACATGTGATAAATACTTGTGAATTTCACACTTGACTAACCAACTAGACATGCACAAGAGCCGCAAGCAAGGATAACTTGATCTCTTGTGCCTAATTCAGAGCTACTATGTGTGAATTTATGAACACCAGGAGGAAATCCAGGTAAACTTTAACAACATGTCACTTAGCACCAATTATGCATCATTAGCTCCTTAACTTAGCCAGCATGGCTACTGAAAATCATAATGCATAATTACTTCAAAGTTTTTGAAGTTATGAAATATGTTTAATTGCCTAAACCACCTCTTACACTGAGTATTTAATATAGTGATTCTAGACTTATGTTGCTGTGTGTGTTGATAACACACGAGTCAAAACTACTTTCAACTAGTTGTATGGAAACAAAGAAATCTAAACTTATAGTGAAATTTTCTATTGAGGAATACATTTACCTTCACACTATAATATCCTGAAGATGCTAGGAAATAGAATAACTTATTATACTGTTACAAATTTTAATCCTTGTCAAGAGTAAATTTTTAGAAACTCCATAGCCTTTTGTTACCACATTTTTAAATAGACTCACTGGAACAGCTTGTACAAAATTCTCAACTGTAACTTATTCCATCTAAAAGAGAATAAAATCGCATTTCTTTTCACTATTAAAATAGTATAAATTCATTTTGTTCAAATGCAAGAACATAGGAATGAGACAATCAAATAACTTGTAAGCATTTAAATACAAACCTTGTGAACATTTTGCCTATTTCCCTGTGGATTTTGAGCAGCATCATATACTGAGGGATGTGTGATTGTACCGTGAACATGATTTTGCATTTTTAGTGTAAAGTTATCAGCCCATAACGCGCTACTCACAGATAGTGTCCCTCATAGGCAGCTCGGTGTATGGGGAGATGCCCTGCCCTGTTGGGTATGTTTCCACTTCCTCCGTACTCCAGCAGGAGAGCAATGCAGTCAGGATTCCCACCTCCCGCCGCCTCGAACAACACCGATGCCCCATCATCCGCCAAAGCGAACACATCACCACCTGGCAGTGTAAACATGGCACAGGGTGACTGAACAGCACTGCTAAGATTACCTCCTTCAAAACAATCTGTTGCTTTTCTTTCTGGTTAGAACTCAAAGTTAAACCAACAAATTGATTTCCACAGTGGACAAATGCTTCCAAGAAAAAGAGACCATTAAACTATTAAAAATAGTAACAATAATTAACCCTCTATCTACTTCAACGAATATTTGTGGACTCCACAGTATGTAAAAAAAGTATGTGTGACCCTAGAATGAATTAAATTTGACTCTTAATTGTAAGAGGGAAGTGAAACAAAATGTCATCGGAGAGCATTAGTTGTACTACGCTCCAGTGCGTCAGTTCTAGGAAGCACGGTGCAAGCGCGAGGACGGTATCTGACTATGACCGAGGAGGGCTGCCCACGTCTACTCACCTACACATCTGCACCTGCAGGCGGAGCGATGCATACTATTTCTCATGGACTTGTTAAGGTATAAATGAGATTATATTGAGACACTTTAAAAACCATTGCTAAAAAAAAAACAAAACAAAAAAACAAAAAAAAACATTGCTGTTCCCCATAGATGATACTTGGGGTGTTATGCGGTCCTAGCCTTCATTTAGAGATGAGGAAACAAGAGTAGATAAATGTTTAACCTTTTGAGTAGGTGGCACTGTGTATTTTTAATTTAAAGTGATTATCCCACAATATATTATTCATAGACAATTTCCCTCATGAGCAGCATGGTGTTTAGGAAGACGCCCTGACCCGTTAGCCATGTTTTTACTTCCTCCATAGGACAAAGGGGTAGGAAGGTAGCAGTAGATAGCAGAAGCCATTTCGTGAATTAGGTGTCTTAACTCTTGGTTGTGTAATTGTGTAAAACACTTTAAGGGTCTAAAGTGAGGCAAGGTCACAATCCATTGGGGAAAATTAAGGTAAAACTTAGAGAGGAGGTGAGTTTTACTGAGTGTATTCCAAGGGAGGGAAAGTATCTGATGCAACCTAGACAGAGGGAATATCAGGTATGTCTGGGAATCCTGACTGTCTACTTTGGCTGTAACATAGGGATACAAGATGGGAATAGTGAAGCACGAACTCAGGAAAACCATTCAAACTAATGCAGTAGTTTTATTTCAATGGCCCTTTAAGGACAGGATCCTTAATTGCCATGCATGACACAGATAAGGAGACTGGAAATCTGGAATCATGAGGAAATGATTATACTGGTCCAGAGAAGATGTGAGAGATACCAAGGATGGCAGCTGGATGGCAAGGTGAGGACAAAGAGGCCTTTTAGGACTTTGCAGCTAATGGGATTAGAAAATAAAATGTTGGAGGAATTAGAGATAAACCTAATTTTTTAGTCCTGGTTGAGATATATTATTATATTGGGGTGTGGGAAAAGAGAAGGAATTCAATGTAGGCAAAGATACAGGCAAGACCTGGGTGGAAACCAGGCTGCCTCTAGACAGAGCAATCAGAGCTGAGCTTGCACATCCTTAGCTGTAATATATAGGGCTTATTTCTGTTGTGGAATGGGGATTTATGGCAGAGGCAGGATATAGATCTGAGAGCCTCATGCTCAGCTACGTTCAGGGGTGGAAGAGCAGCTCAGGAGGATGGAGGAGAGGCCCAGAGGCAGGAGGGACGTCAGGGAAGCGGTCATTCTTTTTCACACACCTTTGTGGATTAGATGTTCCAAAACGTCACAGTGACCATACTCTGCGGCAACACCGAGCGGTGTGACTCCAAATCCATCTCTCAGGTGGACGTTGCCTCCGTGGTTTAGCAGCAGAGATACGATGTCTTTTCGGCCTTGCTTGGCTGCTTCATGCATTGCTGACCATCGCTTGACACAGGGTTGGTCAAGGCTGGTGTTGTGTTTAATCAGAGCAGATACCATGTCAAAGGAGCCCTTTTTAACAGCTTGAGAATGATTTTTAAAAAGAACAGCCAACAGTAGACGTATTAACATGAATAACTTACAGAGTATTAAAGCAATTACCAACTTAATATCAAAACAGATATTAGCTCTTTTTATTGTATGAAAGAATACTGTATTTCACGTATCTGAATTTCTACTTGTGCAGTATGAATACTCAGGAGCAGTCTCTTTCTTTAAGGCTCCGAGGGTGGTGAGAGTTGCATGGAAAATGCCGTGTACTCTTTCCGAGCTTCAGTCCACTCACTAACAAAGCGGTTGGTCACTGGGTTGTATAAGCTGATACATGCAGAGTGCTAGTCCCAGCACATACGGGAGGGCAGTAAATTATTTGTATCATTTTATCATTCCCAGAAACCTGGTGCTCCACGTATATACAATGTTTACGAAGTTTTCGCCCAGAAAAATGCTTTTCCCTTTCCCCCAACCAATGGCAGCAGTAAACATTGAATGGACTTTTCTGAGCTTCGTGGAGACCTAACAATAGGACTGTGATGAATCTGAGCAGCTCAGCTGTTCTAAAAGGATGAACAATGTAAGAGTCCGTGACTGAGCGGGATGTTTCTCTGTTCTGCCCCCTGCTGGTCTGTAATGATTGCAACCATACTGTTAAGAGCCTCTTTTTCTGTTTGTATCTCTAGGTTGGCCCTGTTAAGATGTAAATTCTTCCAGAAGATAGAACACACTTTTTTCCTTTTAATCAAGTAAAAGTTTTAATAAAAAACAGATCTTAGATTTCCTCATCCATTTATGATTCATTCATTCATTCATTCATTTTGTTCTCAGATGAATGGCTCTTTGTCGGGCAGGGTGCCCTTCGAGAGAAGAAGCCCATCCTGTCTTCTGTTTGCAAAGAGTCACAGTGGGAACCTCGCTGGGAAGGCAGGAGGAGATGTTTTGTGTGAGATTACACACACACCATTCCGTAGGAAAGAGGTAGAACTCAGAAAGATCTATGGCTAAGGGGAGGGAAAGGGCTCCCCAAATGTGTGCTGGGGGTGAAGACAAGTTTTTCCTTCTTCGTCTGGAGCAGGTTCCACTTTTTTCCCTGTTCACAGTCTGCAGCAGAATCTGTTGACAAATGGCTCTCCCCAAAGCGCCCATCTGCCACTGGCAGCTCTAATTGCGGTGAATTACCTCACCCTGGCTATGTCGCTGCAGAACAAACTCCAGGCAAGCTCAATGCACTGCGAGAAGTGTGTCCTCATTTATCTCCTTGCCGTTTATAATTGGAAAAAAAGTATTAAAATAGTGAGCCTCTGCCCTCATGATCTGTTTCCTTTTGTTTCACTCAAGAATATATTGCACAGCAATATTAATCTTCATCAAACAACAACATATGATTGCCATCTTCAGCTTAAAAAAATTCTCAAAAATTAAAATCCACTTCCTATATAAGGACGTATTTTTAAGAGAAAGGACGTATTTTTAAGAGAAATAGGGCAAATTATGGGAAATGCTTCCCAAGCTAACCTATAAAGACATTCTTGAACAATAAGTGACAGAAATAATGAAAACTATTAAGGCAAAGTTTTGAAATAATAGAACTCATTAAGTAAGATGAGAATGAAAAATTTCTGAAGTTTTATGTATAAATTATATATATTTTAATTCTTTAGCATTTCAAATCCAAAATTGAGAAATTCTTTAGTATTCTTTAGAATTTTTCAGAATCTTTTTAATAATTTTCAAGTTTATATCTTCAGTAACAAATGCTTAAAAAATACCACATTTAAGTTGAATTGAGGGAATCATATGGGAAACTTTACCTAAATCATAGGCCCTTTTGAACATTTATAGATGGTTGGCTTTTCTTTTTTATTATAAATTTGTCATTTTCTTTCTTTTTCTGGATATATGTACATTGCTAATGTAACTTAATTCTTAGTTATGACTGATCTCTGACTCACAGAACAGATAGGAGAGAGACTTTTCTGAGGTATCTGGAAAAGGGCTGGAAGATTGAAAGTGGAGCTGGAGTGAAGAGGATGTGTATCAATTTGTGAGAAAGAATGGGCTGGGGATGTAGCTCAGTGATATAAGTGCCTGCCTAGCAAGCGCAAAGTCCAGAGTTCAATCCCCAGTACCGCAAAAAACAAAGAGAGAAAGAAAATGTCAGAAGTGAAAAGAAGTGGAGTGTCTACAGGGGAGGAAGTAGAGAGTCCACAGGGGCGGGGGGGGGGGGGCTGGGGGGCCCCAGGGGGGGGAAAGGGGGGGGCCCGGGGGGGGGGGGGGGACCTGGAGTGCCCCAGGGGGAGGAAGTGGTGTGCCCACGGGGGAGGAACTGGTGTGTCCAAGGGGGCCGAAGTGGTGTCCCCACGGGGGAGAAAGTGGAGTATCCACGGGGGAGGAAGTGGAGTGTCCACAGGGGTGGAAGTGGTGTGTCCATGGGAGAAGGTCAAGAAAGACGGAGGGGAGTGGACTGGGATGTTGTACTGAACAGTCCTGAACCTTCTCCCCACTCTGGGCTCTGCTAGTCAGGATAAGCTTGAGTATCTCCAACTGAGTAAAGTGACACCTAGTCTTGAGGGGTGGACAGAGAGAGTGAAAGTGAAAAAAGGCCTTAGTAAGTGTCATATCACCACAAATCAGATATCCACCCCTCAGCAAGTAACTGTGCAACACTTTGAGGTGATACTCAGTGTGCCCAAAGTAAGAGCCATATAGTTGACAAGGAAGGAGGTCACAGGAGGGAACGGAAGTAATTATAGGGTTTTTTTTTTTAGAAAATATGAATAGTCTATAAATAGATAAACGATGATGACAACAGGCTAAGAAGAGTGTTAAGAAATGGAATTACACAGAAAAAAGAACAACATTTTCCCCTTTCTTACCTCCCCCTGTAAGTTAATCAGCTATCTGTAACACATTTCACACAATAATTCTGTGTTTGGGAAGTAAAATAGTACACAACTCTGAAATTGTGTCCATTTTGCAAGAATCAAAGGTTATCTATAAAAACATCAAATTCATGGATGTTGTTGCAAATATCCATGGCGTATGCTAGTTTTTAAATAATATTACAGATCATATTAATAGTGAAAAATAACCCAGGGGTGGATATTCTACTTAGTCTCTGTAGAACCTGCCTAGGAAAAGAGCTCTGGGTTATTAATGAAAGTCACAGTGTTACTGTGACACACAGTCTGGTTAATATGTGTGCAGAGGCTACTGTCTGTTCCTCAGGATTCACATTAGCCCTTTTCCTGTTAGCAATAGAAACTCCCAAGTGTTAGCTGGTTATGGACTACCCAGGTAGGAAGTACATATCACAACCTCCCTTAACTGTTGGTGGAATATAATCTGAACTAATGTAATATGAATGGAACTGCTGTGGGCAATGTCTAGGTCATTTTCTTAAACTGGAGATGTGCTCCCAGGGCTTCTGCTCTTCTCTTTCCTGCTTGTTTCCTAGAAAATGGTGACATTTGGAGCAATCTTGCAAGCTCCTGTCATGGTGGCAAAGTCACCTTGTCAACCCTACATGTCTGAAATGTGGTTGGAAAATGACTTCTTTTAAAGTCATTTGTATTTATTTGCTTGCTTTATGTCTTTTTTTTGTTGTAGTTACAGAAGATTTTCCAGTTTCATAGCTATTGTATTCAACCGTTTGTTGTTGTCTGAATTTAGGAAAGCTCAGGGCTCTGACATGCAGTGAGAGTGAGGAACAATCCACTCAGACTGACATTCCACTCCCCACTCAGTCATCTCTGTGTCCCTGAAGACCCAGTTCAAAGAGTTTAATCTTTTTGAAGTCTCTGCATATTCACTCCCTCCTTATGTCCTTAATTCACTGTGATACATATGTACAATAGCATTTGCAGCATGACTTCTTCATTTAAATCATACATAGCTCTCTTACTAGACTAGTGATGGTTGACCCATTTAGAGCTGTCAGCGATGCAAACAGCCTGCTCCAGAGAGTGCGCCATAGGTTCGGCTCCACTATTAGACTCTTTGAGGAAGATTAGTTTGCTCATCTTCATATCCAGGCTGCCCCGTTCACCATCTGGTTTAATGTGACTTCTCAATGCATTTTGTTTTATTAATGTCGCTGAGTGCATGCCATCAAATGAAAATATTTTACTACTGTTATAACTTTCTACATTTCTTTAAATCACAGTGTCACAGCCAGGATAGAGACCCACAGATCTCAGGTGTCAAAGTCCAAATTCTTGCTCCATCATGTCAGTCCGTAAGAGAAAGGAAACATCACCTTTGGTCATCTGTAGTTAATCTCACCTGTTTCTGTTTCCACAGATAGTCCTGTCAATTCTCATTGTTCAATAAATAGCAGGATTCACAAGTCTGAGAAGAAGCTGATTGACGATATCTTAAGATTTGCCATCTTTCCGTGGTTGTGTCACAGTTGTGATGCACTCATAGGCTCCATGCTCAGCACCTGTTCCTCAGAATTTGCTGGTTCCACTTCATTCCAGAACAACCATTCATTCTGGTTGTTCTGATGAGGACCTGTATCTATCTTTGGAATCTCTACTCTTATCTCTTTCTTTTGGTTCCATGTTGCACACACAATCCTCTTTCCAACTGGATCCTATGCAGAGAGTACTGTGTTCCTTTAGACTTTACATCTCTGGTCTAATTACACGAGGTCAAACCACTCCTGAATTTACTGCCCTCTCTATAATTGAGATGTAGCTATCTTTCTACAGGATGTAGCTATTTTCACATTACCTCTTTCTGGGACAGGAAAATAAAATCACAGCGTGGGTGAAATGGGGGTCAGAGGAGGAGCTCAGAGAATGGAAGGAATTGAGGCTGCATAATTCTGGCCAATCTCAGTGGTTTCCAATAAATTCCTATTAAATATATTAAATACTTGTTATTTGTTTCAAATTAAGTAAGTTTTCAAAAAAATATCATTTACCAATCAGAAGAGGTGTCTCTCCTTTATCATTTTTGGTGTTGGGACATACTCCCTTTTCCAATAAAGTCTTTACATTTTCCACCAGACCAGCTTTGACTGCCAAAGTCAAGGGCGTTTCTCCATCATAGGTCTTGAACTCCCAGAGAGTCTTATAGGATGCTGAAATGTCAAAGAATTGCGTTAAAAATCTTCAAACATTTACTTAAATTATATTGCATAGATCAGCATGACTCAATACTATACATATCAGATTAAACAGTAACTGATGATAAAGGGAAGATTAAAAAGGAGATATGAAAAAAATTGGCCAGGTAATGGTGAGGATAACTAGACAGACATGGACTTGCTAATCAAATTGACAGCTAGAAAACCAACATATAGTGGCTTTTTTAAAAGCTATTGATTCTTACTTCTTGATACCTTGTAATGCAACTCTCCAATCCCTTGTGTTATTATTTAAATCACATCTGAAATCATTTTTGTTAAATAAGATGCATAAATAATATATTTGAATGAATATATTGACATGTAATGTGTAAGAATATGTTAGAAAAATATTGTCTTTAATGTCATCTGTATCAGTCTCGCTAGCTGTCTGCTTTTCTAGCTGGTAAACTAATTTTCATTTATTTATTATCTCCTAAAACATAGAAGTGTGTAGTAAGCAACTCTTGAAAAATAAGGTGAAAGATAAGGCACTCTCAAAGATTTTGGTGAAAGATAAGGCACTCTCAAAGATTTTGGTATGTGAAAACACCGTGTTATAGCACAAAAATTATTACTCATGTTTATTACTGGCTTGACTGATAATATTACTCATAATGGGTACATTTAGAAAAACTAATGGTTGTAAGAATTATATGTTGTAATACATAATAATCTTTTGGTAATTATTAAGTCAAGTAATAGTTCAAGATGAAAAATTAAAATGACTTTCAAAAGAAAAATACTTTATGTTTGAATCAACTCACAATGTGTAAAATATTTTATCACTCAATTGATAATAACACATTCCTACCAATCTTTCATATTCTAAGATAAAAGGATGCAAAAGGTAAACCCCAAATGTCACAAAATGTGCTAAGTTTCTCTACTGAGTTTACAACATGGACAGTGCCTTTTTCAAATTCCAAAAAATCTTTTATTCACTTATTTTTGCTTGTTACGTTCATTGGAAATGATCATAACTTTGTTTTGTTGTAGTTTCATCAAAAGGTGTATGCTGTCTTACCATCCAGGACAATTTCAAGTATCTGTTGAATGGGCTGAATAACAGCTTCATGCAGTGGAAACCATCCTTTCTCATCAGCTTCATCCAGTGCATATTTGTATTTCATACATTCCTGGAGCTCAAGGATGTGACCTAAATGAAATCCATATACTGAATGACACATCTTGGCCTTTGCAGGGTAATATTTCCAGTCTATTCCTCTGTCTAAAATATTCCCACTAACCTTGATTTATAGCCTCCACAAGTTTTCTGTTTTGATCACTTAGTGGCACAAATCTACCAGAAAAGAAAAACAAGCTGTGTTTATACTAGTGATATACTTTAAAGAACCCAACTTTTAAAATTTATATTGTGTATTTGGAAATAATTAAAATAAGATCTAAAGGAAATACACACACACTGATTATATCCACTTTTACAATGTAAATTCCTGACTCAGATGCAGAATATATTTATGATATACCAGACTTAAGAACACTAGGGAAGCCAGGTGAGTGGTCCAGCACTCAGGAGGCTGAGGCAGGAGGATCACTGTGAGTTTGAGACTAGGCTGTCCTATAAAGTGAACTCAAAGCCAGCCTGAACTGCAAGACCCCGTCTCAAAAAGACAAAAACAAAACAAAACACTAGTGAACATTGTAAAAGATATGGTGCTGTGTCTCCAGTCTCCCTGAGCAGTGAAGAAGAAGAAAATGATCAAATTCAGGATCAGAATTACTGGGTTCAGCCTGGGGAAGCCGAGTATTCTCTCT
Organism: Chinchilla lanigera; assembly: GCF_000276665.1. Taxonomy (NCBI): domain Eukaryota; kingdom Metazoa; phylum Chordata; class Mammalia; order Rodentia; family Chinchillidae; genus Chinchilla; species Chinchilla lanigera. The sequence continues at coordinate 5,110,210 of NW_004955479.1, read as the reverse complement.
GAGTGTTCATTTCTTCACCCATAAAAATGGTCAGATTAGGCAGGATTTTCAAGATAAAGTTTCCAGTTTTGAAAACTCTATATTCAGTAGATGTTTGTTGTTTGGAACTTAATGACTGCTAATGGACACTTACTTGGACTTATGTTTCACACCGCATATTAGAGTTTTTGTCAAATAATCTACAAATGAAAATTGAACAAACTCCCAATCACCGGCCAGCAGGTCATGATTTAAACTTTCATGGCAATTCTCTGGTTATGTGTGCGTGAATTAAATAAACGCATAGAATTCCATTAAAAGAGTTAACCATATTGAGGAAAAATATTCATTAGCATTCGAGAGTTTTAATGCCTTCCAGGGAACTCTCAAGTTCTAAAATCTGCTGACACTAAAGGAAAAATTAAAAAGACTAGAAATGTAAATGTATTAAGTCCATTTTAAAAGCTCAAAAGCAATAATTTTGTAGCACTGAGTTTATTTTAAAAATTACTCAATTCCAGAATATAAGATTCTAAATAAGATAACAGAATATGAAGATAAGCTAAGGTTTATTTTTTGTCAGAAGCATGTTTTATTCCAGACAGAAACTTATTTTTCCTGTTTTAGACTCACTAACCCCTACTTACATAATACATTAATTTTTATTGTGTATTTTAATTTGTTTACTTATAAAGTTTACCTGAGACAGTAGAAGAAAGTGCTATATAATGTTCAGACCTATCTATACATTTGTTGTATAAACCGCACTTGCAAAAACTCGTTCAAATGACTCCTTGTCCTTTTAACTATCAATTTAGAAAATAGGAAATCCTATCCAGTCCAGTGCAACTAGAAATTTTCTATTTAGATGGTGCTGTTTTCCACACAAGATGGAGATCTGCAGAAAGGAGCATTACACTCTGCGCACAGTGGCCTTTACAAGGCTGTTAGATTTGCTGCTAGAAAAGAAAGGAAACATTTTCCCAGAGCAAGAGTCAGAAATGAATGCCATAGGAAATTTTGCTGAAGATAGTTGCTTAGAATGCTACCTTTTGGGCCGGGGATATAGCTCAGCGGCATAAGTGCTTGCCTAGCAAGCCTGAGGTCGTGAGTTCAATTCCTGGTACGAAAAAAAAAAAAAAAGAATGCTACCTTTCAGGATGAAATATGGGCTGACTGGCTTCAATGGATTCTTGAATACTAAGCTGAATATCATAACTTGTAAGATTATCTTCATTGAGGTCATCGTTAGGATCCATACCTGGACATAATTTTGAAAGAGGCAATTTTTTAATGTCAACAAATAATATTGAAGATCAGGCAGGATTAACATTACAAAAGCAAAAGGAAACACTAAAATGCATTTGTCTTTCTCTATTTAACAATAAAAATGGAGTTAATATTTTAATCCTTAAAAATATGTGAGGTCCACTTTCTTTACTTGGATATTCTAACTGTGGAAACTGGGGCCCACTGAACATCTGCATTTTTAAACGTTTTACTTTCTCTTCAGTGTTGGCTGCCATTGGGTTCATATGAACTCTCTTTTTCCAAGTTTCTGATGTGTACTAATTTTGGCCCAGCTATTTACAGGACACATTACGAGTTCAAAGCTCAACCTAAAAAGAGCTGGGTCAGTGGCAATAACAGAGAACAGTGATTCTTCTACATTCTTACAAACCCAGTCGCAAGGTCTGCCTGGCCTCGGCGCATCACCGAACAGTTAAGGACCATCTTAAGGACATCTGCAGGCCTGAGAGCAGCCCTGCTGTATGCTCCCCATGCATTCCCTATATAATTCTGTCTATCCATTACAAGCCACTGCTTCTGACTGGCCGATCTCCCCTGGGGATAATACACAAAATGTAAATTATTCTTTATTGACTTATTTCTTTCAAATATCAAATTAGAAGAATGAATATCTCTTTTTACTGTTGGATCAATTGTTTTATTGTATTTGGTGAGAAAGTTTAGTCAGTGTAGAAATAAAAGTAATTCTACAGATAGGTTAACTGAACCAATATGAAATAATCTGGAGCTAATACTTTTCAAACCGAAGCATGTTCTCTGTGCACACTTTAATATTGCAGTCTGCCTTTTCAAGGGGGGAAAACATAAACTTTGTGCAGGTGATTTCCCAAACACAGCTGACAGCAGACATTCTCATTCTGCAAAGCTACATGGTCTGAAACTCCAGGGACAGCTCTACGCATGCTCAAAGCCAAGGTCTTGACCTCTGGATGGGTGCATAATAGCATTATTAGCATTTTATTGATGATAACTTCAGAACAGAACGGATACAGGGCAATGGTAGTGTTTGGAGGTCACTGCGGTGGCAGCACTGCTCCTCTGATCCCAGTGCCACTCACCATGGGACACCCTCCCCTGTGGTCTTCTTTGCCAAATAGATCTATTTTATTTTTTTCTAAGTGTTTATTTGTTCATGGTTTCCTCCCCAAAAAGGTAACTGCATAAGAACAGGGAAATAGTTACAACCTCAGTTTGTACAGAGCCATAGCCTCATGGTTTCAAGGTTGCTACATGTGTATAGAATGAATTAATGATCTGATAAAACAACACTGGAACACAAACCAGGCTCTGCTTTGTTCTCATAACTGACTGTTTCTATCAGGAATGGAGTTTCTTCCACTAAACAAATTTGATTGCTCACTGTGTTTGGCTTTATTTTTCTCACTTCTGTGCTTTTGTAAACTTCACTCATGAAGATTCCAGCTTTTGATGACATTCATGGCCCACACCGCTCCATGCCTGGCCCAAGACTGTCCTTCTGTTGTAAGCTCTTACTGGAATTCACTTTCTCACTAGGCTTCTTTATCGGTGAATATCTCTTCTTGTGTAACACTTTCCTAACATCTGTATTTGTACTCATTCTAATTTGCTTTGCAATTTCTTCACATATTTATGTTTTGTGTTCTTAGTTTTCTCAGAAGCAGTATTGCTTTCTTTTTGCTTTTCCTGGGATTGAGCCAGGGTTTCCTCTATGCTAGGTAAGAGCTCTACCACTGAGTCACACCTGCAACCGCACTTTCTTTTTCCTTTATGTCTTTTCCCTCTATTCCCACTCTCTGATAACTGTGGGAAATTGCTTCCTTCAGTGGTCAAGGAAAAAGTTTGCCAATTCACATTCATTACTAGTGAACAAGGAGGACCGAGTCCTTCAGATAACACAGCTAGATAACAAAGTTAAACCTGCGCACTGCCTGTTTTCTTTTACCATGGTGATGGGGGAATCGCATGGCTGTGGGATTAGCAATGGAATACAAAGCCTTTCACCTATTTAAGTCACCAGTTTAAATCTACCCTGATTGAAACCTGGTCTTCTGAATCATGAGACACCATAGGCTCCTTGGGAACTAAATTACTCTGGAAATTCAGTCTTGGAAAGGATTTTCTTTTAATGTCTTTTTAGCTACCGTCAAGAAAGATTCTGAACAGTTTATTTCCCTGATGACAGCAGTGCAGAGAAGATAGGAAAACCTACATGAGACAACTCCACTCCAACACAGGCCTCCCCCGCCTCATCCCAACAGCTCGGGATGAGGGGAGGCTGTATGCATACATGCACCAAGGTTCTGGGTCATCGAGGAGCATCACCGGGATGGGCTTAAAAATATCAAGGTGTAACAAGACAGGCAAAAAGAGAGTTATCTATATGGACTGCGAACTTCAAACAAGACTCGATCTTCGGGCTGGGGATTTAGCTCAGCGGCACAGCGCCTGCCTAGCAAGTGTGAGGTTGTGAGTTCGATTCCTGGCACAGGAAAAAAACAAAAAAAGAACAACAAAAAAAAGACTTCATCTGAACTGAAGGCCAGTAAGTCAATAGGAAATTATTCAAATAAAGTACCACTCCAGGGTTGAGGCAGTAAGGTCAAGTAATATATTGCCATCCTTTAAGATCTAGTCACAAGTGTGTCATTTCTCAGTCTGTTTAAAGAAATTAATTGACCCTTTCTACTCAGTTTTATTCTGTAGAATCCCACTAGTGAGATCAGTTATTCTCTCCAGGTAGGTGATTTATTAAACAACTTGGGCAATCTTATTGTAAATTAGCTTTTTCATTTAACCCTTGCTGAGGGTCAGGAACCCATCTGATGAGAGCTATGGATTCTTTCTGGAGAAGAATATATGCCTACTTAAAATTCTGCATACAATTTTAAGGAATTCGTGGATCCTGAAACTCTTTCATGTACCCCTGGTTGAAAAAACAGTGAAATTCAGGATTTTTAAATGCTAACATCCAAATACATTATCCAGACATCAGCAATTAATAATTCATGTTACAGATGGAATGAATCAAATCCAAAATTTAGATAGCGCAAGAGTTTGGCAACCATGTACATTTTAGAATATGTTTAGTTGTAAGAACCATAAATTATGTGGTTAGTGCTGGCTTTGTGTGAAGCACCTTACAAAGCACTTTACCTATATTACTTTGTTTAAAAGCTTACTGTAAATGTTATTTTGTGGTTATTATAGATCACTGTGGAATCTTAGGCTTCAAGAGGTTAAAATACCTGCCCAGTGTCGTTGCAAAGCTAACACAGTCTGAGCACATCGTACCTTCACTTCTAAGATCTTTCAGAAGCTGCAGGAAAACATCCCATCGTCTATTGACTGTAAAAGAAAACACACTGATCCTGCTCCTAACAGCCAACTCTTGATGACAATACCTTCCAAAAATAAAAAATAGCTTCCAAAGACACATAAATCTTTTTTCTTGGGCTCTGTGCAATTGGGTTTTGTGTTGCTAAGGGTGGTCAGAAGTGTCCTAACCTTGCTTTCACTCTGTACTTTTTGTTTTGGAGTTTAAACATCACCATCCAAAAAATAGGATCAACATACCAGCGGGTGCCTGACTGAAGTGGTCAGGAGGCTGGGATGTCGCAAGGTATGACGCTGGAGTGAGCATGAGTACATGATGCCTCCTTGCTTCAGGTCCTCCAAACTATTTCCAATCCTTCATTCATACTGATCTTTACTGTTAAGACCGTTGAGAAGTGTGACACCCTTCAGAGCGTCCTTTGAAATATGCTAGTACCCTTGACACCGAATCACAGTTCTCCTTTGCACTGAACAGGACAAATATAACTATCTTCCTCATGAATTGCTTAGGCGATTTGCTCCCGATTACATCCAAGTTCATAATCCCGCCTACCCTAGCTCTGTCTTGGTCATAACAAAATGGAAACAATGTCTGTGAGTCCACAACAGAGTTGGCCTTGAGAGTGGGCTGAGTGGAGGACAGTTGCTTCCATGGTGCGAGGAAGGGCTGTGTGTCCATAAATATCACACTGCCCCCAGCACCTGTTGTGTCAGTGTCACTTTTACATCAGTGAGAGATGCTGTCCTTTAGGGCACACTGTTACTCTAGCGTTCCTTTTAAAATCCTAGCAATCAGCAGACAGTGAGAATAGACTGGAAAAAATCACATGGGATGATGGAGAAGGTCCAAGGTTGAGAACTAGCTGGAGGTGATAGAGAACCAAAACAGGAGCACTATTTGATCTTCCTTAGTTTATACAAGTTCATCCTAAATCCAAACCCCAAGTTTCTGAAGGAACTATAAGTCTATTGTATGGAATGCAGGACCTTGATTCATAGAGGAATTTTTCTTTTACCTTGAAAATGATATTGTCCTTGATTGCTGAGCTCATCTAGTGAAAGTCCTAGAGAGGATCATTGGGATTTATCCTATCAGAGAAAGAGCAACAGTTAAATAAGGAAATTTTCGTTTTTTGATTTTGTTAAGAAAATATAGTTATATGCCAAATGATATTGATCCTCATTTTTCTGTACTTTTACCCTTTATAAGTAATTTTAAAGGTATTGTAAAATTATTACAAATAAAATTTTGTTATAATTTTGGTGTTAATTGGGTGGCTATTCACTTTTAGTTTTTCATAGTCCTTGTTTATCTCAACCACATTTAAACTGCATAAACGGGGCTGGAGATTTAGCTCAGTGGCAAAAGCGCCTGCCTGGCAAGCGCAAGGTCGTGAGTTCGGTTCCTGGTACCAGAGAAAAACCAAAAAAATAAAAAAAAATTAAAAAAATAAACTGCATAAACCTTAGAAGTTACATAAATGCCCAACAATAGGGAATTTGTAGGAGATGCTATTTTTATACATACAGTAGAATACAATAGTTGTTGGTTAATATATTTGAAGAATATTTATATCATTAGTAACATATTTAAGAATGATGTGAGTAGCCACTTTTAAGTAACTAAAATTGACTTTATTCCAATTTTGTTGAGGTAAACAGAACTAATATTTACAAATTATTTTAAAATTAAATATTTAAGGTGTACAACTAAATGATTTAATACACATATACATTGTGAAATAATCAACACAATCAAGTGACTACACTATCTGGCACTTCCTAGATTTACTCCCAAATTTCTTGGTAGAACCATTATGAAAACAGTGCAAAATTCCTCAAGACTTTAAACACATGACTACTCGATGGCTCAGCAATACCACCTCTGGGTGTATTTCCAAAGGAACTGACATTTGCCTTCCCATGTTCGTTGCAGCATTATTTAAAATAGCAAAGACATGGAATCTACCTAGACATCCATTGACAAATGAATGGGTAAAGACAATGAACAATGTATTTACAATAGGATATCATTTAGCACTTAGAAAAAGGAAATCCTGTCATTTGTGATAATGCAGCTGAACCTGGAGAACATTACACTTAAATATAAATCAGACACAGGTAAACAAGTATTGAAAGATCTCACATATAGTTTTTTTTTTTTTTCTGGTACCAGGAATCGAACTCATGACTTCATGCTTTCCAGGCAGGCACTGTGCCACTGAGCTAAATCCCCAGCCCCAAGGTCTCACATATATGTGAAATTTAAAATGTTCACTCACAGAAACAGAATTTAATGATAATGCCAGGGGCTAGGCAAATAGAGTACTGAGAGATTTTGGTCAAAGGGTCCAAAGTTTTAGCTATGCAGGATGAATAAATTCTGGTGATCTATTGCACAATAACTATATTGTGTACTTGAAATTTGGTAGGAGTGTACATCTTAAGAGTTTCAAAAAGAAAAACATAAATAAGAAGATGACTAAAAATAATTTTTTAAAAAAGTGACTAAGACTGACTTTGTGGAGATAAAGTTTCCAAACAAACAAACAAACTGATCTAGCATGTACCTCTTAGGGCCAAGCAGGCAAAGAACCCTGGTGACCTTGAGAAGAGAGTAACTTGCCCAAATTTATAGCAAAGCAGGTGAATGCTGGTTGTTTATCAGTCTCCTGTCATGGTGGCACTATTCCAAACATCTATAGGAGAGGAGAGGTCCATCGCAACTTCCAAATTGTCAAAGCTGCCAAACCTTGGAAATAAGAATAATTTGACTCACAGTTTCAGAGGATTCAGTCTATGGGGAACTGGTTCTAAGATAGAAATATCATGGTAAGAAGGCATAGTGGAGCAAAGACATTTTAGTTCATGGCGATCTGGAAGTAGAGCCAGGGAAAGCACAAGGGGGAAAGGAGCAAGGGAGCAGATATGAACCCCAAGTCACACCTCCATGATTCAACAAGACACACCCACAGTGTGCTTCATCAGTTCCTGGACAGCTCCCAAGCCAATCAAGGTGACAGCCCCATTTAACTGTCACAGGTGGGCTGTTTCCTGGCTTGGGAATGAGCAAAAATCTGAAAGATGGATGCATTTATCTGACTGTCAAGCACAAGCCTAACCTGTATTATCAAAGCACTAACCTAAGTTATTGTATTGTCTGCATGAGACCAAAAGTTATTTTTCACTAATTACTGAGTAGCAGTTTCTAAAGAAAGCAAAGCTACAGATTAAAAGAAAAAAAAGCTACTATTGGTTTACACAACTGAGTGGTAGGCTAAGTAAAAATTTTTTGACTCATTAATTAGGCATAACAGTAAAAATTTCTATGCCTTAAAGAGGCATTTTTGTATGCATACATATTTTCTCTCTAAACATGTTTATTCCTGAGCATAGTGTATTTTGTTTGACATAAAATTCCTGTGTGGTGTTTAAGTCAAATACTCTTCTGTTCAAAACTTAAACAATTATGAGTTATAGCATTTTTTTAGTATCTTGTTTTTAAATCATATATATATATATGCCATTAATTTCTTTCTGCTGGAAGTGGTGGAATGTAGCGATTGAGTGTCTATTCAGCTCCTGGTCTGCCTGCATCAACTGTGTAGTTAGCTATGTCTAACATGTCAGTCAGTAAACAGTGCCTGTTATCATCCAATGACTGAACTCTTCTGGAGTGGGGAAGTGGAATTCTAGTATGTTTCAGCAGTTTTGGTTTTATTCCCTCCCTTGAATAGGCTCTCTGACTTCCTTCTTATCTTCTCCTTTTTTTTACCCTGGAACCAGCAAATGCCAAGCTTAAAACCATCAGGCAGCCCTACCTGTAGGTCCCATCTCCTACTGCCCAGCATGTAGTTGGCCAGTCTCAGTTAATCCAAAGGGCCAAGATTAATGCCCCCCATACGCACACAACTCCTCATTTTTGGCTAGTTTTAAAGATTATGAAAAACACTGAAGTCAAATTCATCCCTTTAGAACATTATGTGATAGCATTACTTGTGTTTTCCCCAGAACCACACAGAGAAAATGTTTTTTCTCTGGGATATGAGAGATATTTACCTATCTCCCAGGAAGACTGTCAGATTTCCTTTGAGCCTTCTGGCGTGCTACTCTTATGACATGGCTTAACCTCCTTCACTGTCAGATTTCTGTACACACACTTATTTACCCATCTCTTCCTAGAAGTGGCTTTGGACTGTGGCTTCTGAACACAGCCCAATGGGTGGAGTCAGACCAGCACAACATTAAGAGGTTAAGACCACCTCCCTTTCCTTGGACAATATATATTTGTAAATCTAGCCCAGAATCGCATGAATTTTGGGGGTTATCATGTTACACACTCAATTTGGGCCCTTATGACCCCCAGTTCTACAAATTTTATGTTTCCCACATTATTTGATGCATAATTCTGTGTAGGATTCTTTGTTTCTATTATATTTCATCTTTTGTAGGTTTCACCTTTATCCCCATTTGCTAAGATCTGATGTATTTTCTATTCCTTCAAGTATTCTATATGCAGAGCTAATAAGCTGTCTTATGTGTCCTTATGCTTCACTGACAACGATAAATGTTGAAGAGAAATTAGTACAGTACAGAGGTTCCAGGTTGATTTGATCCGTTATTTAGCACCCTTTGAGAAAAGCTGTTTATCCAGTTACAAATCCTCTGAAAGACACCACATCCCGTGTTCGTGTCTCATTTTTGATAACCAGACCATCATCAAGAGATGATTGTCTAATCCCTTGTTGAATTACAGATTCTACTCCACTCACTTGCTCCACTAGTCAAAAAGACATAGGAAGAGAATTGACCGGCAAGTTCCTGGCTTTTGTATATTTCTGACCCTTCTATTCATCTATTCAAAAATCTGCACTCAGTGTTTGCCATTTTTCATGCACAGTGCTACACAAAACCATACAGGACGGTGCCTTCAGGGCGTCTGCTGCCTTTAAGTAATGCGTTCCAGACTTTTCTCCCAAACAAGACCAATGTCTTCCCTCCCTTCCAAGGTCTAACAGAATCAGACATATAGTAGATCCTCAGTAAATGATTGCTATACTGAGTTAATAATTTAATATTTTAGTACTAAACACTTAGCATTAATAAAGTTAGTATTTTAACTATTTTAGTACTAAACACTTAGCACTGATAAAGTTAGTATTTTAACTAACATCTATTGACATACATTTACTTAAATCATATTATACTATATGCATTGAGTGAAATGGATCATTTAATGTTTATACCATACTTCTCTCTCCTTTTGTGGAAGAGGACACTGAAGCACAGAAAGGTTTGATAATGTGCTCAGGCTTATCTGTCTAGTAGGTGGTAGAGACGTGGGACCTAAACACAGTCACTTGGTAGCAGAAGCCACTAAAGCTCAGCCACTATATGTAGCTGAGGATCCAGCTGCTATGAGAGAATTAATGGAAAGTAGCTCTTATTCTGTAAACTAGAAATTCACAAGCCTCAGAAAAAGCCTGCTGAAAGAATTTAAGTGAACCACCAGCAAGTTTATTCAGCTACAGTGGAAATACAAAAAGTTTGGCAAATTTTCATTTAAAAATAAAATATTCTTATGAAAACAAAGTATAAAATGATGGGGTTTTATCATAATAATTTAATGCTCTCAATACAAAGCAATGATAGAACTTTCCTTGTCTACAGCACTGCTCTTTCATGGAAATCTAATCATTTTAGATGTAGAAAGTTCCTTACAACTGTTCAACTAAGAGCCAGATGAATAACAATTAACAAATAAATTTCAAGGATTTTTCCAGACTCAGAATTCTGTATTCTCTTGAGTTCAGTTTTTTTCCATCTTAACTTACAATATTTGTTTTCAAATCTGAAAAGAATCTATTGTTTGCAACAATAATGAAAAAGTTTTGATAGAGTTTTATTTTAACTATTCACAAAAATCATTTAATTTTTTTTCTCAGAGACATATTCATGATATATTCATCCTGGGCCTGTTTTTGTCAGTATACAGCACTTTGTTAGGGCTAATATTATGTAATTCAGTTGAATTCTATAAATAAATGAAACAACTCTGGCTTTATTCTACAGTTTAAAAGGGTCTAGACAGGCACTGGCAAGCTCCCGGATGATCAATCAAAAAGAATGAATAGCTATCACAGTCTGTATCTCCACCTGTTTAAAATATTTCCAATACTGAACTCTTCCATAAACTAGTTGACAAGGTACGGATTAAATATTTCATAATCTCACCTTTTGGAATGATCATCCTGTCATTCTTATCCAGGGATTTGCCTTCTTAAACCAGAGGAAGTGCTCTGGAGCCCATGTGCTCCTCTGTGTATCTAAAATTAAGTATCCAGTTGGTGGCTAAATTAAGATCTGACCTTGTACAACTGAAACACTAGCGGTTCTTGGCACACAGCAAAGTATTACCCATGACTTCTCTAGACTCTCATCAAAAGAAACCCAAGTCATAAGATTATCTGAGTCCTGATTGGTTCAGAGAGCTCTCAGAAAAACAAATGATCTGCCAATTCAGCTGCAGGAGGATTCCTGCTGCGGGAAAAAAAAATCACTTAAACAGAAGTAAAATTTATCTCAAAATTATCCAGGAGACAGGCCTGTGAATTTGTGTACTGGAAACCCAGATCCATATTTTAATATATACTTTCTCATTCTTCTTTTAGACACTAATCAGATCATATTATATATAACTTTCTTATACTAACTTATTGATTTCCTTTATTTGAATTTAATAATTGCCAATCTAATTTAGGCTGAGGATAGGACGCTCAGTGACATCTATTCTGATCAAGAAATGTTAGGTTAAATTATAGCACATATACAGTCTAAAAAGATTTAGGTTAAGAGTGTCATTTATTTTCTTAAAAAATTTTCAAAAAGCAAAAAAGACCCAATAAAATCTGCCTTACTGATTTTCTAATGAAAAGAATGCTTTAAGGTTGCTTTGACCAGGCTGACCTTGGGTTTACTCGGGACAGTAATGCTCCAAGTCCCTCGGCTTCTGTGCCCTCCGCCCATTATGACAACTATCCTTGGGGATCTGTGTCCTCTTACTTTCTGGGGTTCACAGTCCCTTCTCTTTTCTCATTTTCTTGGCCTGCTGCCAAGAAATGGATTTGCTGCCATTGATTCTTGCCTTTCCCCTGAATCTTCCTACCCTCTATGCTTCTGAGAGTGTTTTCCTTCTCAACCACCTTCTGACCTTTTCTCCTAGTTCCATGTTAATGAATAAATATGCAGATTGTAGTGGGTTCATCAGTTTGAACATAGAATTTGAGGAACCATAGATGTGAAATGAGAAGTCCTGCTGCTTCTTTAACTATAACAAAAAAGAGGATGCACTTCTGTCATCCTTGGAATAGTTCACATTTATGCCGCTATTAAACTTGTATTGAAAGCGGGCCAGGGATATAGCTCAGCGACACAAGTGCCTGCCTAGCAAGCACAAGGTCCTGAGTTCGATTCCCATACCAAACAAAACAAAACAAAACAAAAAAAAAACCGGATTTTGGCTGGGAATATAGCTCAGTGGCATAAGCACGTGCCTGCAAAGTGCAAGGTGGTGAATTCAATGCCCGATACTGCAAATAAATAAATAAATAAATAAACTTGTATTGAAAGAGTCAGGAATAAGGTTAAAACATTAGTGCATTTTCTAATTATGAATCTAACCTGCAATTTTTAAATAAAATTTTTATCAAAAGCACAAACATTGTGAAAATAGTTTTTATGTAACATTTTTTAAACTTACAATATTAAGAATTCTAATTCTACAGTGTAATAACTGTATGGGAATATGTGTAATCTGCACTTTAAAATGTACTTGAGCCTTTTCAGGGGCATTTCTGCTCTTAATCAACTTGTGCCTTTTTTATATAAATCTTCCTATACCTACAATATTTAAAATAATGCTAAAAATGACAGGAAGAATAAAAAAAGAGGGACTGTGTGGTAAATGGATAAGAACATGCAGGCACTAGGTACTGAAGGCATAGGTCTATGAGCAAATTTTCCTTTACCACTTACTGGCTTTGTCACCTTTGATTCATTATTTAAATTTTTGATATTCAAATTTTGTGGGGGTACTGGGAATTGAACTCAGGACCTTGCTTTTGCCAGGCAGGCACTAGCTGCTGAGCTATCTCCCTAGCCCCCTTGATATTCAAATTATTCATCTGTAATATGGACATAATAGTCATGCAATGACCCTGACACCTTCCATTTTATATGGTCTATCCTCCAGTAGTTAGTCATGGATACACATATAAGAACACATATATATTAACTCAAACATTTGAATGAATGATCTATTCATAATGTTAACCATTACCTCCACATTGGCCTGTTTTAGAAGTTGACTTTCATGTGTGTTTTCTAAAGGTGGAAATAAAATGAATCCCAGCTTTATATAAATATCATGCCTCTGGTGTGGATGATGAGGGTGATTTTCGGGAAGCAGTACAACTTCATGGTGAAGAACAACCGAGTATTACTTTTCTGATACAAGTACATACAATGTTACTGACCTTCCAGTACACACCCTTTCTGTCTACATTGAGGAAGCACGCAGGTCCCATTTCAGGGTGATAATTATAGCAAGTGAAACAAAGCGTCCCATGTTGAAGTGGTTGGAACCCAGTGTTAGAAGGACTGTCCTTGGATCCACCCATTTCTATTTGGGGAATAAGAGCTTTGGGAGCGTGAGTTTCCAGGGAGCCACGTGGCATCCTGGTACTCATGTTTAAAGCACCTGCTGCTACTGCAGTCCTCACTTTGCCCACATGTACACTGTGTTCCTGAAAACGAACAACATCTGTACTTTGACTGTGAATTAAGAATCCTGTTCTTGACTATGACTGACCTCACTGTCACAGCCACTCTCTCTCCCCAGACAAGGCTATGTATCATGTTTCTACTGATTCAGCCTGTAGAGCTCTATTGGGTTGGTCAGGCCTCTGCCTTCTGAGCAATGTGGTACCCTCCAAACACGTCTGAAGTCTTTCTCTACATGACTCCACTAATTTTTGATGTCTCATCTCACTTTATTTTTACTTTGGTACATTTCAGACTTTCTCCTTCTCATCCTTGCTCCCTGCTTGCACCTATTCATTATTTTGGCTTTGAGATCTTTCATTCAGTTGTGCATAAACTGGAATAAAAATGTGAGAAAATAAATACTTTACATGTAGTAAGCTTCCCATTACTTTAACTTTTTTTTCTTTTTCTGTGCTGTGCACTATTTCTTTTTCAGGGGGAAAGTCAAACAACTGAATATGTGAGTCGTGTATTATCATGGAACTCATCAAGGAGAACAGTGTTTATCATGGTCTGGAGGAATACAAACTAACACTTTCTACTCCCAACTGCCTTAGGATAAAGAGCAGAATGTCCCATCACAAATATTTAAAACTCTTCCATAATTTCTGAGTAGAATCTGCAAAAACTATGCATTTCCGAAGCGGAGCATTGTGAAATACACACTCCCTCTGGGCATTCTCCTGTACTCCCCCACCTTCTGTCTCTGTACACAGCCTGCCTTCCACAGGGACATTACCTTCCAGCACAATGGCTGACCCAGTCCCTTGGTGGCCTGGGCTAGAGAACCACTGCAGAGGCAAGGGGAGCTCCCAGCAATGTCTTGGGTAGGAAAATGTCATGGTCTAATTCAACGGTTCCTCCCCCTTTCCATTTTGTAGCTATTGTTTCATTAAAATTTAAATGTGGATTTTGTTCCAAATTAATGAGATGCTCTCTGTACATAAATAGATACAGAACAGTAGCAACGTAATTTCTCCCCAGAATGCATGGCTGGAGCACTTAAAACTCTATACATTGCTAATCAATCCATTTGCTTTATCCAAAGAGTTCATTCATGTGGTTTCAAATGATTTGCAGAAATCTTTTGAAAAGTACCCTGAGGGTCTCATGATTTCTCTTCAAAATTTTTGGACTTATGGGTGACCAAAATGAAGAAAATATGCAAACACTGTGGTATATTCTTAACTGGATGTAAGTAGTAATAAAAGAAAATTTCACTTTGTGAAGTAATTGCTAAGTCCTTTCTTAAGTACCCCATTCTCCTCATAGTGATTTGATATACAAAGGTTCAACCAAAGGACCTTTCAGACACCAGGCTATTATGCATGAGGCCCACAAGTTCTTTAGAATGTGACACATTAAGAAAGATGAAAGCAAAAATAATGAAAATATACCCCTAGGAAGTAGTTCAGGCAGTATCCCCTTCCTGTGGCATGAGCTCTATGTACTGTTCTTAGAGTGCAACTATTTAACTGTGCCATTGAGTATTCAAGTCCTGCCTTCACTATCACACTCTCACAGTGCCGAAAGGGGTCAAATAGTACAGTGATGCTGCTATTTGGTAAATTAGTCATTGATGGTATTCTGGTTTCCAATTCACATTGACAAGGAGTTAGTGGAGTTTCTCTGTGGCAGCTTATAGACCTATAGCTTTCTACCATCTAGTGAGAATCATATGCTCTGGGCTGTGTTTATATATCACGCAACATAGATGCTCTGAGAGAGATGTAATACCTCCTCTCCCACAGAGAACTGAAGGAAGCCTGGGGAGACAGATACCCCCTGGTTATGTTATAGACAGATACTGCCACAAACAGAAGCCATTGTGGAGAGGAAGTCAGTTCCACTACAAGCTGAAGGTGGGCACAAACGATAATCAGTGCCATCTAGTGTGAGGACAGCACACAGAAATGATGTAAGACTGAGGTGTGCATTATGAACAACCCATTTGGTAGGAGACAGTCAGACAGTCTCTGACTGAGCCTCAACTTTGTGCTTTTGAGTCTTTTTCCACTTAACGATTGTAATGATGTTAACATTTTTGAGCTTTTCTTTATAACCAAGTACAGTAAAGTCACCGACTTATGAATATTCAAATTGTGAACTTTCACAGATACAAACGGACTTCACATTTTGAGCATTAATAAATGTGAGCAAATCCCGGAAGTAGCTCATATGTCTGCTGACATTGTCATAGTTGTGCTGCCGTGTACTTACTGTAAAGTGTGGTAGTGTCCAGTAGTACAGTGCTCAATCAGAGCCCAAGATGTTCGGAAGCAAGAGCAAAAGCAGCTGCAATGTGGAGGGGACTTCTAGAAAGCCCAAAGCAATACATATTGTACACTTGTGTCAGGTGTATAAGACTCATTTTGTTCAATTCACAAACAAATCTAACTTGCATTCTCCCAGGACAGAACTTGTCTGGAGTTCAGGGACTTACTGTATTATGTTACGCCCCAACCTCTGGGCTTCTGTGTGCAGTTGTGCAGGTTATGAAGTTAAGATAAGACTGAAATCTGCTTTCTCCTCCATTCACCCATACAAGTGCTCTAGCAAAGGGTTGTATCCACCTGGAGAGAGGGTTCCAATTTTCTAACCTGTATTAATGTGCTGTATAAGGCAGTTCTGATCCTTTAAATGCATTATCTCAGTTAATCTTCACAGCATTAGTGCAAAATGGGTGTCATATCATTGTGACCATTTTGTAAAGAGGGTGTAAGATTATGAGATTAAATAAATTTTCCCAAAGTTAATTTGCTAGTGAAGAACAGCTAGGATTTTTACCCAGACTTAATTCTTACGCTAGATGCTCCAGAAGCATGAGTACCATGTGCAAGGATACTTCATAGTGAATCCCAGCTTTCCCCTTCCCAGGCTGGAGCCAAAAATTCTTGGAAGTGCCTTCCCACCCCACCCCACTCCCGGTGGTCCTTATTCAAGTGGCCCAGAGAAGCAGAAGTGGGCTCCACTGCTCCACTCAGTGATTCAAGTGTCTCAGTGAGAGGCGGAACAATTATCAGCCGCTGTGTTGTAGAACTTGGACACCTGGGCAGCTCACCTGCCTTAGCTTTGCTTCTTTTCTCTCTCAGAACAAATAATAAATACTGTTTTCTCTAGATTCTTCTTCGGAGTTATCTATCTCAAATGCCCTTCCTTGCCACTCCCTCACTTCTGGCTGGACAAGTTTTTCTGCTCCTTTAAAGCCGAACTCTATCTCCGAAAAAAAAAAAAAAATTCCTGTGGGAATCTGTCTCTTTCCTCCTTTATTTCCCTGTCCGGTTTGTTTTAGTTGCCTCCAGTAGTAATTATTTACGCCCATTGCTACTTCAGATTTTATTGTAACCTCTTTGAGGACAGAGGGGTAACACTTGGGCTTTGCACAGTGTGGGCATTTGAGAAATGTGAAGTGAACGGAAGGCCTGGGAAGCTAAACAAGGGCAAGAGAAACCTGTAGCTTCGGCATATACTTTATGCACTCACTTCAACTGAAGATCTAAACAGAATTTCCTAATAAACAGAAAGACGGGCTGGCAGTCTTAAGCCAAATCCACAATGCACTCTATAGCATAATAGATTTGTTTTTAATAAAGACCTAGTGAATAATTTAATTAGTGTGATTTTGTGTAATTAACTCAGCTCCCAGAAGCTGAAGGAGTTATACATTTGCAAACTCCATGACACCAGGCAGGTTGCAAAGTTGTTCTGAGTTAATTTTTAACTTTCATTTTGACTACAATCATCTATTAAGCCCTCAGGCTAGAGTCATGCACAGATTAAAAGGGAAAAAAATTTAAAAACCACTCAGGTATTTCTGAGAATATTTATATAAATCGTTTATTTTTCATAGCAGTAAATTGGTAATGAAAAATAGCATAACCATCATAAGTGATACAGCAATATGGAGATTTAACACAGTTATTTATTTAAAACATAAATTTAAGGTCTTGATTTTTAAATTATAACTAAGAAAATGTCTTAATCTAGAACTTTTCCCTAATTAAACTTTGAAGTTAGTGTAGAATCACTTATTCAAATATAATTGATAAAATAGGTATGACCCAGTTTTACATATTGCATGACACTTACTGTTAATTCTTATCTTAACGTGTAAAACATCCTGCATATAAATTGTATTATAATAGACATATTAAAGAAAATAAAACTGGATTATTTTGGACAGGTTGCTGAAATATAAGAAATAAGATTTCACAAGGTTTAAAGGCAGCAATGATTCAATAGCCTGAACCTCTACAAGGGGAGGATAGGGCACCACACACGCAATTTTAACTAGGCATGCAAAGTCTCACCGAGGAAAAGGAAGTAAGACACTAAGTGAAATCACGTGGTAGACAGCAATTTTGCTAATAAGCTCAGCTGTTAAAAGAATAGATATAGAAGTTCACCAAGGTCTGTACAAAAAGGATAAATATAAGGCCAGTGACAATCATTGGAGGACAATTAAAGCCTCAAATTAACTGAACCTATTCATACTAGTGGGTTAATCAATAAATACATAAGTACTGAATGTCTAAAAAACTTTTTAAATGTTCATAAAAAAATAAGACACAGTGGGAGGAAAGAAAGATTTGTCCACAGCTTAGGCAGACAGCAAATTTGAAAATGACAGGTCTCTAGGCTAAAGCAAATTATTTCCTTCAATCTAAAAAATATGCAATTTTGATCACAGAGATAATCATGGCAATTTCATAATGAAAGAGGCATCAGGAAGTTTTAAATGGATAAATGTCATAAGTCTTTCCACTGACAGAGAATGTAAGTACGCATGGGCGAGTACTTAGGAAAAATATAATTATCCATTATGAATTGAGAATAATTTTCTCATTTGAACCTTGTTTTACTATTCATCTATCTTTTTATTCATTCAGTATTTAAAAACGAATTTTTGTGTGCAAAGTCTATGGTTGGCTACTTTTTCAAAAGAAAGACTAGACTAGTAAGCGAAGATCATGAATTCCACAAGTCCTGTGAAAGAAACTCCTAGCAATCCTGGAGGTGAAAAAATACGAGTTGACTGTACAACAGTTGGTGAGTTTGACTGAATAACCACATCCAAAGAAAATCTTAACAATGGGTGATGTCAATTTGACTCAGTTGTTCAACTTATTCAACATGTCTATTAAAATTTTCAATCAATTTCTATGAGCATCAGATTTTGGGAAGGTGCCTCTTTGTTTTCTGATAGACATTGTTCATCCAGGAAAAGCCAGATAATTTCAAAATGACTAATAAACATGAAATACTTACAACATAAGGATAAAATACTATGAAAGATATAGAAAAAAATGGCAAATAAATTTATTTATTTGCAAACAAATTTTATTCCAACAAATAAATTACACTTACCTGGGATATGTTACACTGACCAGTGAAGAATTACAATCATATATTTTACCATTAGTTAAAATAACACAACTCTATCTGTGAAGGAAGACTAAAATGTACAAATGTGTCAATGAGGGGTGGAAATGGAGGAAATTGACACTGTGAACTTGGAAAAGAAGGAAAAATATTGTCAGAGAAATAAAGATCAACTTTGTAGAATGTTAAGGACAGTAGACTCTGAAGGAAACACAAGAAGCATCTGGGATAAAAATGAGAAAAGCAAACAAAAAATGAAATAGAAATAAAGGAGCATTGAAAAGGGTATTAAAGTGCATTAGTATTTACATATTTGTATATGCATATACAATATAAAGCAAGCAAGAATTGAAATAAATAAATCAAGGAAGATTTTCTCACATAAAAGAACATTTAAATCTAAATATCCGAAAGATATACTATGTGTGCCAGAAAAAGTTACATAAAGATCAACACAGAGACACAAGCTGGGAATATTAGTTGATTTTAAACATAAAGAAAATGTGTTGTCAGGTTAAAAAAAAATCAACTGATTTATAAGGAGAATAACAATCTTATATAATATGTCTCCAAAGAAATATCTATAAAATACTCAAGGAAATAAAAGTATAAGCAAATAATTTAACGTCTACCTATGTTTTATGTTATCTTTCAAAGATAAATGCTACATACAAGCACAAAATCTTTAAACTCTCAGTGTTCAGCCTGTTTTTTACCCAGTAAGAGGAATGATCCCATATAACCTTAGGAAATTGCAAGTGAGTTATTTTACTTCAGCAAACAGTGACTGGAGTACTATAATAAATGGATTAGCAGAGGGTGTTTAAAAGATTTCATTGTCGAGCTCGCAATAAGAGAAATGTAGGGATGATGGTTACCACCCAGAATGTTGATTTTATAAATGCTAACAATACAGAAACAGTACTATTATAACTTTGGGGCAGGACAGGCAAATAAGCGCTGTTAATTGTCCCATCTGGAGACGCTGAGATATAAAAGGAGATATTGAGGTCTTACATAACAAGAAGTGGAAAGTATAAGCATATTTAATATAAAGGCAAATCCTAAAAAAGGAAAGTTTTCATTAAATCAGTAGAAGAGGAGGTAAAAAGAAAATGACAAGAAGGAACATGACAGTTCTATCATTTTTTCCTAGTAATGGACTGAAAGGTTATGTATAGAAAAATAAAAAATCAACAGTTATGTAGCATTATTAAGTTAACCACTAAAGTAAGAAATGCAAGCCTTCCCAGATATCTAATGAACCACATAAAAATCAAAATAGATTGCATGAAAAGATGTTTTAAAAATTACAAAAAACAAAGCAGCTATATCTGTCACATCATTAAATATAAATGAGCCTAACTCATTGATCAATTAAAAATATTAACATATTCATGGTTGGATTCTTACCTCTATTTTCATAATTTTTTTCTCTCTTGCGTCTTAAATAGTGCCCAGGGCAGCTGGAAGTTACAGTGGGTTGTAAATCCAACAGACTCTTCGAGACTGAAATACAATAATATAAAATAAAAAGTACTATAGAGAAAAGTAAGACTGGATCTACGCAAACTGGTGTGAACTGTTTGTTACTGGATAAAAAATGAGTCCATTCTTCAAAAACAATATCATCTGATATGAGATGCTTTACACAAAGTACAGAGGATTGAGGAATTAACTGCATGGCTGTGAGACTACTGGAAAAATAAAGGAAATAAAATGAGTGGTCAAATTGAGTGGGTGTTGGAGGGCCTCAAGCAGGGGCATGTAGACCTGACATTACTGGCACCTGGAAGCTGCTGGAGCATAGGGCTAAAATATAAATAATGCTTTTAAACAGCCACCTGGGGATTTGTTAGAAATTCACATTCTAGGCTGTATCCTAGACCTCCAGATCCCAGGTGGAGACTGAGAAAGTAGGAGTGTCGGATGGATTGGAGCAGGTGTTCACCAGGGCCCAGCACTGTGTTTGCACAAGCCCGCAGATGATTCTGGTGAATGCCACAGTTGGAGATCTGCTGTTTGAAGGTTGTGCTCAGAACGCACCAGGGTAATTAGGAAGTGTTGAGAACCCAGCAGTGAAATAGAAATAGCGACATAGTCAAAGAAAGAAGATGGAGGGGCTGAGGATTTAGCTCAGCGACACAGCGCCTGCCTGGCAAGCGCAAGGTCGTGAGTTGAATTCCCGGTATCAGAAAACAAAACAAAACAAACAAACAAAAAAATTACAAAAAAAGAAGATGGAATCTGGCAATCAGCTTGACAAAGAAGAATGAAAAAAGTTCATGATTTGAGGGAACATTTTGGGAAAGAACATGAGGAAACATTGCTCCAAAGAGAATACTTAACCAGTTAATAATTGTGTGGACACAGTTTCACTTTTAACAGAGGAAATGAAAATTCAATAAGTAACATATATTTTTGCCAAATATTTATGAAAGTATTCAATGAAATTTAGTCAGAATAATATTGTAAGTTTCTAAATTTTGCCCCCTTTTCTTGACCAAGCACAAAGCAATGGTAGTTTTTTAAATTAATAAGATATAGCCATTGCCTAAAGTATATAAATATTTCTATAGGAGAAAAACCAAAATTGACACATATCCTTAGGTAATGATTGAAGATATAGACTTGGTGATCTTTGTTTTTAGATCTAAAATGTTCTAGGATTGAAGACATTCTGTGTAATTGTAACTACAAGTAATTTACTTGTGGAAAGATTCAGAAGGACGGTTTTTACATGAAATTAGAACTGGTCCTAGATTCCTTAGTCAAGTTAAGAAAAACTATGACCCTTTCTAGTGCCACGGGTTCTGTCAGTCTTAGAGTCCATGACGACAAGGGAAAAGAGGTCAGGGGAGGAGGAGAAGAAGCAGTCCCTCACCCCTAGAGATCAAGATGTGAGCCAGGAAACATGTTAACATGCAATTTACCACATAGAGAGAAATGAATTCACATAGCATGCTATCACCATGTAGTATAATAGCACACTATGTAGAACTAAAAGCAATAAACTGATACGTAAGAGTCAATATGATTAAATTTAAAAACAAAATGTTAACTGAAAAGCAGATGCTGCAGAATATGTATAATTCACTATTACTACATTTTAGCAAATTCAAAAAATACTGACTACAGATACATCCAGAAGTTTGGAATATATATATACATGTATATGTACATGTATATGTATCTCTATATCTATATCTATATCTATCTATTTTACAGTGATTGCCTATAAGAAGGAAAGATAAACTGTGGTACTTCAACTTCATGTATAATGATTTACTTTTTAAAAAAATTTGGAGTACATTCTTTAAATGTAGGCACTATATTGTACAGCCAGTCTCTAGAAATTATTCACCTTGCATAACTGAAATTTTACCCTGATTTCTTCTTCCCTCTAGTCCCTGAAAAACCACTATTCTACTCTTGCTTCCATGAGTTAAATTATTTTAGACATCACATATAATTGGATTTAACCAGCACCCTTCTGTAACTGGCTTATTTCATATAGCATAATGTCCCATGTTTAATCCATGTAGTTACATATACCAGATTTCCCTCTTTTCAAGAGCTGAATAAAATTTATCGTATGCATAAATCACACTTTGTTTATTCATTCATCCATTGCTTGGTACCTGATTTGTTTCCATATCTTGGCTATTGTGAGTACTACAATGAACAGAGTGTGCAGATACCTCTTCAAGATCTTGATTTCAACTATTTTCTGATTTTATCTAAAAGTAGGATTATTGGGTCATAAAATTCATGTGAAATTACAAAAGACCCAGGTTGCTAAAATAATCTGATGAAGCTGAAGAAAGCTGGATATGTCATTTCCTGATTGTAAAGTATACTACAGAATTAAAACAGTATGGTACTAGCCCAACAACTGACACATAAACCAATGAACTCACAGAAATAGGTCCACATATGTAATCAAGTGATCTGGGCCAAGATTTCCAATAATACACAATACAGAAAAGAAAATCCCTTTAATAAATGACATTGAGAAAATTTGATATCCTCATTCAAAAGAATAGAATTGAAACCTTACTTTACACCATTAATAAAAATTGATTAAAAATTTAAGCTTTAAAGATCTGAAGCTGTAAAACTACTGGAAGAAAGTGTATGAGGAAACCTGTGACATTAGTCATGGCGTTATTTATTGGATATAACACTGAAATGACAGGCAACAAAGGCAAAAACAGACAAGTAGGACTGTATTATATTCTTTGTTCTTAAATTTTTTTTTCAAAATTAGAATGTATTTCTGGCAAGAGCCTCTTGTACATTGTTATTCTGTATTTTAAATTGGTACTGCTATTTTGAAAAGCAATTTGCCAAGGTATAGCAAAGGTTGTAGCTGTTTATATTTTTTGGTTTAGTATTTCTTTCAGGAGGGTTGAGCCTACATATTGGCTACAAATGAAAAGACAACTGGATGGAAAATGATTTTGTTTTATTTAAAAATTTTTTTTGATATATGAGTGATATGCTGTGATAGCTAATCACTTTCAACTGGTAAATTGAATTACAAATATATTAAGTAAAGTTAACATAATTAGCATTTTTGTATTCTTGCTTAACTCATAGTAAGTCATTAATGGCTCCTTACTATTGTTGCCTTAAAAATGATTCAATGCAATTAAAAATCAGACAGACCCAAAATTAAAAACAGCTGAATACTGAATAACATTTAAAATGTGAAGTTTTATACTTGAAGTTTTATATAAATATTTATATATTTTATATGTTTGATAAAGTACTCCCAATCTCATTTGACTGACATTATCCACACATCACAGACCTGCTGTTCAATTGGAGGCTCCAAATATTTGTTTTACTGGTAAATTTAAAATAATTTGATTACCTAAAAATATCAATAGAAACAATTATTACAATCTCTGTTGACCCAAATGACCTAGAACACAGACTTGAAAAGCTAGGGAGTTCTTAAAACACCGCCAGGAAACAATGACCTAGTCTAATCATTGTGTGCTTTCCAAATGGAAATATTGGCAGTGGTCCAGAAAAGTTAAAAGACTCACCCAAGCCATAAAGCTGGCAAGCTTTAGAGCTATATTTCTGCTGGAGCTATTTTTAGTTTTAATGATTTTGAAGAAAAGGTCATATGGATGGGAAAACTTGTTAGAAGCAGCAAATAAATTTAAGTGGGAATGAGAGAAAAGTGGGGCTTAAAAGCGAAAATATGTAATTCCCCTTAATGTTCAAATGAAGAATAGAGGAAAAATTATTTTATATCTCTTTTGCAGTGTGTCTTCTGCAGAACTAATAAGTGATTTATCAAAAGACTCTGGCCATTCTAGTCAGGCCCATATGTGTCCAGGTAAGTCGGTTCAAGCCTGTAGGTAGAGGTAGGCAGGCAAACCTGCTGGAGTGAGGGCTTTAGAAGCCCGTTTCCTACTGTATCAGCTTTCTTTGTTCATGTCTTGATCATCCCAGAAGGAAAAAAGCATTTCGCAAGGAATCACATGGCCATTGTACCAGCAGCCGCCCCTACAGCCCTCTGTTGAAGAGGGCAGGATCGGAACCACCGGGTGGGTGACATTATCTGAAAGAAACCGCTACCCTTCATCACTGGCAGCCTACGTAATCCTCAGATATGTTTGACAAGGGTTTAATTGTGCACTACCACAGTGCATTTTTCCTAAAACAGTTCCAATCATTCTTTGCTTCTAATTTCTGGTGACCTAAGTCACACACAAGAAGGCATTTTCACCACACTCTAGTTCCCTTTTACACCTTCTTCCCAGTAACTTATCAGGTAAATCAGTTATACTTAATGTTTTTGCCTCTGTTTCCTCACAAGTTTCTTCAGCAAGTCCATTAGCACCATCACAGCTGCTTCCGAAATGTTATATCCTTCCCTTTCCACCTTGCTTTTGGCACTGAGCCATTGTGAGGGAGCTGGTTCTACTTCTTGCTCAGCTGGATTTTCATCACAACCTTAACTGCCTTTCTTTTCCTTCCCTCTTCACTTCCCTTAGGCACCAGCAACAATCCACCCACTCCCCCTTTCTTTCCTTCTTCTAAGGCTTCCAAAGTCAGTCGCAGATGTCCTGTACCTCTTAAAATACCTACAATGCAACATTTCAGTTTTGTACAGGGCCGCTAAGGAAGGCCTCCTTGCCCTATTATTTAGTGCTACTAGTAATGATATTCTCAGGGCAAGTTAAGTCTTCTTGAGTCTTAGCCACTCTTGGACTTGATTTTCTTCCCTGATATCTAAAGGTATCTGACATCTTTCTGCCCAAACTCTTTTATATCGTACTGATTATATTTCTTCATAAATGAATTTGGTCGAACTTCTAAAAAAAAAAAAAAAATCCCAACCAAACACACGCACACACACACACCCCACTTTGCCCCGCTCAATGATAGAAGACTGACATTAAAATCTGTCTCTTTATCACCATCTCCTGGTGAAATGAGTGTATGGCTTTTAAATCATCTTAAACTATGGAAAAGACGCAGTTCTGGATATTTCATAATTGTATCTATGTTACAAGATTACACTGCAACAGACAGGGCAAGTTTCTTGACTGTATCAGAAGATCTCCGAGACCATTTCTCATTGCATTATATTTTACTGTACTATACATTGCATGATAATATATATATAGCAAGTAAAATAGCTTTTGGGAATTAGTTGACTATGAAATTTAGAAAAAAATCCATAGTTAAAGTATTTGCCAAGCTCTTCAAAAATATGGACTCACGTAATTTCAGCTAGAATTTGAAGGGTACTCTGACAATTTTTCTTCCTTCCAGTCGTTACACTAGCTGTTTCAACTCATGTTCCTTTGTCAGTCCCTGATACGGGGATCTCACTTTATATTTAGTTTTCCTTGCCTTCTTTTATTGCTTTCTTAACATCTTCCTCAGTACTCCAGATAAAGCATGACTTTTTCCTGGTAGGTTGACATCATATTTCAACTTTTATATTAAACTTAATTTTGTTTTTTCTATTTTGGAATGCTAAGGTATTCATTTTAAAATAATAATTGTTATCATTTTATTTATTATTATATTCTCATTAGCATTTGTATTAATGGTTACTCTCACAAGAGTTTTCATCTTATTCAACACATTTCCCTGCTTTTTGTCTCTTTTTTTCTTTTTTAGTTTTAAATGGGGAGCAATAATGCCTGGTGTACAGAAGTGGAGAAAAATATGCCCCCGATGGTAAGGGTGAGGTAGTCATAAATCTTTATTAGTTGGTGTTCCCATATGCTTTTTTTCTGTTTTACAATAGAAAACCATGCTTAATCGCAGTATTAAACCTAACCCAAATGTAGGTGGGAGTGTTGGAGCTCCACAATTTTCCATATTTATTACTCCAACTAGATGGAAGCAAACAGCCACTACGATAAAACAAGGTAATGGCTTTTATCTGAATGTCAGCTCATTTTAGAATGAAGCTTTAACAACGTGTTTGAAACATAAAATTACTAAGTACAGTGTTTAAGAATCTGTAGTATGGATTCAGAAGACATGATGAAGTCCAACTAATTTTGAACATAGTTGATATGGATGAAGACACAAGAGATAGATAACATCCACATGACTGGACTTTGCATGTTAGTCTCCTTGAATAATTAACAAATTTGTTTTTCTACATTTAGAAAGGATACTCCCTCATGTGGCATTATTTCCACATTTGCTTTTTTGACCATGATAATTAAGGGAAAGCTGGCAAAGGCAGCACTTGTCCCCTTCATGTAGATTTCCCACAATGAGGACCTCATACCCTAGAGTATGAGATGTTTCTTCCTTTCATTTCACTTAGCCTCGTTCCTTTTTTGGAGATTGACCGTAGATTCCAGCAAAACATTTCAACCACCTAATTTTGGTGAGATGCAGCTCCTCACAAGAGAGACTTCTTTCACTGAGAAGCAGTAGAGGAGGTTCTGACTCTTTTATTACTTAATCTTGTAGAAACAAGAGCTCCCTTAGATGGGCTAGAAGTCATGCAGAGATAATTATGTAAAATGTAATACTCATATTTTCTTTCAAATTACCTAGCCTACTAACATTATATACAGAAGAACTTCCCCACATCCATCTCCTTTCTGGAAATGACTGGAACACTTATCCCTTTGGGTACACAATGCACCTCTCCCACCTGAGAAGGTAATGCATGTGATATTGCTATGCACATTAAGACATTCCTGAATCCCCTTCTGATATCACATATGCCAATGATAATGTCCCTTTACAATTAATGCCAGTTGTTAAATACAAAATACCACGACTGAGGCTCCTCCATAATTGCTGTGCCCCTGTGCAAAAGCATTAGTCCACAGAATCTACACCATATGGACAAAGTCAGCTATGTAGTACCTTAACCAGGATCAGCTGAGTCTAACTTTGGTGTCTTTAGTAAATATGGTATAACAGAATTCACAATCCAAAGTTACAACACATGAAAACACAAGCATCTTTCATAATCACATGATTCTGTATTCTAGAACATATCTCACAATGAAAAAAATGCTTAGAATCTGGAGGGACAGGAAACAAAGACTATGATCTCATAAACCTCCACTCATCTCGGTCCCAGGGACTATATCATCATGGTCAGGTTTGAAAAATAAGGATAATTGACCAGGTGTGGTGGTATACACCTGTGATCCCAACACTCAGAAGGCTGAGGCAGGAGGATCACTGCAAGTTTGAGGCTAGCCTTGGCTACAAAGCGAGTTCAAGGCCAGCCTGAACTGCACAGTAAAACCTTGTCTCAAAAGGAGGGAAAAAAGTAAGAAAGAAAGAGAGAGAAAGAGAGATTGGGCTGGGTTTCTCCCAATCCAAATGTAATTTCCTGAAAAACATTGATTGTATATGTATGTCTGTGTCACTTCACAGAGAAGCAAATAGATACATCAGATGGTTAGCCCCAATGTAATAGTTTCTACATATACACACATATACAAATGTTTATACCTTTAAATGTAATTGATATATGTATGTATTTATTAATATAGATTTTTTCCATCCTGATTTAAATGTGACTAGAGGGGCTGGGGATTTAGCTGAGTGGCACAGCGCCTGCCTTGTAAGAACAGGGCCGTGAGTTCAATTCCCGGTACTGGAAACAAAACAAAACAAAATTTTAAAAAAAGGTGGCTATATATTGAAAATTATGATGATAATTGTATATTGATCAACTTTCCTATTGCTGAGATGAAGTATCTAATACCTACAACTTAGAGGAGGAGAAGTTTATTTTGGCTCATGGTTTCAGAGAGTTCAGTCCATGATTGTCAGGCTCCAAGGCAAAGATATCGTGATGGAAGGATATGGTGAAGAAAAACTACTCAACTTATGGCGTGTGGGAAGTTTCTTTTTGAGGTACATACAACATACATATTTTTGGTGACACAATTTGTATTATGAGGGTTCTACAAAGAAAGAGAAGAAATAGGACAGATACTATGTAGGATTCAAGTAAATTGGGCTAAGATAGCTGGTAACACATAATTTATGGATGTGTCTGTTGTCTGGAAAGTTTTTGCAGAACAGATGAGTATCTGTATTCATCAACTAGGGCAAAGGATATCACTCTCATCAACATTCAAACCACTTAGGGCCCAAGGCATACGAAGGGTGAATTTATTCTCCTTGTTTGAGCTAGAATGTCAGTGTTCTTTTCCCATGGGTAGTAGCACTGCTGCTTACAGGTCCTTCAAAATCTCATGTTGATTTATGTCTCTGGTTGTCCCAGGTCTCAGGAC
Source organism: Chinchilla lanigera (assembly GCF_000276665.1). NCBI lineage: Eukaryota > Metazoa > Chordata > Mammalia > Rodentia > Chinchillidae > Chinchilla > Chinchilla lanigera. Next base: position 5,081,636 of record NW_004955479.1, on the reverse strand, counting down.
TTTGGACTTGGACTGAATTGTACCACTGGCTTTCCTGGATCTACAGCATGCAGACAGCAGTACATGCCTCCACAATGATATAGGCCAAGATGTATAATAAATCTGCGTATATATATATATATATATATATTATATATATTTGTATATTTGTGAGTGTATGTGTATAGATACTCAATTTGAGAATTTTGCTATCTTAGAATACCATCTTCACATTCACGGATATGGGGTATTTATTTGGAATTTAGTATTTAAAAAAATGTATTAAAGATTTCAGTGTACAATTGTTACACTTTTTTGTTAGAATTTATTCCTACATATTTTTTTCTCCCCAGTGCCATTGTAAATTGTTTCCTTAATTCCACTTTCAGATTATTAATTGCTAGAATAGATTTTTGTTTACCAGTTGCTAAAGATTATGTTATGTCCCTCTAAAACTCATATTATGAAGCCCTAACTCCCAATAAGGTAGGGTTAGAGATAGCGCATCTGTTAGGGTTCACAAAAGTAATAAATATAATATATGGATTTACAAAATAGGCTTACAATGGCCACTTGTGGGGTGGAGAAGTGCAAAATGACTGTCTGTGGCCTGAAGAGTTGGAGGATCCAGTCAAATGCCTGAAAGGTGAAGACCTGGAGCTCACTGCAGAGTCTGATGTGAGTCCGCGCTAGAAACCTGCAGGGTCTGTGTTGTAGGCTGGAGTCTGTGCTGGAACTGAAGAAACTAGATGCCACCATCCAAAGGTGATGGTGAAGCCCAGAGCGTCCCCAAAGAAGCAAAGGGAAAACTGCCTTCTTTTCCTTTTTATTCCATCCTGGCTGTAAGCCTATTGGTGCCACATATATCCCAGTGGCTTTCAGCCACTTACATGCCAAGAGGAAAGGGCTCGAAAATCTACCTCTGAGGGCTTGATCTGGAATTCCTCGCCTCGGGAAGTGTGAGAAATGTTTTTATTGTTTAAGCCACCCAGTCTATGGTATTTTGTTTCGGCAGCCTGAGCTGATCCTTGTTGATCATGTATAATTCAACCTCAGGTAATATATTTGCATTAAATGTTTGTGTGTATGTACGTGCTCCTCAACATTTCTGTGTACACTATTTCCAAATCAGGGATCTGTGAAGAGACTGTTTCTGTCTATTCTGTATGTCTTCAAAGGTTAGGCAGAATACACGTTCCTACAGAACAACTATGTCGAAGCTTCTGGCAGTCGGTAGAATGTCCCTCGGCCTTTGGACAAGTCGTCTTTGATGGCAGCGATGGGCTTAGAAACACAAAACTCGGTCCACACAAACCTCCCTCCCAGCTGTCTCCAACCCTCCCTTAGACCCGTGCGAACTCATTGCGCAGGCGTCGATTCTCCCCTTTTGGGACAGGCGGAACTGAGCCTTCGGTCCTTCCGGCGATCCTGAGGGGGTGGAGCCAAGCCGTCTCCAGGGCGACGGAGCGTCGGCTTCGACAGTCGATTGAGCGGGTCTGAGTGAGATCCCGGAGCGCCGAGCTCGGTCGCCGTCATGGCGGGTGTGCTGAAGAAGGTGAGCCGGCCGGAGGTCACTGCTGAAGTTTAGACCGTAGAGGGAGTCGGCCCCACGGCCCCTCCGCGGGTGGTGGCCTTGACCGATGCGGGCTGAGCGCAGCGTTTGGAACTCGCGCAGGGCCGCTCTGGGGGGCTCGGGCGGGCGCCCGCTCGCGGCGGCGGGAAGGCGGGGAGAGCGGCGCGCAGGGGCGCTCAGCCGGGGGGCGGGCGTGCTTTCCGGGGCGCCGTGCTAAACGCTGTTCGCGTCGTGCTTTGTTTTCTGACAGACCACTGGCCTGGTGGGACTGGCGGTGTGCGAGACCCCGCACGAGGTAGGTGCCCCCGGCCGGCCGGGACCCCGAGGGCGCGGTGTGCGGCGCGAGCGTGCGGGTGGGCCCGGTCCTGGGCGGGCGCGTGGGGGAGTCCGGCGCGGTCCTTCCTGCCCCCCACCCCCCGCGGGACTCGCGAGGTGCAGCTCCGCGTCCGCCGAGCTGCCGTCGCACAGAGCGCCGCAGCCACACCCCTCGGGCCCTTCCACGAGCGAATCGTGTCTGCGGTTACAGGCAGGTTCTCAGTGCGCGCCGCCTGCGGTGTCTCTCACGACCCCTCGGCGTGCGCAGCGAGGCGCGGCTGGAGCTGACCCTTCCAAGGTCACCGGGGAGCGGGCGGCGCGCGCGGCTTAGTTGATGGACAGTACCTTTGACGCGGTTGCTGCCAGCCGCCCAGGCGTGGGCGTCAGGAGCCCGCAGTCTTCTGCTTTCACCCCTAATCCTTGCTTCTCCTTTCCTGGTTCTTTATATTCTCATTTAAAAATCTTTATTTAGCCCCGCACCCTGGGTGAGTTGGCCAGCCTAATGATTTTCGGTAGCACGTGCGCGCTGAGGACTCCGAGGTCTGTGTCCTCGCCCTTTACGAGGAGTGTGTGCCTCGTTGCTTAGCGGATGTCTCCGCTTCAGTGCCGCACGGGTAGCTTGATCCCTTTCTCTCTGCCACACCGCGCATCCGCTACTGAAGAAAATCCTGGAAATGCCTTCCAAGTACTGTGTATCCCGATTTCGACTGTACCTCCCCATATTGTTTCTGTCGCCCACTTGGATCCTGCCCTCATTGCTGTGGATAATTGAAGTAGCTTCCTAACACCTCTTCCGCTTGTGAGTGCTTTTTTCAGCCAGATAATAAGTCAGTCAGCTGCAGTGTTAGTCAGGTCATGCCACTCCTTTCCTTAAAACCCTGCGGTGGCTTTCCATTTCACGCTAAATAAAAGCCAAGTCCTTTATATGGCTTTCCAGATCAGACTACATTCTACTGATTTCCCGTGTTGTCTGTATGTACAAGAGTGTGAGTTTCATGAAGCAAGGATTTTTTTTTATTATTTTGTTCACTAAAACTCTATCCTAAAGCATGTGGTCAGTAAATAATATTGCATACCTTCCAGTCATTAGTTCATAATGACTTGGGACTCTATTGTTTAGAACTAAACTCGTGATTTTCCCTTTCTAAACTTGTTTCTTCCTCTGTGGACTGTGTTTTTTTGAGTTTTTTAGAATCTTTCTGTGCCCCAGACTAGGAATTTGAACCCCATAGTTTATACTTCTTGTATCTATTTACCTTCATATTTATTGTTGTTAAGTTCTTTTGATTATTTTCCGTAACAGCTTTCCAGTCAGACTCTTTTCTATTCCTACCACCGTGTAGCCTCCTGTTTAGAGAACTGCAACAACTTCATTGATTTTTTACCTTATTTCACCTTCATTCCTTTTAACTCATTACTGTCAGTTTAGTTTTTCAAAAGTACTGATGAAATCATACAGTTTTTTCTAAATCTTTTGATTGTACACATAGTAAAGCCCAAATGCCTTAACTTGGAATGAAAAATCACAATTTTTTTTCACTTGGGTACCGAAAATCAAACTCAGGACCTCGCACTTGCCAGGCAGGTGAAAAAAATTACTTACAATCTTCACTGTTTCTTCAGCTATATTTCCTAAGCATTTTCTTGAGTATCCTATTCTCTAGCTAAGCACTGTTCAGTAGAAATTTGAACCACACATTTAAGCCATGTTTGAATGTAACTTTTTGTGTGGAAATTGCTTTTTCCAACATCTTTGTTTCCATGTCCTCTAGATCAGTGATGGCGAACCTTTTGGAACTTTCAGTGATAATAAATAGCCTGCTGTGGCACACATGCCGTAGGTTCACCACTACTGCTGCTCTACATCTGTCTCTGCTGCCTTTTCTATGAACCTTTCTCTGATATCTGTTGAAATGATTTCTTCTTTCTTTGTAGAATAATAATGCTAATATTTATTAAGACTTAATATATACCAGGGCCTATTCCAAGTGATAAAGCACTGGAAACAAACATTGTCCACATTTTACAGATGAAGGATGAAGACATCCAGCTGGGAATAATTTGCCCAGTGCATCCAACAGAGGAAGCAGTGTCGATCTAGGCAGTCAGAGTCTAGTTAGCACACTTGCTAAGTGATACCTTCCTGCTCTGTCTTTCCTTACCCGCTACACATACACAGTTATTTTCAGATTTTGAGGTTTACTATTTTCCTTTTCTGTTTCTTAACCAACAATACCTTAAGCATACTGGGAGTGGTATCCATGCCCAATGTACCTTTTTAGCCAGACAGCACATAGTGTACACACATGGCAAAACTGAGGAATACATTCTTGTTGAAAAGAAGAGGAATATTTTTTAGGAAAAGTGTTCATACACTTTTAATTTTTTTTTTTTTTTTAATCCGGTACTGGGAATCAAACTCACGACCTTACGCTTGCCAGGCAGTTGCTGTGCCGCTGAGCTAAATCCCCAGCCCCCACTTTTAATTATTGAAATAGATGTAGAAGGACCAGGTATGTGTGCACTATTCTGCTTCTCACGTGTGTTTGGCATGAAGACTAATAGTTCGAATGACAAAGTAGATGTCCATCCTATTCACAACATCTTTCTTTCACTATGTTAATCATTCCTGGTTCTCATCTGTATTCTTTGGGAACAGATATATTTTTATCAGAAAAGATGAAAATAAAAATTTAAAACCAAATTTTAAATCAGATTAAAACTTTGTTAAAATGCTACATTAAAAACTAACATGCATTGTATATATAAATTGGAGTAAGTAAGAATGAAGAATAGAAGTCAAGAGTGAAAGTCCCAATTGGTTTAAAACTTTTGCACTGTTACTTGCTAAAAAAAAGTGGATGCATTGTATAGATTAGGAAGATAGTACGATACACACTTGTCAAATTTAAATCGTAAATCCTGTGTTTATTTGTTAAAGTTCTTCCTAAAAATATTTAGAAAAGACTGTGACAGTGTTTCTAGTAGGTTTTAGGGAGTTAGAAGTATCTGTCTTGTCCTTCTTTGTGCTTTTGCATACCCACTGTAGTGAACATAGGTGGTAATAGCAGTGGCTGTGTTTGTTATGGAACATAAATAACAGAAACAGCATATGAGGTAGACAGCACAGGCTCTGACAGGTATACCCCAGTGTACTCACTGCAGAAGTAGAAGGGTCAGATGACAAGTTAAGTCTGTTGGTTAGTACTTTTAAAATTATCATTCTCAGTTCTCTTGCTTCTTTTTTTGTTGAGCCTCAAAGCTTTTATTCATATGGGAAAATACAATTATAATCACAGCAAAAGCATTGAATTCTATAACTTCAGTTAAATTTTACCATACTGACAATCTAAAGTTTACATGTACTTTAAAAAGTTACAGAATTTCAAGCAAGAAAAATTAAAATATATAAAAAAGAATTTAATGAATTTATAGTCTAGTACCATGATTTGAGAAATGCTGGTTTACTAAATGGTTTGATTTCTGAGAAAGGTCATTATTAGCAAGTTTTATTTTTGCTTGTTATTATACCTTTGACCTATATAACTTTTGTTTTACATACAACCTGCAAAAAGAGTTTTCACATATATTCAGATTTTTTCTAAGATGTATAGGAGAAAGGTATAGACATGAAGAAATTGCAGGAGAGAAGAGTTAAGTGTTTTTAAAAATCGTGTGATTTTTTATTTTTTATTTTTTATTTTTTTGTCTATGGTGATATTTTAACCTATAGAAATTTGTACAATTTGTTTTTTCAGAGGCTAAGAATATTGTACACAAAGATTCTTGATGTTCTTGAACAAATCCCTAAAAATGCTGCATATAGAAAATACACAGAACAAATTACAAATGAGAGGCTGGCGACAGTGAAAGCAGTAAGTAAATCAGTTTGGTGTTCCTTGGATTTATGTATCCAGTGTAACATTTAACAACAATAACAAAAAAACCTTTAGTTGCTTACTTTTGCATATTTTATACACTGTCTTACTTCAGTGCTTTCTTCCATCTTTTATCCCTTTCATTAACAAACTCCTGTTTCCTGAGTGCTTTATGTAGACAAAGCACTATTAAATACTGTATTACTAATTCTTGCCCAGGGTAACATTATACCTGTACCTTTTACCTCTCCTTCCTGTGTAGTTTTTTATTATCTTTTGCTTGTTATCTGTAGATACATCAAACTGGTTTTTGGGGTTTTGTTTGTTTGTTTTAGTTTTTGATTTGGTTTTCAGATAATGGGTCTCATCATGTAGCCCAGGCTGGGCTTGATGTTATGGTTCTCCTCAGTGGCCAGGGCCCACCCCCAGACTTGCGCTACCACCCACAGCTGATACATCAATCTTGATCTCTTTTTGTCTAATCACAGAGTAGAAAAGAATCAAAATAACACAGAATTGTTTGATTTTGTTTTTATTTTTTATTAGTACATATTTGCAGTATATAATGATTACATTCCGTGTGGGGAGCTGGCACATGTACATAATGCAGTTTAATTCTTTTTTCACCCCTTTTCCCTGCTCCCTCCTCACTGCCTCCATTTCTTGATCCCTGTCCCGTTTGAGAAAAATCTACTTCCTGCTTTCTGTTTGTCTTTTGTTCTGTTCTTTGTTTATATTTTGGATTTCTCTGTTGTTTTTAAATAAAACTATTTCAAAAATTCTTTTAAAGAGTGCTTTCTTCATAAAGAAGACCAAATTAATTTCACTTAATGACTAAAAATTATATCAGGCACTATGTTGAGACTAAATATTTGTTTCCCCCAGAAATTCATATATTGAAGCCGTAACACAATATGGCTTTATTTAAAGATGGCACCTGGGGGCTGGGGACTTAGCTCAGCGGCAAAAGCACCTGCCTGGCAAGTGCAAGGCCGTGAGTTCGGTTCCCGGTACCGGAGAAAAACCCAAAAAAAAAAAAACAAAACAAAATAAAGATGGCACCTGTAAGGAAATAATTAAGGTTAATGAAGTCATAGGGGGTGGGCACTGATCCTGTAGGATTCATGTAAAAGGAGATGTGAGATAGCTCATGCTCACTCTTTTTCTTCATGAGCACATGGTATGGAAAGGCCATATGAGCATACAGCAGCACAGCTGTCTGCAGTCTAAAGGAAGAGCCCTCACCAGAAACCAGCTCACTTGTCACTCTGATCATAGACTTCGGTCTCTAGACCTGTAGGAAAATAAATTTCTTTAAGGAATCCAGTCTGTGGTATTTTGCTGTTGTAGCCAAGCAAACTAATACAAGCATTTTAGAGACTTTGCATCAAACACGCTAAACAGGAATAGGGTAGACTACTGCTGATTTTTTTCATACCAAACTATATTGCACTATTGTTAAATTTTCACATTAGAATTTCTAGACTTTATGTAATTAGAGAATTACATTCTCCTTAGGTATACAGCAGAACAGTGCAGTTTGATTTGGAACATTTATTATGATAATTCTGGAAGTAAATTAGAGATTAAAGTCTGTAAAGAAGTAGTTCACATTTCTTTCATTTTCCTGTCTTGCTTGAGGAAACAACACATTTTTGTCATCTCAGAATGTTTCCCCTTTTCTTTTCATGAGGTGAATCTGTTCACCTCTGACTTTTTTCTGTTTTCCTTCCCAATAACTTTGTAGCCTTTTAATCATTTATTCTGTGTGCTCTTTTTTTAACCTTTCCCATTTTATCATCATCTTCAATAGCCTCAAGATGTATGTAGCTTATTCCCATCTTAGAAGAAAAAACTATGTTTATATTTGTACTTACTATCCTATTTCTTGGTATTGTGTCATAACCAAGGTAAACAAAGAATAGTTCACTGTTAAATGTCTACACTTAAGCTCCTAAATCCTTTTCTTTGCTATTTCAGTTGCCTTCTAACTAACTGATCTATTTGTAGTTTTATCGTAATTATATGTCTCACAGTGCCGTAACAGTGGTTTGTTTAATAAGTAAATCTTTCTTTCCTTCTTAAAATCTTACTAATTTTTCCTTTAGTATTTCTCAGAGGGTGACTTAAAGACTTGTGTGGAGCTTGTTGTATGACCTTTATCTGTATGATTTTGCTGTAGAGCCAACCATGTTTAGGAACCGGGATTGTAACAGGATAAAGTTTTTAGAATGACGTGATGTAAAGTCACCAAGGTCTGGCTCATAGTTATCTTTGCCGCTCTATTCTGTCATTTCCCGTTGTACCCTATACTTCAGTAGTGTCAAGCTGCTGGCAATTTTGTAGATTTTGTGGAGTTTTATTATTGTGTTTGTACTTTCTCTCTTCCTGGAATGGCCGTATCATCTTATCTGCCTGACAGTTTGCTATAGTTTGAATATATCCTCTTCCAAATTCGGGTGTTAAGCCTTAGTGGCCAGTGTGGTAGTATTGAGAGTCACTGGGCCATGAGGGTTTCTGTCTTGAATGAGCTTAAAACTCTTATAAATAAACAAGGATTATTAGTTCTCTCTTGCCCCTCTGTTGCCACTATGTCCTGATACAGTAGTGTTCTTCCCCTCTTGGGGATGCAATCCTCACCAGACAACCAGATTTACCAGTGCCTTAATCTTGGACTTCCCTGTTTCCAGAACTATGAGAAAATAAATTTTCTGCATAAATTACCCGGTCTTGGGTATTTTGTTATAGCAGCACAGATGGATTAACCCACAGTTCTTACTTAGTGCTCAAGTCCTTACTTTCTCAGTGAAGCTTTTTCTTAACCTCCTGCATAGTTTTGTCTGTCACACTGTACTTTATTTGTGCCTCTTCTTTTAGTCATAAGTGATTTGTGAATGAGACTGGATTCATATCCAAAAGTCTAGGATAGTTCTGGGTACATCAAGTCCCTGAAAAGACTAAATAAGTACAAATCCACTGTAACAAACAGAAACACTTCATAATAGTTGTATCTCTGATTTCCTATTTTTGATAAAATTATCAGTGATTTCTTCTAACCCAGTATACAAGCTTCAGTGAATGTAGTTATGATTATAAGGCATCTTCATATTTACTAAGCATAAAGTAAAAATGCAAGTAAATTTATGTTTTCATATTATTACTGGGAAAATAGTAATAACATATTGTAAAAAAATAATTGGTTTGTATCCTGTGCAGGATTTTCATCTCAGCTCTAATATTTGCTGAATAAGTTAGCATATTGCTCTTTTTCTTTGTCTCAATTTCTTCATCTGTAACTTGGGTATAGTAATACCTATCTTGAACACATACTGTTAGGATGAATTAGTATGTGTAAACAGTTTAACTTGACCTTATAGATGTAGTAAACATTTAGTACATTATTAAGCTGTGTCATTATGTGGCTGGTAAACAAAAATGACACTATTGCTTCATTCTCAGTAAAAGAAATTATGAATTTTCTGAATACAAGTCTTTCCTGAGTTGAAAATATTGGTGAAATTTCCTTGCTTTATTTTACCCATCTTATAACAATGTCCATGTGTTTGGGTTTTACTTTAGGCTTTGTAGCTAAATTAATTTTGTCCTAAATTGTCTTTCTGAAACATGCTCATCTGTTTTCTTTTCTTCCTTTTCCATTTATTTTAAAATTTATTCATTTATTAAACCAAGAAACAGTTACAGAATGACTTAAATGCCATATATAGTTCTAGGCATGGAGGCTTGTGCCCACATGGCAGTGAGCAAAACAGGTAAAATTCCTGGCCTTATGGAAATGGCATGTTAATGATGGGAGGCAAAAAATAAATAAGTCTAAAAAGTAAGTATTAAGTGCATAATGTTGCCCTGGCACAGTGTTACACTTGTTAGAAGATAACAGGTTTAGTGAAGGAGAATAAAGCAAGGGATAATGATTTGTGTCATGATAGGGATGAAAGATACTATAATGTGTATTAGTTTCTTATAGCTGCTGTATAATAACACCCATAAACTTTATGACTTAAAATAATACAAATTTTCTTTTACTTGTTCAGGCCAAGTCAGAAATTGCTATCAGGGGCCCAGTCAAGTTGTGAAGGCTGTGTTTCTCTGTGTCTCTGGGTTAGAATTTGATTCTTGTCTCTTCCAACTTCTGTGATTTTTGGCATTCCTTAACTTGTGGTTGCATCACCTACGTGGTTGATTACTTTTTTCTTTTTCTGTGTAATTTTCCTCAGTCATCTTTTATAAGAACACTTACGATTGTCTACAAGACCAATCCAAGGAAAAATCTTGTCATCTCAAGGTCTTTAATCACACCCACAAAGTCTTTGCCATATGACATAGCATTCACAGGCCCCAGGGATTAATAATTACATATTTTGTGGGACACTGTTCAGCCTACTAGAGTATAAATTATGAGTAGTCCTCATTAAGAAGGTGATAATTTTGCAAAGATTTGGAAGACAATGAAGGAATAAACCATGTAGATGTCCTGGGCCAGTGCTGGCAAACCATGATGCTGATGCTACAGTGAGCCATTTGTGTCACTGAAACCTCTAAAGGGTTTGCCCTCGCTGTCTTGGACTGTTTAGCAGATTCTGTGAGGCAGAAACATGCTGATTCCTATAATCAAAAAGCAAAAAATTGTTGTTTTTTTCTTTTTATTCTAGTAATAGAACATAAAAATCACCCTAATAGTGACAGATTCTTTACATATGTGTATATATGTGGGTATTGTGTCTTTTGATAAGTAAGTCAATAAATATGCAGTACATTCAATATTCAGACAGAAAAATAGTAAAACAGCAGAGAGATGAAATGGCTTTTCACCAAATATTTGGTGAAAACTTCAGTCGTGCTCGAAAAATTATGTTAGAAGTGCATATTATATATGTTTTTAAAATATCAAATATTAAGACAGATATTGTGCTCCTGTTTTTAATTTTTTTCTTTGAAAATACAGGAACCAGATGTTAACAAATTAGAGGACCGACTTCAGCTTGGCCAACTAGAGGAGGTGATTCTTCAGGTAAAAGAAAAATTCAACATTTCGTTGTTTGATTTCAAATGTTCATTTTATATAGAGAGACAAAACTGATATTCCAGGGAGAAATGAAACCTAAATTTACTTACCGTTGACTGATCAAATATAAGACATGTGAATGGCAAATTGTCATTGATTATAACTTGAATTTCATGAGGCTTTTTCTTTTTTTGTTTTGTTTTGTTTTTGGTTTTTCTCCGGTACCGGGAACCGAACTCACGACCTTGCGCTTGCCAGGCAGGCGCTTTTGCCACTGAGCTAAATCCCCAGCCCCTCATGAGGCTTTTTCAAAATAAGATTGGAGTTTGATGCTGTCTTTCTATTTAATCAGCAAGTTCTTAGTAGCCTTAAATTAGATTAGTAGCACATTGTTTCTATTATTTTAGTAATGTTACCTTCTTTTATATACAATTATTTACTTGAAATTTGGCTCAAGCCTAAAATCCCAGGATTTGGGGAGGCTGAGGCAGAATATTCCAAGTTGAGTCTCACAAAGTCTGGGCAACTTAGTAGGACTCTGTCTGAAAATAAAAAGTAAAATATGGATGATGATGTAGCTTAGTGATAGGAAGTCCCTGTACAAAATGGGAGGGTGGGGTGGATTATTTGATAAATTTAAAACAATTTTTAGTAGTACATATTTTATGGAGCTTCATTTTATAGTATCCTTTCACTAATCCTGAAAAATGATATGAATCTAAAATATAAGCATAAACTCATGTTTATAGCAACATAGCTTGTAATTGCTAAATCTTGGAAACAGCCCAAATGCCCATCTACCTAGGAATGGATAAAAAAGATGTATTTTTATACAGTGGAGTACTACTCTCAGCTATAAAGAAGATAAACTTGAGGCTTCTATAGGTAAATGGATGCAAGTTGAGAGCATACTCACAAGTGAAGTAGGTCAAACTCTCATGTGTAAACATTGTCTTGTCTCCCTAATGTAAGAAACTGAAGGAGTAAATAAGATTCAAAACATACAAGAGATACTGTGAAAGAGAAAGAAAGTGCTCAAAAGGAAAGAACAACTAGGATGGGGGAAAGGAGAAAAGAAGGAAGGGAAAAGAAATTAGATATAGATATACAAGATAGCTCTGATAATTATATTACTAATTTCTATTAGTTCATTAAAAAGAATGGTTTGGCCAGACCTTGTGGCGCACACCTGTAATCCCAGCACTCAGGAGGCTGAGGCAGGAGGATTGTTGGGAGTTTGAGACCAAGTTGGGCTACAAAGTGAGCTCAAGACAAGCCTGAACTGCATAGGGGGACCCTGTCTCAAAAAGACAAAAAAAAACAGGTTGTGCTTACACTGTTTGGTTAAGTTTTCATGCCCATATCTTGTAATATGAGCAACTACTTTGAAGATAACAGTTCCCGATATATTAACCATTGTTAATCTCCTATTGTCATGTTTTAAAATTCTGTATCATTGTTTTTATTGTTTTTTCTCTTAAAAAAATTAAAATATAAGCATGATTATGAATATTATGGACAAATTATCATTACTATACTTAGAATATCTTTTCCATTTTAAATCTTTTTCTTGTCCTTCTCATTACTTATACAAGAGAAAAAAAAGGAGGCTGAATCTCAAGGGTCACAAGTTTCGAGGCCAGCCTGAGCTATCTAGAAGAGCTGGACTCAAAAAGAAAATGGAATGCTGGGGTCTCTCACCGTAGTAGTTTCAGTTCCATTGGATATATGTACAGTAGTGGAACTGCTGGATCATGTGATACTTCTATTTTTAATTTTTAAAAGAAATTTCTATATTGCTTCTAATTAGGTTGTGTACTAGTTTACATTCTTATGAATATTAGAGAATAGGATCAGAGGGATGTGGAAAGATTGGTCAGTGGGTTCTACTTTTATAGTTAGAAAGGACAATTAAGTTGTGTTTTGGCTAGGTGTGGTGGTACACACTTGTAATCTCAGGTGTGAGGAGGCTGAGGCAGGCAGGTTGCCATGAGTTCAAGGCCAGCCTGAACTACATAGTGAGACCCTGTCTTAAAAGGGGGAAAAAAAAAGTTACTGTGTTTTGTTGCATAGTAGGGTGACTATAGATAACGATAACATACTTTTTATTGAAAAACAAAAGCTAATAAATGGGATTTTGTATGTTTTTACTATAAAGAAATAATAAATGTTTGAGGGGATAGGCTTACCTTTATTTAACATTACAGGTCAGATATCTCTATTGAAACATGGTACAAACATATGTATGGTTTTTATGTGTCAGGTTAAATAAAAATATAGAATAATGTAGAAAAAGGAATTAGTTAAGTCAATAAATATTTACTGTGCACCTGTGTGTTCCCTTGCGTTCTGTAGATCACTGTTTTCTAAACTTTTAAGTTTAAGTCTCAAATGATTATGGGTCATGAAATAAGTGGATTGTGATTAACATTTTTTAAAGAAGATACAATAGAAAATACCACAATAGATGTAATGATGTTTTAGTTTTATTTTAGTTACGTGTGTTTATTGTGGATCCCGTAGTAAAAGGTATAGTAGTTCCCTCGTATTTAAGGTTTATCTTTCTGTGATATCAATTACCTGTGGTCAAACCTGGTCTGAAAGTATTAAGTGAAAAATTCTAGAAATAAAAAAGTTTAAAATTGCATGCTGTTCAGAGAGTTTGATGCAACCTCACACCATTCCACTCCATTCTGCCAGGGATGTAAATTATTGCTTTTTCCCTGGGTCCACCCTTTATACAGTAGCCACCCATTAGTTACTTAGTAACTGTCTCTGTTATCAGATCAGCTGTCATGTCATAAGGCTTGTGTTCAAGTGAATCTTATTTAATACAGCAATTGTTTTATTATTAGTTGTTGTGCTGCCAGTTTCCTGCTACAGTAAGTACTTGACTTACACATGAGTTCCGTTCTGGGAGAACGCTGGGTTTGTTAGTAAGTCTCACAGTGAGTTTTATACACCTTTGACAAAAATATACACAAAATACCACTTTGAGTTTCCTAGTAGTCTTCTCCACATCACCACTACTTTTCCCTCTTGCTTCCAGAGGTCCTAGGCTTGGTTCAAGCACTATACTGCTTTACATTACTGCACACAGCAAGCACTTACTACTATACAGTAAGCACACAGCAGCACAACTGTAACAGCATCTGGCAGTCACGTGAGGTACTTCCAGGATTTGTTCCCATCTGTGAGTGTTCATAATGCGAGGTCTCTTAGTATCAGTGAAGATTAGCAACTCAAATGTTTGTAAGTCCGGGTCTTAGCATATGCCTAATTTATAAACTAAACTTTATCCTAGTTGTGTGTACATATAAAAAGCATTATATAGGGTTCAGTATTATTTATGGTTTCAGTAGTCATCCACTGGTGGTATTGGAATGGATCTCCATGGATAAAGAGGGATTACTGTATTTTTTGCCATGAGCCATTTTGGAATAAAGTTTGAAAGCCACTGATACAGATGAAAAGACATACTTGTGATCCGGAAAGTTCTTGTGAAACACAATTAAGATTGAAAACTCACCAGCTAAACTTTAGAAATTATAGCAAATCTCACTCAAATAGAAGAAGTCAAAAGATACTCTTAGTCATGATAGTGTACCTGAGAAAATTAAGGTAACAAAATTAATGTAATGTTTAATATTTGATGAAGTATTAATATAAAAGTAGAAGTTCTAATAGTTAAATTTCAATAAAAGGCCTTTGAACAGTCAATCTTTGAAAAAATTTTATTAACAGGCTGAAAATGAACTAAGACTGGCGAGGAAAATGATGCAGTGGAAACCGTGGGAGCCGTTAGTGGAAGAGCCTCCCGCCAACCAGTGGAAATGGCCAATATAATTGTCACTCACCATCTTGAATGGGTTGATGGGAAACTGATGTAATTAAATGTTCTGTTATATTAAAAATGTTTCTGTTATTTCTTATTAAGAAAAAAGACACTGTATATTTAGGAGTCTTGTTAAACTTAGTGATTATGGTAATGGGGTCTTGTGGATCAGTTTTTGGGTTGCACCGTATTCACTCAGTTTATTGTGCAGACAGTATCTCTTGGAACAAAAAGGTTGTGGGAAGGTTTGGAAGTTAATTAGGAAATTCCCACAGATCATCACTAGAGGCTATAATCAAAAGATGAAGTATCTTCAGTAATATCTTCAGCACGTTATTTCTTTATCCTAAAAAAAGAGAAAGGATACTTTTGTCTAAACTTACTGGTCATTACTTAAGGTGCGGTAGTAAGAATATATTCAATTGTGAGAAAAATAGCAGAAATAGTTTGTATTAAAATTTTAAATTATAAACTCATTGGCTGTAATCTGATATATAAAGTAAAATTTAAATATATAATTATATACTGACTATCAACTCCACTGTAAATATCATTTTATTTTAGTGCAAGCTGGGATTACTTATTCTATTTACTGTGTGTGCATGTATGTGTGTATGTATTTTGCTGTATCTTATGACAGGTAGTCAGAAGAAAATTATATTCTTTATTTTACCTAGTATGTTTCTCAACTCATCGAGGTATAATGTAAGTACAAAGTAGCTATTAGATAGATGGGTTTGCTTCTTAGCAGTCAGATTGCAGGAGAGCTCATTTTGGATGGGAAGTGGGAGATGTGTTGGGGGATCAGAAGCCTGAGGTTCTCATTCCTGTGATTCTAACCCCATTGTGAATTCAGTCATGATGTTGAGGCAAGTTGTTGGGCTCTCGGGTGGCTTATTCCTGCTTTTTAAAACAAGTAGAATTTATGATGTATGACTTTTTCAGTTCTGACATTTACTTTAGTGTGTTTATTAAGGTCAAAATATATGATCCTAAAGCATGTGTGCATGGATGCTTTCAAGCCAATTTTCTAACCAGTGAATTTGTCCAGGTTCTTTGAGTACATAAAAAACAAAATTGGCTTGCTGTGCCTTTCTCATACTTTCAGTGTCATTTCTCCATGATTTTTGAGGAGCTTTTCTGTTTCACTAACAATATTACTATGGCTTTATTGCCAAAAGAAGACCTTATTGGTGTTTGTGTTAGAATTGATGGTTCTAGAATAATACAACAAATAGTAGAATAATGGTTAAAATGTAAAACATAGTGTTTTGTGGGACTTAAATATGAATGCTAGGTATTGTTATTAAGTACTTAACTATTGTTGCTTATTAGATCTGTTCCACAAGCCGAAGAGTGAGGTACTGCAAATTACCTCCATTGTTCTGATAAGGAAACCAGAATCCAGACTGAATTCTGCCTTGCAGTTGTGTAACATGAGAAGCTGGGGAAACTGAGGCAAAGAGATTGGTTTAGTAGCACATCCAAAGTTAGATAGCTGGTAAGATGTGGAGCTGAATTTTGAGACTAGACAGTCTGGCTCTAGAGCTCTTGTTGCTAACTCGTATGTTATTCTTTACTATTGTACTTGGGATGCTCACTCCAGCCCGTGCTATATCTTGCTGCTTTGACTTTTCCCATTAAACAGTTACAAACAAATATGAACAGAAGTAGTAAATTGGATTTCATTTTTTGCAGAGAGCTTAGTATTGGTTATAAATTATAAGGGAGATACTTTTTAAAAGCCATTGTAACTTGGTTCATTATTGTTTGGCATTTATTAACTGCCCATATAACCTTCTACCTTGTAGTCAGAGTTTGCAAGGAAATAGGTTTAATACAGGACACAAATTTATAGGATTACCTTATAATATTGGCCCAAAAACTCAGATGCAGAACCGTAATCTCTTTGCGCTAGAGACCCAAAGAATCCAGCCAAGGGCCTGAATCTCACAGCAGTGTGCCACGAGTCTAGCCAAAGGCCTAGAGCCCACAGCAATTTTCCTCCATCAAGCTGGAGTCCTAGAGTTCATGGCAGTGTCTCATGCAGCTCTGCCTCTAGGCTCTGCACCAGAAAGGCCCAAGGGCCAGTGGTGGAAGTTACAAAGTCTGCACCTGCAGGGTGAAGGATCTGTGCCAGCAGGCTGAGGGATCTGCACTGGAGGGACACTCAAGAAGGTGAAGACCACAGCCCTCCCTGCACCCCCACCGCCCAAAGAACAGCAGCCATCCCCAGCGGCAGTGAAGACCTGAGCTCATTTGCTGATGGAAACAGTCAAGTTCATATCAGAAAAAAACAGCCACAACAAAGTTCCTGGGAAATGAGCAGCATGCAGTCTCCCCCTCCTCTCTCCTTTTATGCATTATGACAGCAATACTCAGGTGAGTCTTCATGCCCGGAACTGTGTGTTTAGTTCAGTTGGGTGTCCCCACTCAAATTGAGCATTAATTAATCCACCATATACTTGATGGCTTTTGCTCCATCAAATTTTTTTTTCTATTTGCTGCCTATAAACTTCCACATTAAGCATCCTGACCAAGCACTTTGCAGATGATTCTTCTGTTCGTGAATTTTCAGTGTTGCCAAGTGTCCACTACACTAATCTGAGTAATTTTCGGAATGGTTTACTTTAATTTGCTGTAGCTTCTCTGTGGGTTTCATTCAGCTAGTCACCATACTTCAGGTATTTCAGGAAAGAGAAGTACTCCATTTGAGCTTTGCAAACAAAATGACATGAGAGCTGATACTCCTTCCCACATCTGGACTTCAGAATATTGCAATTTATGCAAATTTCTTTCCTTTGGAAGGAAATGGATTTTACTTAGGAGAACTGTGTAATGTATTATTCAGTAACTTCATAAGGATGATTATGTACACTATAACTGTCCTGGACCCTACTAAATAAAGATCAGCTCTCAAGGTTGTCATCCTTCCTGTAAGAGGAGGAGCTGGATGTCCAGTCTGTTACCTGAGTAGAACATGATGCACTGGGCGTCAGGTTTTAGTGGTCCTTTTATTCCCCTCTAACTCTGCCTTCAGAGAATGGGGGTAGAAGAAAGGGAGTTTACCTTGTTTTTGACTTTTTACTTTTCCTTTTTTTCTCCTTCCCCATAGTGGGATTGAATGCAGGGCGTTCACATTGTGCTACATCTCCAACATTTTTTATTTTTTATTTTTAGCTAGAGTTGCCTGAAAATAGGGTGGAACTTTAACTTTCAATCCCTCCTGCTTCAAATCCTAAGTGCAGTCAGAAAAGTGAGAGGCTAATTAAGCTGGTAACAGTATCTATGGAAAAAAACCAAACATCTGTAAATGTATCACTTTTCAAAGGGAGGAAATATTAACAATGTCAATATAGGGAAATTTCTACATATAATCTAATGTCTGCTTTTTCTTTTTTTTCTCTCAGGTTCCATCATTTAAACAAAACCTAACACTGGGGTTTAGGATTATGTACCACGTTGCTGAACATACAAGTTTTTCTTCCTTCCTTCCTTCTTCCCTTCTGTCCGTCCTTCCTCCCTCCCCTCCCCTCCCCTTTCCTTCCTTCCTTCCTTCCTTTCTCTCCCCAATAAAAATCACTGTTCTATGAAATTCTACATTGTAGATTTAATATAAGACTTGGAATATCAATGGGAACTATAGAAATGCATTTGGAATTCTGTTTAGAGGCACTAAGCCAAAGCTCTAGATAATGAAGAAAATGAATGTGAAAAAGTGACTTGGCATAGGCTACTCCTAAATCTCATGTCTTCAGTGCAAGTTTGTTTCTCATCCATACTATGTGCCTAAGGAGGGTGGGTAAAGAGTGCTCAGGAAGAATCATACAAGGGATCCAGACTGCATGGCACCAACTCATTTCCATAAACATGGTAGGGATGGGAAAAAGAGAGATTCACACATAGAAGCAAACCACACACAAAGTATTTTTGAATATGTCAGAGAACTTGAGTTTGCTATGCATTGCTAACAATGTTCACAGTGCTCTTTAATTTCAGGATAGATAACTTTGTGTGGTGCACTTAAATGTAATTTGTGATAGATGACCCTATATATATGAGTAAAGAAAAAACATTGCAATGATTTTTTAAAAATTTCTCATGATTTTCAAATTTAAGTGAATGCTTTAGCTTTTTTTCTACATTTTCTTATTAGTGCATATTGGGTAAACATTAATGGGTTTCATCTGGCAGATTTGTGCATGGACACAGCAGACTTTACTCATTACCCCTGGAGCCTCCCTTGCCCCTCCTTTCCTACAGTTTCACATTTTGGAGAATTTCATTATGTATAATATATTTTGATTATATTCATCCCCCATTTGCTTTCTTAAAGATTAGTATTGCTATTTTATTAAAAAAATACTGCATTTTACTTTCTTTTAACTGGAGGGTAGATGCCTTTTCTTCCAGATAAAGCAGGTCCACAATTTATGTGAATTTCAAAAATCTCTGAAAATTGACAGTTTTTCATAACTCATTCAGAAACAAACCTGACCTCAATTGATGCAAAGATATTTATGGCCTTTATTCCACTGTTATTTGAATATTTTACCATAGAAGTATTACTGTATTTGATTCTGGGCTCTATCCCCAAACTCATGAATTGTTAGATAATGTAAAACAAATGCCCATATTATCTTTCAAAACTAAAAAACTTTGAATATTAAACAGATTGGACTAACTGAAAAAGTTTCAGAAAAGTGTCTGTGGATCTGTACTTCTGTTAGCTAGCTCACAAACAAGATCCAAAATTAATCCACATAGATAATTTCCAAAGCATACTTTTCCAGGGGCTAGGGATATAGCTCAGTGGCACAAACACTTGTCTGACAAGCATAAAGTCCTGAGTTCGATTCCTGGTATCCAAAACAAACAAAACCAAACAAAGAATACTTTTCTGGTCCTTAGTGTTCTAAATAATTATGATACAGGAAAATAAAAACTCCCAACCTGAATGATACATGAGACAAGTTTGTGTTCTCTAAAATCGAAGAATGCATTTTAGGAACGACGGAGGTTAAGAGCAGAATATATTTATTGAGGGAAAGAAAGTTTCTGTCTAAGAGAGAGACAGAAGGGGGGCCCGAGTGAGTTACCCTAAGACTCTGTCTTTTCTAGGGACTTTTACAGAGTAAAGCCACGAGGTGAGGCGAGTCCAAGGTAGGGAAAAATGGACAAAACTATGGCCAATAAGAATTGTTCAGGTAAAATTGATTAAATTGGGCTCAAATGGGGAGGTGAGTCAAGTGGCAAGCGGGCGTGAATACAAAAGGGCTTTTCCTGAAGGGTTGGTTCAAGGACTCTTCAAGGTGATCGGCTACCTATTTAGAATATCAAGCTCTGATGTCCATCCCTAGGAAGGTATGTGGGTGCATTTGTTTAGTCCTTTGTCTTGAGGTCTGGCCTGCAGCAAATACGTATCTTTCATGTTGGCTCCTTCGAGGGCCTGGCCCTGTCTGCCTATAGTATTTCTATCTAACTCAGCTGCCTATAGCAATTACTCATATATATTTTTTTCTAATATCCATTTATATCATGATACATTTTAACCTAACCTATTTAATCCTTTTTTTTTTTTATTTAACCTTTGTCTTGGATTTCTCATTAATAAAATGGAAGTAACAGCAGTTTTTCTTTAATAAAATCTTTGTAAGGACTAAATTAGAAATCTATGTAAGGTGCTTAGTAGTAAGGGAACTGCTTTGAAATGCTCAATCTCATAAAGCCACTAGGTGGCATCTTTGTAAAAGTAGAGTATAAGAAAGTTAAAACAAATGATTATTTTGTAGATACATACTGAAGTAGATGTTTCTTGACAAAGACGCCATTTTGGATAATAAATTCTGAGAAAATAGATAAATTTAGGGTAGAAAGTAAAATGGAAAATGATAGCAAACTCTGAAATATGAACACAGAGTGGGTATCGAGTCATATTTAATGCTAAGAAGTATTTGGAAATCTACTACCTGTTTTTCTTGTCTGTATTTCTTATCTCTATTTGTAACCCTATTGTTTTCCTACTGCATCTAACATGGAGGACAACGAAACATAAATTTTAAAGAGGAGACCGGGAAAAGTGGGAATTAAGATGGGTGGGATTTTTTATTCCTAGTGGGGTTCAAGATACATGATGATTTTGGAAGCAGAAGTGGGTATTTGGAGACACTTTTCTGCACACTTCTACACCAGGGCTATCCATGGAGACAAATACTGATGATTACCTCTGTAACTTTTTTCTTTGCTCCTCCTAAGTGTGTAGAAAGGACATAAAATTTTAGCTTTTGCTTGTCTTAAAATCATTACTAAAACAAAGCCAATTTTATCTGAAAATATAAGACATCTTCCATATTGTCCTAGTAAGAAGTAGGCATTTTAAAATGGGACGACTAGAGAAACCAGCCCTGAACATCAGGGAGTTACTGGAGAGATGAGAGTACAACTGTAGGAGCATGGTATACGGAAATGACACTGGCCATTGTAAATGAAGGAATGCACTTTATATATAACAAAACTTTATTTTGTTAATTTCCACATGTTTTAAAAATACTTTAGGGTGTTAAGATAGTAGTCTAGAATAATGGTTTAAAACCTGGGCTCTAGAGTAAGACTACTTGGGTTTAATCCCTTTTTTAAATTTAACTTTTGTGTGTCTTGGTTTTCTCAGTGAAATGAAATTAATAGCAGTTCCTCCTTAATAAAATCTTCGTTAGGACTGAGGAATCTATTGTAAGGTGACAATAATAAGCACGATTATGAGCCTATTAGGAAACAGGCACATGAATTTGTTGCTACAGTTTGCACAGGAACATGCTCGATCTTTCCCCAGCACTGTTCCGTTCTTCTTTAAAACTTCCTTAAAGAGTTTAAAGATGAGGAGGGCCCTTTACAAGTTTAAAAAATGTTTTGTTTCTCCTTAGAAATGGGCAACTACATAACTGCTGTGTGCCTTTTCTCTTCGGCTGCCAGAAAGCCAAAAGCTGAGTTCTAAAATTAACAAAAACAAGAAGTCACACCCCGCTGCACACCTGTGTTCTCTGATTATGATTGTTTTTTATTGTACTCATCAATTGCCCTTAAAGTTTGGAGTGGAGAGCGGCGCCCTTCTCCCAGGGTGACCGGACTTTCGAGACGGACCGCGGGACTCCTCCCGGCCGCGCCCTCCTCCCAGCCGGAGGGGGCGGGCAGGGCCTCGCCCGGGCGCCGGGAGGATGCGCGGAGCCGTTGCTAGGATACGGACGGCAACGGAGGCTCGGCGGGCGCAGGGCAGCCTGCGAGGACCTGCGAAACCGCCTGCGGGCCCGCGGGCTGCGCTTCTGCGCGGGTAGGAGGCGCTTTCGGGCTGCCCTCGGGCCGCGGGAGAACACCACGCTCGGTCAGTCCGACCTGCCCTCTCCCTCTACTGCGCTCCGCTGGGAGTCCGAGCGCGGCTGCAGGCTGCGCGGTGAGCGTCCCGCCCTCCTGAGCGCCTGTCACAAGGTAACTATGCAGACACGAGACTCTAGAAACGCTTGGCCAGCCCTCGAAATTCCTCAGTCCAGTCAGCCCAGGGCTCTCCGCTTGTCCTCGGCAGGCGGGCCCTTCTCCTGCGCCTCGTCCCTGTGTCTTAAACTTAAAATGTCACCAGGCCTATCTGACTGGTAGAGGGCAAGACTGGGTCCCGCCTCTCTGCTTACGCTCATGTGCCAGGTGCGTCAAGCCTTAAAAGGTAAGAAATGAAATCATGCACTGCAAGTAAAAAGGAGCGCTTCCTGTGTACAGTCATAAACAGAGTGTTTTTGTTCTTTTTTCTTCATTTATTTTTAGTAGTTTTTTGCTGAGCACCATGAATACCTTCATCATGAGGAGTTGGTACGTGTACTTATTGCCTCTAAATCCGCTTTATTTCCCTCCCCACCTCCCTCCGTCCTAGATCGCCTTCCCATCAAAACATCTGCGTCCTCGTTTCCTGTAATCTGTATTTTGCTCTTTAAGTTATTTATCCTTTGGGTTTGTCATGAAGGAGGAAGCTATGCCATATTTAACTTTCTCTTATCTGGTCTGTTCTACTTAGTATTATAGTCTCAAGGTGCACCCATTTTTCTTCAAATGACTCAAATTTATCCTTCCTGATGGCCGAGCAGTAATCCATTATGTACCCAACATATTTTCTTTATCAGGTTATCTCTTGATGAACATGTAGGCCACTTCCAAGATTTAGGTATTAGGTGTTGTACTGCCCACTGTAAACACGGGTATGCATCTATCAGTGTAATACGAGGTCTTTAACTCTTTCAAGAAGATTCCAAGAAGAGGGATGGCTGAGTCAAATGGAATTTCTATTTTTAGGGTTTTTTTTTTAGGAATCTCCACACTAATTTCCATAGTGGTTGTACTCCTTTACATTCCACCAGTGATGTAGAAGTATCCCTTTTCCCCTACAACCTCACCAGTATTTGTAGGTTTTTAAGGTTTTGATGATAAAGTTAGAACTTGTTTGAATAGATAATACATGAAATGATTAAAAGTTTAAACAATAGGAAGAGTGAACATTGAAAATCTGCCTTTTGCCTATTCTCCACACCTCCAGTTCAACTTCCAGAGGTGATCTTATGTACATACAAACCTGTAGTTATACCTGTCAGTGTGTATATTGTACTGTCCTTCATGTTTATTCTTAACATTGTATATCTTGAAATCACTGTTTATCATTTACAGATATGCCTCACTTTATGTGCAGATAAATATGTATGTTTCATTTTGAGATGTTCCTAAGCATTTCGTGAAATTTGGAAACTGTCATAAGCAAAAAGGCGAATACATTTCACTAACTAACAATTTAAAACTAGGGTATAATAAAAGGGAACACAAACACATCACATATATAATAGGAAATAAAGCACACATAAATAGGGCATTTGATTAAGCCTCATGAAACAGTATAAGTATGGAAGGAAAGTGTCTCGGGCCTGTTCTTCTTAAAAAGAAAGATGCTTCTTTTTAAGTGGCATTATATCAATACCAGTTCAGGAATTAGGGTTGCTTTTGTACAACTATTTTTTTTTAAAAAAATTTTAAAGAGAATTTAAAATAAACCAATAAAAACAGTACAGAATTTGGCAACTAGAGGCCATACTCAGAAGTGAAATAAATCAGACCCGCGTGTGTAAATATTGTATTGTTTCCCTAGTGGAAGAACCTGAAAGAGTAAATAAGATCCAAAAGGTACAGTAGATATTGTGAAAGGGAAAAAAACTGCTGAAAAGGATGCTTCCTTTTTGCAAAGCAGTTTGATGGGAGTTGACAGAATTAAGTTCTGCGTACCTTTTGGTTTATTCATTTTAATTCTAGGTGATATTGTATGTCACTTACACAAGCACACAGAGACGTATGGACAACATGATTGTTGCAGCTCTGTATTTCTAATAGCAAGAAACTGGAGATGGCTTAAATGAGCACAGAAGGGCAAAGAGCTGGTGATGGCTCACTCTTGTGATGACGATGAAAGGAATGAGGTAGAAAAACAGGTTTTATGTAGAAATAAGTGTGAAGAAATATGTTAAGTACGCATTAAATTTTAAAAAGTTGTAACAGTACAGAGCTTTAAAATAGATGATAATGTAGTTTACATATTCAAATTCATAGTGATATAAGCTATATTACTAGGCTTTTCTGTTGCTGGGACAAAATACCTGATGATATTGCTACCTGTTTAGGTTGGAATTCCACAACACTTTATGTTTCCCACTGTGATATCTGTGCTTTGTCATTTACATTTAATATCTACTGACACAGTTGATGCATATTTGTAAGTACAAGTGGAGCATGTTAATATACATCTGGGGAGTATTAGGAATCACTGTAATTACCCGCTTATCCTAGAAAGGTGAAGAAAACAAAACCTTGCTGAATATTTTCTACTCAATTTTTAAATGTCATGTTTCTCACAGAAAAATAAAGGACAGTTTCTCATTGTAACATTATCATGAACTTCTGAATCAGACCTCCTCATACCATGAGGCATCCCGGAGGCTCCACCTCCTCATCTAGATGAAGGTCAGCAGTTCCTAGATTTTTCCTTCATCACCAGGACCCTCACCTGTTCTGCCGGGTCCCCATGAATTCTCACCCAGAAGCGCGGCACAGCGCCATGGTTAAAAATGTGGATCCAGATTGACTGCATTTGGGTCACAGATCTGCTTTTTTGCTGAGCGATGTTGAACACATTATTCAAGTTTCCTATGCTTAGTTCTTTCTCCGTAAAATGAGCACAACAACATCAATCACCTATGTGGATTAGATAATTTAGTATAAATACTTACTAGCTTTATACTGTATTTCAGAAATATTTTTGTCTGTTGAAAAAATAAGTAATTATGTAACACCTGTGAGGCACTGCTCATATATAATTTTCACTAGCCTTTCAGAAACTTTACAAAGAGTCCATTGCTAGTTGGATAACATTTAAGTGCTTACTGTATGCCTGGAACCATTTGCTAAGTACTTTTCTATACATTATTTTGTTTAATTCTCGAGAGAACCTTTGATTTGAAGCTATTGATAATCTGTTTCACACATGAGGAAAATGAGACCTAAGAAACTTTATCTCTTCAAGGCAAACAGTTAGTAAGCATGAAGAACTGTGAAGGTTTGGTGTTTTGCCTTACTTGCGTAGGAATACATTTATCTATCACCGCTTGTGGTGAGCTGGTCAGAGACAAAGGGCTCCAGGCAAAAGAAGTAGCCAGAGCTTCAAGTTTGTGCCAATTTCCTATGGTCCTTCAGGGGTGACACAGGTAAATACATCAGTTTGCTGTGACTGTAAATGAGCAGCTTCTCTTGGGAAACTCATAGAGAAAATAGGTTTATTTAGGTCACAGTTTCCAACGATGAAAGTCCAAAAGGCACAGTGCCAGCCTGGTGAGACTTCCCTCGCTGCAGTGTTGCTCAGGGTAACTGCATCAGGTCACCTGAGAGGGAGCCACAACCTCCAGGCCAGAAGCCAGTGTCGGGAGGGCTCTCTCTGGAGTAGCCCAGGGTCCAACAGAAATCCCTTAATCTTTTCCAGGATGGAGTCCCCAGTGACTTCCCACTAGGATCCCCCTCTTAGAGGTCTACTACCTCCCAGCACTGTCAAACTGAAGACCAGTTGCTCAATACATGAGCCTGTGAGAGACATACTCAGACCACATCTAAGCAAAGCCTGCTCTGTAGGGGAAAGTATCTCAATTTTCATGGCTCTTGTTGCAAACGCAACACTGACATGTGGCCTGGTGAGCACTGGACTTGGCTTTGTGTCTTTGTTGTACCTAGCAAGAACATGCTGGGACCGTCAGAACCCATGGCGGATGGCTTCTCTCACCAGGGATTTACTAAGTGAGGATATGAACACAAGCAAACTGGCTCTAGGGTCGATTTCTTCCTGAAATTCCATGTTGGAAAACCGAAGCTGAGTACCACAGTACTAGATAGCAGTGAGTCCTTTCTGATCTACAATCACTAGGATTTTATAATTTAGAAATTTAAAGCTGGGTGTGGTGGCGCATGCCTGTAATCCCAGCACTTGGGAGGCTGAGGCAGGAGGCTCACTGTGAGTTTAAGGCCAGCCTAGGCTACAAAGTGAGTTCAAGGCCAGCCTGAATTGCGTATAGTGAAACCCTGTCTCAAAAAGACAAAAGAAGGAAAGAAATTTAAACTTTCTTATTTTTAGGATAAAAAGATGCTGATCACTCATTATTATAAGGACAATTGCTAACCACCTTCTTTAAAGACAGTTAACAGCTTGAAAACTTTTTATGTAATTATGTATTTTTTATGACTTACTCATATTATTAATTAAAGACCCCCTGTGAACTGTTGATACTGCAATACATAGAACCTACCAGCTGTCGAGAAGGGATGTCATCAGTACCGTCTTCCACAGGAGGATGTATCTGGCATGCAGGAGGGTAGTGCAGATCACATAATAAACTAGTAATGAAGTGAAAATGGGCATCACAGAACATAGCAAGTAGGAAATGGAGGCAGTTGCATGCTAAGCAACGTGGAGGGGTGTTGATTTATGTTGAACCCATCCGAGGACCTGCTTAGAGCGTGAGGCTGCTATTTGTAACTGCACAGATGTCACATATCTCACCATCTGCAGACTTCTAACTGTCCACGTTCCATTTCTTAGACAGCTTCTCAGCACTCCAAACTACCCACCCTACACTGATTGTCCAATGGGCATCTCACACATCTTTCCCCAAACCAAACTGTGCTATAACTCCCACTCACATTCCAATCCGGCTTTATTTTCAGCTTTCCTCATTTCTCTAAATGTAACTATCTTTCCGGTTGCTCAGGCGAAGCATATTAGCAGTATCCCTGATTCCTTTCTTTATCTCATAGGCTATAGCTAGTTCATCATCAAATCCCTTCAGCTCTATCTTGAAAATATATGCAGAATGTAGCCCCTGCCAACCCACTGCCCTCCACTGTCATCACTGTGGTCCTTTTCACCCCATATTTTGGTTACTGCAGTAGATTCCAGGAAATGCCCAGTCATCTACCAGCTAACTATTCTTTTGCCTCCCATAATCACCTTGTCTGCCCAGCAGCCTGATTAGGTCTATTAAATTGTGAGACACCATTCTTTCTTTCCTCAAAAACTTCTGTTGGCTTCACTGAGCAAGGCCAGCGTCTTTCTAATGGTCTGTCAGGCCCAATTGATGTGATGCCCTCGCCCTGCAACCTTGTCTCCTAGTCTTCCCTTTGCTCACTACTGTCCAGGCACATGAAATCACGATTGCTTAGGTTTTTGCTTTCCATTATTCCCCCATTTGTCCTCATACTTGGCTTATTTTCTCACTTTAGCCTTTTGCTCGAATGTCACCTTACCCTAGGTGAGCTGTTTGTCTTCCACCACGCTTGTTTCGGCAAATCCCTCCTCAGTGCCATCCCTGGAAACAGGAATACGTCTCAGTTATCTTCACTTTTTACCTCCTTAACACTTGTCTTTACCTGACCTAGTATATATTTTGCTAATTTAGTTGTTTCTTGTCTGATTTCTACACTAGAATGTAAGTCTGATTACTGCAGGGATGTTTCAGTAACTGTATTTTGTTTATTTCTGTGTCTTTAGACACAGCTCAAAGAGTAACTGGTAATGAGCAGGTACTCAATAAAAATTTGTCAGAAAACGAGTGAGGTCAATTATGACCAAGGTTTTTCTTAAAGGTGTTGATAGCATAGATGGAGAAATTGAACCAGTGTATCCTTTTTTTTTAATTTCTGGGTATTTCTTTCAATAAAGGATGTTCATATCAATTTTGTTATTTTAACTTAGAAGGACTCATATAAGTGATAAAATTTTGGCACTGTCTTCAAATATTTATGCCTCATTTCTTTTTCCTTTGTGGTATTCAATGCAGCAATAGTTGCATCTTCTTTCTGTTCCTAAATTTAATGAGAATGCATCTAGTGTTCAATTAAATAAGACATTACAGGTTGATACACTTTATCAGAAAAAAGAAACTTTGATTTTATTTTTAAATCGTAAGTTTCTGAAGTCAGGAATATGTACTGACTTTTGACATATGTATAGGTATTTTTCCTTTTGCTTAGCATAGTGAATTATGTCAACGTTCTCATAATATTGATCTTTGCATCTTGTATTTATCTATTTATACATCAAAATCCAGAATTTGTTTGTCTTTTTGAGACAGGGTCTCACTACACAGTTCAGGCTGGCTTTGAACTCTCTTTATAGTCAAGGTTGTCCTTGAACTCACAGCAATCCTCTTGCCTCAGGCTCCCAAGTGCTGGGATTACAAAAATCAAGAATATTTTAGCATGTGCCACTTGCTAAACCTATTTCTCATTGTGGAAAACCAAGACTGACAAGGCAGAAAATATTCCTCCTTTCACGACACATTATTCTACTAAAGGATGAACCAAGGAAGTAAAGGAAGAAGTCATGCTTTTCAGCAGTGATTAGATCTATAAATAAAATAACATAGGGAGGGCGGTGGGGTGTGGTTAGCATCCGTCTTACAGAAGTTGCATTTGAGCTGAGATGAGGAAGATTAATAGAAGTTAGAGGTACAGATCTGTGGTAACACACTTTTGACAGAGAAAATGGAAAATGCAAATCTGGTGTGGTGGTGACACACCTCAGTAATCCCAGCTAGTTAGGAGGTTGAGGCAGGAGGATTATAAGTGCAAGGCCAACCTGGGCAACAGCCTAAAAATAAAATGTAAATAGCTGAGGTGGTGGCTTAGTAATAGACTGCTTGTCTAGCATGTTCAAGGCCCTAGGTTTAATCTCCAGTACCAAAAGAAAGAAAGAAGGAAAGAAAGAAAAGAAAGAAAGAAAGAAAGAAAGAAAGAAAGAAAGAAAGAAAGAAAGAAAAAGAAAGAAAGAAAGAAAGAAAAAGAAAGAAAAGAAAAGAAAAGAGAAAACCTCCAAAGTTGGAACTCAACCCCACATATATTAAGATGGGGTTGGGGTGGGATGTTTACAAAATGAGGTAACAGAAATGAGCCTGAGCTAGATCCTTTAGGACTTTGAAAGGCAAGATGAGTATTTTAACTTCTCTTCTAGAAAGCATTCTATTATAGGGGTATTTAAGAGTGAGAGGGCCATGATCTGATCTGCCTAGCGGGGAGGGTGCTCAGTGGTAGAGCACTTATGTAGTATGCATGAGGGTCTGGATTTGATCCAAGTCACCAAAAAAAATTTTATTTTGGCTACTGTGAGATTAATGGACACTTTCTGGATGTAAGGATTTCAAACTTGAAATTAAGGTGACCAACAGACAGTTACAGTGACTGAGACTGTTTCAGTATCCACAGGGCTCACTGAATGACTGAATAATGGTGGTGAGAAAGGGAAGAATTGAGGGTGACCCCAAAAGCAAACCTTACATGTTTACTACGCTGCTGGATGTGAATTACATATGTTATGGGTACAAAATTGACTGCCTCAGGCCTACGAGGATCTGTGCTGCTCCCTTGGTGGGGGTCTTGATTACTTTTTTCTCGTTACTGAGTCAAGATACCTGATGCCTACAGTTAAAGAGAGAAAGGTTTATTTAGTTCACAGTTTGTGGAGGTTTCAGTCCATACTTGGCTGGTGCCAAGGCACAGTGGCACATGGCAGAAGACAGCAGTTCTTGGCAACAGAAAACAGCAAAAGCAAAGAAAAGGGAGGAGTGCAAGAGAAGACTCTTTCTGTCCGTATATTGTGTAGGTTACTCACCCTAGGTGGGTGTAGCACTCACACCCATAATCCCAGCACTAGACAAATAACTCAGTCACAAATTCTAGATTCAGCCACCTCCGAAAAGCCTGCCTCCCGTGATCACGTGAAGCACTGGGGGGACATCCCAACACAAGCCGTAGCAGTGGGTGCCCTAGTTGGTCTACTGTTTTTCTACCTTGTTTGAATGCCCTGTAGGTTTGTGCCCTGGGGGTGCTTGTAAGTGCTATGGGCCATGCTGTGGGGCCTCATCCACACTGGGTGGGGTCAGAGGGAACTTGACAGTGTTCCGGAGTGCAGATGAGCGGGCACAGGTCCTGTTGATTGCGTGAGGCGCACGGTTGTTAATGTTGTGAACTTAGCATCCTCACTGGGCGGCTATGAAAATAATCACAAGAGCCTGGCTCTGGAGGCTCCTGGGGCTGGCTGCCATTCCTCTTGGGAGACGATTCTCCGTAGCTCTCCTGTATTTCTGCGTGAGAGGCAGTGGCTGCGTTGTTCTGCACTGGCTTTTCACGGATATTTGTCAGATGAGCAGCCTGGAGAGGTAGAGCCAGTCTCCTAGTGCACAGACCATTTTTTTCAGCACTGGGACAACCCAGGCCTCATGCATGCTAGGCAAGTGCAAAATATTGTCACTTACTCCTTGCTTATTTAGACGCTCTCCCTCCCTCCCTTCCATCCCTTCTCTTCTCCCTTCTCCCTATCCCTCCTTCCCTTCTTTCCTTCCTTTTTTCTTTTTTTCTTGTTTAGTTGGTTGATTAAAACTTACAGTACTGTGTTGAATGAAGCGGTGAGAGAGTGCATCCTTGGCTTATTCCTGAGCTTTGAAGAACTTTCAACATTTTACCATTGAGTGAAGTAGCTGTGAGCTTTCCATTATGTGGCTTTTCTTGAGAAACACTGAGATACATTCCTTCTGTGCTCAATTTACTGAAACGTTTAATATGAAAACATGTTGAATTTTGTCAAATATTTTTTCTACATCTGTTGATATGATCATACATTTTGGGGCTTAATTCTGCTGATATGCTAATAACTGTGTATGTTTACTGATTTATGTATATTGAAACATCCTTGCATCCCAGGAATAATTCTCACTTGATTATGTTGAATGATGTTTTAAAAAGTGCTGTTGCAATAACTAAATCCAGGAAGCTGCTTGATTACCCAGCAACAGATGACTGGATAAAGGAGATGTGGTATCTGTCTATAATGGAACACTAATCAGCTGGAAAGAATGATAAATTTGGAGCATTTGTAGGAAAATGGATCCACCTTGAAAATATAATTTTTCTTTTAAATTTTAAAAATAAAAGGAGGAAAACATTAACAGACAGACAACATTTTACAAAATAGCAAAAGAATAGTACAGACAATACGGAGTTACAAAGTGGTAGGGAATTCACAATGCTTGTTGTATTACATATTGATATCTTCAAAGTGGTTTCTCATGAAAACAGATAGAGACATGCAGTACTAATCAACCAAGGACTCACTGACAGTTTCTTTCAGCAAAGAAATAGAAGACAGTAGAACAGCCATGTTAACTATTGGAAAATGTAATAATGTTGAGTGAAGTAAACTAGACACACAGCTTAAATACTGGAAGGTATCTTTCATTTGAGTGAGCCAAAGTACAAACAAAGAAAATGAGAAAAGACTGACAGAAAGGGCAAGGGGACAGGTGCCTTGCAGTAGGGAAGTGGTCCAAGGGCACAAGGGCTAGGCGTGAGGAGGGGGGGAAGAGGAAATAAAAAGAATAAAGATGTGCCATGTATTAGAACCTAATAGGCCCAATTAGTGTAAGCACTATATGTCACAGCATGAGCTAAGACAAGTAACCAGTGTGAACAAAGGGACTAGCGAAGCAGAGGGGAAGGGGTGAGGGGGAGGCAAGGGGAATGGGATTTAAAAAATAAGAAGCTGTAATGTGTACACGTAAGCACTCCCCAAGATGACGGCGAACTGCACGCACTAGTAAATGCGTGTACAGATGCTACATAAATAAATAAAATGCTGTTGAATTCCATTTACTTACACAGATGGAGTATTCCTTTTCCAAAAGAGAAGTGTCTCAAAGTTGAAGGTTTTTCAGATTTTAGAATAAGCTGAAAGTTTAGATTTAGTAGCATTTTCAATTTTGACTCTTTGGATTAAGAATTTCAACCTGTACTTTGTTGAGGATTTTTTGCATCTATGTTCACAGGGATATTTAGCCTGTAGTTTTCTTTTTCTTTAGAGTCCTTGTCTGACTTTATTGTCAGTATAATATTGGCTCCCTAAAATGAATTTTGAAGTATTTCCTAACTTAACTTTTTGAAAACTGTAAAAAAGATTAGAATAATTATTTGAATATTTGGTAGAATAATTCATCCATGAGCCCATTTGGTTCTGTGCTTTTCTTTTCTTTCTTTCTTTTTTTTGAAAGATTTTGATTACTAATTCAATCTCATTACTAGTATGTTCAGGTTTTCTGTTTCTTTGGTAGTTGTGTGTTTCTATCAATTTATCCATTTCGTCTCATTTTTCCAATTTGTTGATGTATAATTGTATAGTGGGCTCTAACTTCTACTATTTTGATTTTCTATAGTTCTGTACTGACAATATTTGTTTGACTTTATCCATATATTTGTGGCTTTATGCATTCATCTTTCCCTCTTGTGCAGATTTCAGTTTGGAATCATTTTTCCTCCTTTCAGTGTATCCTTTAGAAATTCCTTTAGAGGGGGGATTTAGTTCAATGGCACAGCACCTGCCTGGCAAGCGCAAGGTCGTGAGTTCAATTCCCGGTACCGGAAAAAAAAACAAAACAACAAAAAAAAGAAATTCCTTTAGAACAGATATCTTTGTGGTAACTGACTTGTAGATGTTTCAGTTTTCTTTCTTGAAGGATAATTTTTCTGGGTGCATAATTCTACACTGATGATTATTTTCTTTCTCTTAGTCCTTTCTTGGCTTTGCTTCTATTTTTCTTATAATGAGTCTGCAGTCACTTTTTTTTACATTAATGATTAAATTAATTAAATCAAATTAAAATGATCCCAAATAATAGATGATTGTGTCCTTTACCAGTGTTCACCCTCAGGAATCTGTCTTTGGTTTGCTGTAATTTCATTACAATGTGTATGGTTATGAATTATTTCTGCTTATCTTATGTTGGTAGATTTATTCTGTGCTTACTGGATCTGTGAATCCACACATTCTCCTAGTTCTGAAAAATTCTCAGCCATTGTCTTTTAAAATATTTCTTCTTCCTCATAATTTTATTTTCTCCTTCTGGAACTCTAATTTGACATATGCTAGATCAGAAACTGACAAAAATGTTCAGAAAAGGCCATTTTTAGGCTTCACAGGCCATGTGTGATCTGTATCACATATTTGTTGCTTTTTAAGACTACAGAACCATTCTTTGCTTGCTGAAAAATAGCAAAACCATATGCTAGACTTTTTTCTCTTCTTCATGGTTCTTAATCACTCGTATTTTTATGTCCTAATCTCTTTGCAGCATTTATTATAAAGTATTTCCTCCTGGTTGACTAATCCTTTCTTCAGCTCTTTTTAATGCTTGATAGCTTATTCACTGAGTTAAACAATTGTATATTTTTATTCTAGATGTTCCTTTTTAAACATCTTGTTTGCTGGTGGTCAGATATCTCCACTGGCTGGGAATGATTTGTCCTCTTTCTCTCTCTAAGAATTTGTGGTCAGATCAGAAGTGTCAGACATGGCTTTTGCATCTTACTCCTGTTCCTAGGTTTACTCTTCCTCTTGCTGTTGTCATAGAAGTGCGAGCTCAGGGCCGCCTGCCCTATCCTCCCTTCCTGGACGCCAGCTTCCGCAGCTTGCTCTTTGGGCTCGCACTGCTCTAATCTAGCTCCTACTCTGTACCTAACTCTGGCATACCCTGGACCACCCTGGCCCAAGCTTCTAGTCGCTGTCATCCTGTTTCCAAAGCCCAAGGCCTCTGGCTCCAATGAACTCCAAGCTCAACTCACATTTACATGTTTGTTTTTGTGGGCACAGGTCATTGGAGATCTGTGCCAGGATGTGTGAGCACAGAACTAATGCAAAAACTGTACTGCAGCTAAGAAACAATTGCTTTGAACCTGGCTGGTTCTTTGAAGCTTCTAATTATTTTTATTGTCAGAAGCATACATCCATGTCATCCATATTCAGAAAAGAGTACTTCTGAAAGTCTTTTTATTATAAGACACACTGCACTAAGGATGAGTGACAAAACGTATTCAAGTATTTTTTCCATATATGCTTCATAGAATATTGCTCTCGAAACTCTTGTTTTGGAATTATTTTACTTATTTTACTTTCTGTGTTTTTAAAAATACACCAATGCTTTTTGACATTGCCATTAATAAGGTAATCAACATTGGAGAACTAATGGGCAACATTGTATTAATTTGTGAACATCACTCTATACCAGCAAGAATTTGATATTTGATGTAGAAACCATTACATATGTGAT
This sequence comes from Chinchilla lanigera, assembly GCF_000276665.1. Lineage (NCBI taxonomy): Eukaryota > Metazoa > Chordata > Mammalia > Rodentia > Chinchillidae > Chinchilla > Chinchilla lanigera. The sequence goes on along the minus strand of NW_004955479.1, from coordinate 5,047,330 downwards.
AAATGTGTTTATTTTTCTTAATTTAGGAAAATGTCTGACCAAGACGAACAGTTGGATATTAGAGATATAGTTGATTCCACAGAAGGAAGCGAGAATGCTGTTGACATCATCAATATCCCACTTCCCTCAGAAGCACTGGAAGAGTCAGAACCAACTGAAGAAAATATATCTGAAGTAGAACAGTTCAGTATGGGTCCTGAAACACCTGAAGAGCAAAGTGACCAGAGTGTGACAAATGAGGAATCCAGCGAGGAACAGCTCCTGGAAGAGGCTCTGTCCTCAAGACAGGCTTCCGGGTCTGTGAGCCCCAAGGAAGAGCAGCATTCAGTGGAGTCTGACAAAGAGAATCTCAGTAACGAAAGTCTGGCTTTTCTGGATAAAATAAGGGCTCTAAGGCAGTCGTTGCAAATATCAATTAAAGATCCTTCGGCAACAGGTATTAGAAAAGATAGGATATTTTATTTTCCCTTTTTAGCAAAATGGATGCTTTTTTTTGGATTTTTTTTCTGGTATATTTTTATTTGAAGATATATTTTATATCTGATACTATTTTACTTTTCCCTTATTCACCAGACTTCTGTGGTGACAACATTTGAATCTATTCAATATCTGTGAAAAATTCTGTCCTACACTGTGTATTCTTCCTCAATAAATGAGCATCATTAAATTTTAATTTCATATTTGTATATTTTTTTTCAAAAAAGTAGCCTTTAAAATTGCTCGGGGACCTTGGGAAAGGGTGGACAAATGCTTCTGTATAATTGGAGTCCTCTGCATGCCACTTTGGAATTAACTGTTGCACACAGCTAGCAAGAAGTGGGGTGAGAACCTGAGCCCTGACTTTTCCAGTTTTACATCTTAGTGGTCTGTTCCACTAAGCAAGTTGCTTTCACGTATGGCTGTAGTGTGCTTTGTGTTAACTGCATATTTAGCTTTGGAAAAACTGTAGTCTTTCGTTGTAGATCAGTTTTAAAGACATTCACCAAATAACCCTGATGGTGCATAGTGGTTACTATTGTGTTCCTGTTTACGAAGAAGGGGCCGGGTGTGGTGGTGCACACCTGTAATCCCAGCACTCGGGGGAGGCTGAGGCAGGAGGATCGTTGTGAGTTCGAGGCCAGCCTGGGCTACACAGTGAGTTCAAGGCCAGCCTGAATTGCACAGCGAGATCCTGTCTCAAAAAGACCAAAAAAAAAAAAAAAAAAAAAAAAAAAAAAAAAAAAAAAAAAACCAAAGAAGGGGAAGTAGGAATAAAGTGTTTACACAGAAAGCCATTAATTCACCATTCCATTTCCTCCTTATTTATGAATTTTAAGACAGTTTCCGGCAATAGGGTGGAGAACATGGGCTATTATTTAACAAAAGTAGCAGCAGCATATTTTGGCTTGTCAAAAATAGTTTCTGAACACAGTGGGTAGTTTATTTTTGGGTGATGTGTCCACAAAAGTAAAGAATGAAACTGTGGGGCTGGGGATATAGCTCAGCTGTGCACCACCTGCAAGGTGGTGAGTTCGATTCCTGGTATCAAAAAAAAAAAAAAAGAATGAAAAGGAAAAACAGAAAACTAAGCCAATTATATCTGACAGAACAAAGTATTTCTCAATTTCATTAGTTACTGTAAATTTGGGTTTAAGTTTGAATATTTTTGTAATTCCCTGATATTATAACTTATAACAAACACATGATAATTACAAAAAATTGTTTTGGTCCTGTAAGTCCTGAGTTTGAAAAATCCCTTAACATACGCCTCTCTGAATGCTCAAGAGGACACTACTAAGGAAGGTTTAAAATCTGTTAATTATAGGTTTTTGTATTCATGAAACAATCACAACAGTCTTCTGATAATGTTTAGCATCTGAAAGTATTGTCTTTGCTTCTATAGAACTATTAGGACAGATTTTAGTAAGCTCAAAGTACCTTAATATTACTAATGCCTAGGTAAGTTTTGTCATAGGGTTATTTATTGATAAATGTCTCATTTAGCTTTATGAAAAACTGATGTCTGACATCTAGAAATACACATACTCTTTTCATATAATATGAATTCTATACTTCGTCTTATTAAATCCTATTAAAATTTAAAGTTTAGAGATATAGAAGAAAAAAGTTGACTGCATATTAATTAGGGCTTAAGTGATATATTCTTTCTCATAGCTTTTGAACAATCATTTTCTGATAACATTTTTTGTATTTAAAATTAAGCATCCTGACCTCCCGCTTTGTGGACTGGAGTGTGAGTCACACAGTGCCAATGTTTGTGAAAAATAGTTGTGGTGGGTGAGTGAGCCATATAGTAGCCATTTCTTTGAAAAGTAGTTGCAGTGCATTCTAACTTCATGGGGCTTACAACCCAAAAATGTCTGATTTTTTGAGATGTTCCTAGGCTTCCATCAGGATAATATGTACCAGCTGTTGAACAAGGATGAACATTTTTGATATTATAGGTGATCAATTTTTTGAGCCAAAGTTTTTAAGTCATCGTTGGCCATTTCTCCTATATGACTGGGTGTGGTGGAGAAGCAGCCTGTGTTCCATATGATTAGAAAGGGGCCCAGAATTTCGCTTCTGTTTGTGGAGTATCAGTGGTTACCCCAGCTATATTTGATTATGATTATTTTTTTCTTTTTTTCTCAACAGTAAAAATTGTACTTATTCCTGTGGGTCAGGAAATTATAATGTCTTTTAAAGTTGACACCTTTTTTAAATACCTTGTGGATCACATTGCACGTTTATTAGGTATCCCACCTTCTGAATTGCAGATAAGTCATGCAGGTAAGTTTGAGGGTAATGAATTTATTAAGTCATCTCTAGTTTTAACATGTAAACAATATCTTTGATTTCTTTAACAATATCTTGATATTTACTATTTCAGTATATTATGATTATGCATTCATTTGTTTAAAAGATTTTTAATGATGAATTTGTATGACATATTTGGCTAATAACTGAAAGCACAAAGAAACATGAAATGAGATTCTTATTCTCAAGTTGTCCATAGACTAGTAAAAAAGAATTGCATGTGGCAGTTACTACGTAATGTGTAAATACTTCAGTGAAAGTATGCACAAAAATCTATGAGAATGGGATAAAGGGACATAGAGACTTTAGGTTTCCCTTCCTTCCTTCTTTCCTTCTTCCTTCCTTCTTTCCTTCTTTCCTCCCTCTCTCTTCCTTCCTTCCTTCCTTCCTTCCTTCCTTTCTCCCTCCCTTCTTCCCTCCCTCCCTCCCTTCCTTCTTTCCTTCCTTTCTTCCTTCCTTCCTTCTTTTCTCCCTCCCTTCTTCCCTCCCTTCTTCCCTCCCTCCCTTCCTTCTTTCCTTCCTTCCTTCCTTCCTTCCTTGCTTCCTTCCCTGGGGAGGAAGCCTAGGGCCTCATGCATGCTAGGGAAGAACTGTTGCACTGTGCTACATCCCCAGCCCCTGAAAATATTGTGTTTTCTATATATTAAGGTCCTTTCCACGTTGCTAGGTTTATTTCTATTTTGTGGATGATATTGAAAAGCCTCACAAAAGTTATGTTATCCTTGTTTCATGATTGGATATAGTTTTTGTGATAGTTATACCAGATTAGTATATGTTTCTATCAAATATGTGTGAACAACTCCTAATATTTTGTTTCAAGAGCTTTGGTATTGCCTTATAAAGTTTCCAGAGAAAAACAATTCAATTGAAATATTGCTTTAAAAATCCATTATAGTGAATGTAATACTCACAAAGTAAAATATGTTCAAATAACTGATTAGAGTTTGATTAAGTAAACAGGATATATTTTAAATAATTATTAGGAAAAAATAATGATAAGGATGGTGATCATGATGATTGGTTTATTGAATCCTTACTATGTGTTAGTACTTCTACAAAGTATTTTGCCTACATTATCATTTAATGCACACACCGATCTTTTGAGATAGGTACTACTATTGACCTTTTTTTGAGAGAAAACAAAACAGGGAAGTTTGCTAAAGTCACAAAGTGATAAGTTGCAGAGTCTGAACTGAAACAGGGTATGACTCTAAAGAGCAAATTTGAAATCGCTTGTGGTTATCAGAGGGAAAGTTCACAGTTGAAGAGGAAGAGCACTTAGAGACCGGGGCTCATGACCATACTTACCGGTCTCTCTGTCCGCGTACTTGTACTCCACGACTTTCTGTCTTTCTGAGCACCAGGTGTCATCGCTGGGTGACAAGGGATGCCAGCAGCAAGGACAGAAGAGCTAGATTTTATACTAGCTGTTCTCTAAGATAGGTGGCTTCTTCTGGGACTGGGACTGGAGTCTGTTTGGTGGGATTCTGCCCACTGTGGAAACAAGCAGAAAAAGGAAGAGCGCTCTGGGAACCTGTATTGATTTCCTATGGCTGCTGTAATATCATGAACTTAGTGGCTTCATTAAAGCAGCGCATGCGTTTTGCTTGCTTCTGGAGGCCAGAAACACTCACTCAGTTCCCAGGGTGTCCAGGGCTGCTGTCCCCTGGAGACTGAAGGGGAGATGCCAGTTCCTAGCCATCCAGCCGTCCGAGCTGCATTCCCAGCACGTACTGACCCATTGTCCTCTTCTCCGTCTTCGGAGTCACGGAGTGGCACACTCAGGTCTCCTTGATTCTGTCCCACTGCCTTCTCTCTAGGATCAAATTTTGGTCTTCCGTCCTCTAATAAGGGTACCTGCGATTGCATGTAGGGCCCACCCAGAGAGCTCGGATGATCGCTTTGCCTCAGAACCCTGTAAAATCCCTTTTGCCTGCATAAGGGAGCATTCTCAGGAATGGGATATGGATGCATTTGGGGGCCATTATTCAACAATCACCAAGTCTACAGAAATTCATATTTATTTTTAAAGTTAAGAATATAGGGTATGACATTGATGCTCAAAGACCTTGGAATGTGCTTTCCTGGATATAGCCAAAACAGATGACAGGCGTTTGATATGTCTTATGAGTATGATTATTGCTGTGTTCAAATTTCTAATTGTAATTGAGGAAGACTGTACATTTGAAGACTGATATAGAGCCCATCAGTAAAGTTTCCATGACACAAAACAACAGCCAGCGACATTATTGCACTTTCATATGACTTAAAACAGAGAAAGAGAGTTAACTTAGTGAATACACCTATGGTAGGATGGAGCCAGGCAAAGGGCACAAGAAGAAGAAGAAATAAAGTGATACACACTTTCTCCAGCATAAAACTGGGTTTCACCCTCATTTTGGCATTTATTAATTTTTGTGAATTTCTGGTTATGGAAAGAGAAAAAGGAAGGAATTTTGTGGAATTTTGAGTCTATGCTTTTAACCCTAGGGTAGAAAGGGTTTTATAATAATCCATATAGATATGTCCCATATTTACAAATTGCACATTGTGGTTTTCAGTAGTGTCAAGGTTTAATACATGATCCTGTTCAGACTATAGAATGTTTTTATTTTTAAATGTTTCATGGTTATTCTATGCTTGTACATCTAAAGAATTCAGAGTTGTAGCTTTGAGCTTCTTTCTAGTAGTTATTCATAAAATACATAGTACATTATAGTACTCTCTTATAGAGTTTTCTGTTCTAACATTAAAGCAAGAGGCAGAAATCATTAATTATGTATTTAATAATTAAATGATATGTGTTCCTATAAACATCTTTGGTAATTTATATCACATTAAAATGAGTTTACCTTGTTATATATTTCTAATGACTGTTGTGATTATGGTGACTATGGCTAGTAACAATATATTGCATACTTGAAAATTGCTGAGAGGAGATTTTAAGTGTTCTCACCACAAAATGATAAATATTTGAAGTAATGAATATGTTAATGAGCTTGATTTGCTTTATTTTACAATGTGTACGTATATCCAAACATTATGTTGTACATTTTAAGTACATAGAATTTTATGTCTCCATTAAAGACACCAACAAAAGACACAGCAATTTCTTCACTATAAAATTTAAAATTTTCATTTTTAGGTAAAATTCTCAAAAACAATGAGACTCTCATACAACATGGAATTAAGCCACAGCAAAGTGTACAAGTGGAAATCTCTTCTCTAAATCCAGATCTGTATCCAATCAAAAGAATAGCTACATTAAATGATGTCTCTCATATCATAACTGTCATTATACAAACTGGTGAGTTGTTTAATGTCTCTTAGATAAGGTATTTCAAGTGTATTTGCAGTTGGACTTCCATTTAGCTTTGGCTTTTTCTCCTTAGGCATTGATCAGTTCCAGGAGGTAGCTGTTGAAATTGTACAATCTGACTTTCACAAGCCATTCCTGGGTGGATTTAGACATAAAGTAACAGGAATAGAATATCACAATGCTGGAACACAAACTGTACCTAAAAAGATTCCTGAAAAGTTTAATGTATTTTGTAGGGACACACAGGTAATATAGTAATATTTTTATTTTCCATTTAGGCTCTTAAAGCTGTAGAATTAATAACTTCTATGCTATATGACTCTCAAATAAAAATTTCTAGTTAGTTACATGACAATACATATAGTAAGAAAAAATTAACTTGAATGTGTAGAAAAATTTTCTTTCCATATATGTGTATGTGCACATATGTGTGTAGAGTGAAAACTATATACAGTGAAGACTTACTTAATTTTTTGTTTTTATTTTAGACAGTCCTTCAGAGAAAGAAGATCCAACAAACTACAAATACAACATCCACACAAATGACTAAAATTGGTGTGTATGTATCAAACATGACTGATAAACTTGTAACACCAGGAAAATATTTTTCAGCAGCAGAATACCATGCTCAAAGACTGAAGGCGGTAAGATAACTTTTGTTATGGGCAAATACCAAAACTCAGTTGTTCTCTGTGTGTTTTCCTAAACCACACTAGCTTAAGAAAGAACCCATATGGATGTGCATTACTTTTCATGTGTGCTAAATGAAGTCTTTATCTATAATATCCTTCTGTGACAGCAACCAGAATCCTAAACGTTCCTAACCCTTCGTTTTTTCTTAAGACATCTGAAGCATCTCATGTGTTGCCCTTGGCCGAGTTATTACTAATCTTACTGATTTTTACTGATTATTATCCTTAACACTTTTGTCTCTTGGCTTCAATCCTTGTCAGAGCAGAATTATGCAGGGACCTTTCCTGACTAATTACAACGAAACAGGACAGCAAAGTCTATTTTCTCTGATACTAGTATAGTTTCTAACTCTATTTTATCATTTGCATAGTTTATATATTTTTTCATCTGTTTATTTCCAATCTCTTTGATCTCCTGTAGGAAGCTTAGTTCGATCTACCTTCTAGCATTATTTTTTTATGAGTAAAAATAACCTCAAAGAAGGTGTTTAAATAAGATTTTCTTTTCCAAGTGAGAGGAAGTTTGGAGCTAACCTGTTGTTCTAATGAGATCAGCCCAAGACTTTGAGAGATGAAGCTGCAGTTCAAAGTCAGGTTCACAGATTCTCTGCTTGAAGGAAACTGCACACAGGGTAACCACAGATTTAGCCTCTCATCAGACTTTATCAGTGCATTATTTCAGCAGATGAAGCTTTCCTTTTTTTAGTGTAAACTTATTTTCACTAAACAAAGGAAAAACAGAGTTAGTATAGAGTTTGGAGGGAGCAAAATTTAGGTGGGATTTAAGTGAGGGAGTCTCTTGCTATTCTCAGTGCAAAAGTGTGCCTAAAGGGTCAGCCTCCAGGTGCAGTAGCCTGCAGAGTGGGCCAGGGCCTGCTCCCTCGGCAGCACACAGTTAATAGACTTGTAGAGTGCTGTTTCTTCTCTGAAGCTCTCTCAGCTTCATCACCTGGTTTGTAAATCAAGGCTGCTTCTCCCTGTCAAAGTGACTTAGATCCGCTTGGCAAGAGTGGGATGTTTCATTCTTGCTGATCTGATTTTAAACGGCAGAGTTTCTTCCACTTTATGATTTTAGAGAACAGTTTCTCAGGGAGTAGGAAAGTAGTAGCCACTCAGAGAAAAGGATTGCTATGACATTTATAGCTACAGCGGGTCCTCGGGAGAAAGACTGTTGCCTGTTAACTTTGTTGCTCATTCTGTTAGGGCCCGTTATTCCAGACTGACAGTTTCTCTAATTTCTTGGTCCAAACTAATTCTTACTTAAGTGCTGTACTGGGTTTGGATGGTGGTTTTACAATATCGTCAGGAGCCTTGGCTCAACTCTCCTCATCTCATCCTGAGTTGCTGTGTGACGTGGTGGAATCAGTTGCCTGGTGCTCATCACTATGCTGCATTCTGTGCAGGGAGCAGTGAAAAGTCAGGGGTGCAGGTCCCACGTTCGCCATCTTCAAGGGTTTCTCCTGAAAGCCTCACCCAGTGACTTTCAATTGCATCTCACTGGCCTAAAGTGTGTCATGTGACTATCACTATGGCAAGAGTGTGTGAGAAATGCATTTTTAAAGAAGCACGATGCTTCTCAAGAAAGTTGAAATTTTCTTTGTAAGAGGAAGTAGAAGAGACAGGATGTGAGGTAGAGAAATAGAACGCTCTATGCCACTTTGCAAGTCCAGTAAAATGATATTAAAGGAATAGAAAAGTATAAACATGCAGGGACAAAAAGTGCATGAGAAGAGAGAAGAGTAAAGGATTTTTTTTTTGAAATCATAAAGCAGATGGAGAAGTGCTGACTTACTGGAGCAGAGAGAGGGACAATCTAACTGCCTGCCAAAGGTGGTGGCATCAGGAACCACGTAGATGTGCCCTGTGGAATCTTGGGAAGTGAGTTGGAGCCTCCATGGGAGGTGGGAGTGAGGAGTGAGGAAAGAGGGAGCAGTTAGAAGCCGGGGTAAGGAGTGAGGTTCTGTTTTAGAAGTTCCTTTATCTTCAGAAGTTATCTTTCTATGAGGGCCCAGTTTATTTTATTCTTTAGTTTCTAGAGTTCAAGACTTAGTGTATATTTAAGCATTTCTCATATTAGACCAAGTGGTGTTATGTATGCCTGCTGGTATTTTCACTCATCCTTAGTATCTCATCTGGTGAATTTACTAATCATTCTGGTTTATCCTTTACTGATCTTTCCTTCCTTTTGCATTTCATTAAATAAATAAACTTCTTCCTCTTTTGTTCTTTTATTAGTCAGAAGTAAGTAATCTGTATTTTTTAGTAATTACTAATAAAACTTTTAAAAAACACATCTAATTGTTTTATGGCAAATATGTATATAATAAGGCTATACGTCTTCTCGGTGAGTGGGTAAAGAGCTGTAATAGGCCTGTCTTCAGAGTCTTTCTTCCCTCATTCCTCCCCTCAGGATTTGATCTTTACTCTGCAGTTACAATGTCAGACCTTTGGTTTTACATATATTTACATTGATATATGTGATTTCTTCAAATAAAATGCATTTAGCTTAGTGGGTTTTTTCAATTTTTTTTATTCACTGCTCTAAACTCCCCCCTAGAATTTATTAATTTTGCTGAGATGTATTTCCTAGTAATTCTTTTGAAGATCATGCAGAAAGTAAATAGTCTAAGTCTTTATTCAGTAAACTAAAATACCTTTTTAGTGTGAGTAGGTATAAAAGGTTTATTTGATAAGTTTATTCAATAAACTAAAATAAATTTTTAGTTTGAGTAGGTAAAAAGGTTAGATTCAGACTTATTTCCAGAATTATTTTCCTTCATAACTTTGAAGCTCCATTTTATTAAAAGTCTGATATCAGTTTGATTCTTATTTTTTGTTTCTTCTCTTTTTGGTCTTTTTTTGATGCAAGCTCTCGCTATGCAGTTCAGGCTGGCCTTGAGCTCTGTTGGTCTCAAACTCACAACGATTCTCCTGCCTCAGCCTCCTGAGTGCTAGGATTGCAGGTGTGCGCCACCACGCCCGGCTGTTTCTTCTTTTTAGAACTTTTGGTCTTTTCACTTTATCCTTGGCATTTTGTGATATTACTATGATGCACTGTGACTTGGTAATGGACTCCTTCTGTCTGAGCGCCTGTCTATCTCCCTTTGGAAAAGGTTCTTGTGTTATGTTTTGAGTAATTTAGTACCCAACTTCCTGCATTCTCTTTGGAGTGTCCAGATTCAGTCATATTTTAGAATGTCTGAATTTATTGTTCACATCCCTTATTTTCTTTCATTCTGTCTGATTTTTATGACCTTTCTGTTTGCACTGTAAAAGATTTTCTCACAGGAGTTTTCCTTCATAGGCCTTGTACATGCTCCCAGTGAGACTGTAACAAGGTCCTAGTTCTCTGTTAAAGTTCATTTTCCCCTTCTCCTGTTGTGGTAATGTTCTCTGGGCCACCCATGCAAGACTGCATTTCCGACCCTTCCTTGTCAGGAGCTCTGGACTGTGAGGAGCAAGGGGCAGGGGTGTGAGACACTGCCGGGTGTTGCTTGTAAAGTGGCCTTCGTCCCTTCCCCATCCCCCTGGCTGGATGATGATAAGCGGACCAGCCAAGCAGACAAATCAGTAGGATGAAATTTGTCATCTGTGGCAGAACTTTTCTCCCAGCTCCAAACTGCTTGCCAGTAGTCCCTAGTGTTGTGTGAGAAGGGGAAAATTTGTTATTTAAATATGTTTCGGTGTATTTAAGTTTAACAAATTCAATAGCACTGAAGCTAATATATATTACTTTTTAAATTTCAAAAATAAACATTATGATGCATTTTTTGTTGTTAACTTTTTACAAATGATTGTTTTGTCTGATAGCCTTTTCTCTAAAAATGTTAATTACATCTAGTCTGGTTTATTTTACTTTAGTATAGTGGTTTTAAAGCCCTAGCCTCATTGTCTTGGAGAGCTTGTTAATGCACAGGATTTGGGGGTCCACACCTGCTTCTAATTCATCAGCTCTGGCACGGGTCCTGAGAGTTTGCACAGCTGGTAATTTTCCAGATAATGCTTATATTGCTGCACAGGCCACTACCCTTTGAGAACCACTATTCTAGTACTGTAGTTCTCTTTCAAGCAAGTGTAAGTTCTTCGCTTTGTTGGATGAGGGACGTTTTGTTTTGTTGTTACTTGTCAAATATTTGTTCTTTGTAGGTGTGTGCTTAGAAAATTTGAGATTCTTAATGTCCATTGTGCTAATCCGATGGTTGTAGGATGCCATGCTTGATTTGGGGAGGGATCTACTTTCTGAATAAGCGGTTTCTATCCATCCTCAGGATCACCTGGCCTTCTGGGTCACTGAGCAGTCTTCCCTAGGCACAGATGTTCTGTTGCTGTTCCCTATGTTGTTTTAGAGGAACCTGTCTCTTTTACTTATTGATTGATTCATGATTGATTGGTTGATTGAGTGAGGTACTGGGGACTCAGTGGAAGGCCTTCACACTGAGCTACATACACACCTCTTTTTTAATTTATTTTGAGACAGGGTCTGGATAAATTGCTAAGTTGCTCAAGGCTGGGCTCAAACTGCAATCTCCTCCCTCAGCCTCCCAGAGTGCTAGAATACAGGCATGCACTACCAGGCTTGGTGCCCTTTTGCGTTTTCCAAGCAGTTACCTTGATAGCATCCCTTCTGCCCAGAGTATCCACCAGTTTGTGGCTTACACCAGTCTGGGAGCCATTTCTATTTTTAGCTTGCCATCCCAGTGACAATTAGGCTGTAAATTTCTTCTTCAGTTTATTTTATGTGACTCTTTTCTAGAAGAGATTTCCCAAAACTCTATTCCCAACTTCTCCTCACATATTGTTCTCTAATTATTAGATATTAGGATGAGGGAGAGCAGTGTGTCAACATCTGTCCTATCCTCAGTCTTGGTGCAGCCTCTCCATATTTATTTGTGAGTTTAATAGATAAAAAGACAGGCTGTCAGGTACCTCATGAGCTTTATGAGGGTTTATACTCTACCAATTTAATACTTATCTGCTGAAATGTCTCTTTTACTCAACCTGTCACACACCTACATACTATGTATTTAAGACATACTATTTTGTTTTAAATATATGCCTAAGCTAATGGGAATGAAGATACACTAGAGATAATTATGATTCATAATTAAGATTCATAAGACTTGTATGTTAGGTTAAACACTTTATTTTGTACATACTATTATCACTATTTTACAGAGGAGGGCACTCAACAGAGAGATCGCACCTTATGCCAAATCATACCCCTTTTGGGGAGAGGGAAAACGTAAACTAAGTTGTACTCCATAACCTGTACTTAAATGTATTAACAGCCTCTATGAAGATGCATGTGCTAGATTTCAAAGACAAAGAGCTGCAGTGTGCATCACCTCTGGTTTTCATGTTAGCATCTGTAAGAAACCTGCCATGGAGCTAAAACAAGACTCTCATTACTGTTTTGTTGTTGTTGAGCTGGAAGCAAAGTAATCATTGCTGCCTTCTTTATCACCCGATCACCAAGTTGACAGCGACACTTTTTGTTTCCTTTTCATTTAACACAGGTGATAGTAATACAAACCTACTATAGGCGATGGCATGCTAAAGTCTTCACAGAGGATTTAAGAAGGCAGAAAATGTTGAGGTTGGAGTGGGAAGCAGAGGAAGAACTCAGGAAAGTAAAAGAAAAAGAAGAATGGATGCAACTGGACTATTACCGAAGGCATAATCCGAAAACAAGTGAAGATTTTGAACTTCTTTACAATGCACTGGAACGTAAGTTTGACATAGGTTTTTGCATAAAATATTAACTTTTAAAAATTGTCATGACTAGGACAACAGTTTACTGAAGACACGAAGAAGACTATTATCTTAGGAAGGTGATTTGGGAATCAGGGCTGGAGAATTTAGAAAGATGAATGTTGTCTTATATTTAGGATGGAAATAAAGGCTGCAGTGAAATTGAAAATGCTATTAACAGTGAAGAAATGTGCCCACTGCTGTATGGATCATGCAGCTTTACTATTTTATTTCATCTGCTTCTCCTCCATGTGAGATAAAGAGAGAAAATACGTCTCTCTTGGCTTTTTTATGTTTTTGGCAATTGGTCAACCCAGAGACAAACTGTTGAATACCTCAGTCCAGCAACCTGTCGGTTGTGCTCTTCAGAGGAAGAAGTTGGCAATACCTTTTTAATCTGCCAGTAATAATAATATCAGTAATACTTTATACATTATTTCTTCTAAATCTCTGTGTTGGTCAATGATAAAGTAAAGGTCTCTGTTGCTTGAACGCATCAAGAACCCTTTCCTCAGGGCAATGGCGCACCACTTCCCTTCTTGGGGCCTTGTCTCCCGTGCCCGCTTTCCAGTCTCAGGGTAAATGCCACCTGCCTGAAGGACTTCGTGTTGGCAGCCTATCTTGGATATTCTGTCGTCACCTCATGGCACCCTTTGCACCCCAATGTGTTCATTTATAGCATCACAGTTTATAATAAAACCTCTTTTGTTTAACATTTATTTCTGTCACTGGATTACAAGCTCCAGGGGTATAATTCTTTTATTCTTGACAGTCTCTCTTCATTGCTTGGCTCATGTACCTAACAAATACTGGTAAAATGAGTGACTTGAGGGAGACAGGAGGGAGAGAAGAGTCAGTAAGCAGTTGTTTCCCCTGAATCACCAGAAGCACCTGCTGAAGTGGAAATGACTGAAGTAAGGAGCGATGTTAGGTGTCTGAGCGTGAAAACCCTGGACTCTTGTGAAGATGTAGGATTTTTAAAAATTTCAGATAGCCTCATTTTTTTAGTTGAGCAGGGTCTTATTGTCCAAGGAAAAAAATCTTTAATCTCTCTCTGATTATTCAAAACTTGAACTGTATTTTCTTATATAGTTTTGTTTCTTCACATACTATTTTTTTGTGAGTGCTATGTGTTCTGTTCATTCAGGTCATGATTTCCTCTCTAATTGTATACATTTTTGCTTGTCAGATTTGGGGTCTATTTAAATAGCTATAAGATGATAACCTATCTTGGAGACAATACAATAAAACATTATAACCATTATTCACATATTAATCTGGTAATATACAGCATCAAGTGGCTTGAGGAATGTCTACCGTCATGTAGCCATGTTTGCGGTAGCTTGAAACTGTCTTCTTTTACTTGTACATCTGTTTTCCTGATTCATTTAATCACTTGCCTCTAGGAATACTGTTTGTTTTACTTTAAACTTCACTTCAATTTTATTTTTCCTGTCAAATGATAACAGTGGTCAAGTATCAGTAATTCAGTAGAGGGCGCTGCTAACCAGGTGTCTGTGAAAAGCCCTATGTACAAGTATAAAACTGACATTGTACTTCACTAGACAAGATTGTAGGAATTCAGCAATTGTTGTTATATTGCATATTGTTGCCTGCAGGTTAGTTGTTCAAACTGCCAGATATAGCATGCAAAGTTGGTCAAGAAAAAATTTAAGCTTTAACTGTTCCTTTCAATAAGAAAACAGACATCAGCAGCACAATTATCCCAGCTATCCTTGTATTTACATATATATTTTTCCCTTCTTTCTTTCTTTTCTCCTTTCCCTCATCCCAGTTGTTCCTTCCCTTTGAGCAATTTCTTTCCCTTTCACAATTTTAATGTTTTTTACAATTACTTTTTATTTTCTTTAATTGTTTGATCAATCTTGCATTCTCACATCTGGTAATCTGAGCAGCTTTGTTGACAGTAACAATATGTAGTATAAGAACCATTGTTAATTTCCTGTCACCTTATTTTGAAACCCTGTATTGTTTTTATTGTTTTTGTGTTATTTTGCTTTTGTCTTTGTGATTATTGTTTTGTTATTTTTTTCTCTTTAAAATAAAATTCAAAAAATTAACATTGTGCTGGGGCAGAGCCCAATGAAAATCACATCCCAGATTCATATCTAAGTTAACTACAGGATATAATTGTTATTTTTCTGTTGTTAACAAGCAACAATGTAAAAAAAAAATGCTGAGTGAAACTCTGCCTTTTCCATGTATTAGTGGTCTTACCTAGAACAGGTCACCTACTTCTTCTAAACCACACTTTCTTTATCTATAAAAAGGACACAATAATTTCTAGTACATCTTTTTCATGTAGCTTAATAAAGTAAAAAGAACCCAAAATATTACATTTATGAAAGTACTTAAAAAGTACCAAGATCTACGCATGTGTGAGTTACTTTATGTGGTGTCTTAGTTATTTTCTTATTGCTGGGACAAAATACCTGACACCTAGAAGCTAAAGGAGGAGAGGTTTATTTTAGCTCAGTTTGTAGAGGTTTCAGTCTTTGGTTGTTGGTTCCAAGGCAGAATGACATAGCCAGAGGGGTATCATCCTGCCTTGGATGAAGTTTCTAAGTGCCCCATCTCCTAAAGAAAGCCTGAAATAATTCATGCTGTTGTGTTTATTCTAACCAGTGGGTAACCTGTTCCAGGACAAGCAGTTTATGGTGTGACAAGCAGAGACCCTTCCTTCTTCTTTTCCTTTTTGTTCCACCCAGGCTACAAGCCTATTGGTTGGTGGCACCCACACTAAGGGTGGGTCTTCTCTCTTCTGTAAGTGCATCATCCACATCCAGAACTATGCTAAACCAGTCCGTGGAGTGATCTAGTATCACACACCCATGATATGGCCACCTCCCAAGTCCCACCCATGAGCACATAAGTCTTTGGTGGGACATCTAGATATAAGGCATAACATATGTTAAATAATTTTACACAAAATTTCTGTATTGAAGTAGAACACACGTTTTATATGTCTAAAAATTTTGTATGGAACAAAAAAATTGAAGTTTCTTGTGTAAGGAGATCTTCCAGGTTTTTCCAACTCTAAAGTTATAAATAAAAACACTTAGAATAACTATTTTAAAATTCTATCCAGCGTAGTTTAAATCTGGTTCACATGCTTGTAATTTAAATTGCCCTGTGAGTGTGGATTTTGTAAGTACGATGCTTGGAACTGCTACCCTCTTGTGGCGTATAGTGACAATTACATAGTCTGAAATTAGAATTCGTGAGATGTACATTTTCCTCTGGACAGCTAGTGCTTCAGCCCTAAAAGAAAAATGATATCAATTTAAGAAAATAAATACAACCGTGTAAGATATATCAAAGACAAGGCTATCTCCAGCTAACATTTGATTTTATGACTTTTTCTTATAGCAGTATATCGAGAGTGACACTTTCAACTAGTATGAATTGTCACCAGGACTGGAAGTTGAAGAAAACAGATTCTAAGTGCCCCATCTCCTAAAGAAAGCCTGAAATAATTCATGCTGTTGTGTTTATTCTAAGTTCTTATTATATAAGTGGAATTATTCAGAATTTTTTGTGTCTAGCTTTTAAGATTCAATATTATGTCATGAGACTCATCCATGTTATTGGGTTAGTTCAGACAGTATACCACTGCATGAACACACCACGATTTATTTACCTATTTTACTGTGTGGATTTCTCCTGCCTACCCCACCTCCAGTTTTTTCAAGTAACAAGTAGTGCTGTTACAAATGTCTTTTGGTGGAGATATGTGTACATTTCTCTTAGGTGTAAATCGAGGTTTCGAATTTCTGGTACAGAGGATATAGGTATTGTCAGCTTCAGAGGATCCTGCTCGATCCTTTTCCAGAGATTGTACCAGTTTACATTCCTACAGGAGAGAGTGAAAGTTTAGCTGCTTCATCATCCCCTCCAACTTCTGTCTCTTTCATGGTCGTTTCTGAAGAGTGTGCAGTACTATTCCCCTGCCTTATCTTTTACTGAAATTCCAGCAAAAAATACTTTGAAGTTTAAAAAAAAGTGAAATAAACATTTTCCATCTCTTATATTAAAAAAGGAATTAGTATTTCTTCCTATAACATTTGGGATTCCCCAACTGAAACCATGTAGGCCTGGAGTTCTCTTTGTGGGAAAAATTTTAAACTATAACTTCAAAGTCTTTAATAAGGATAGTGCTGTTCATGTTATGTACTTCTCCTGTGGTGAACTTTGACCAAGTTTATGTATGTATTAAGGAATTTGTGCTTTTACTTAAGTTGTTGAATTTATTAGCATAAAGATATCAACAATATTTCATATCCTTTTGATACTTCTAGGATCTACAGTAATATTATCTAAATTCCTAGTTCTAGTAATTTTGTTTTTTTTCTCTTTTTTTTTTCTAATCAATTTGGCTAAGGATTTATCGATTTTTCTCTTTTATGTTTTCTTAATTTCTATCTTTATTTCCTTTATTATTGCTTCCTTTGTTCTACTTACTTTTGGTTCAATTTACTCTTCCTTTTGTAGTCATATGGTGAAAGCTAAGATCATTGGTCTGAGACTAAGATTTTTTTTCCTTTCCTAACACAGGTGTTTGGTGCTGAAAATTTCCCCCCAGTGTGGCATCAATTGCATCACAAAACTTTTATATGTTGAGCTTTAATTTCTTTTCAGTTCAAAAATACTTTCTGATTACCCTTTTTTGACCCATGGATTATTTTGAAGTATGTTATTTAATTTCTAAATATGTGGGAGTTTTTCAGAGATCTTTCTGTTAGTGATTCCTAACTTTATTGTGGAGAGAGAATGTAATTCTAGATGACTTGCATTCTTTTAAGTTTATTGAGACTTACCAATCAGTATATAGGTTATATTGAAAACTGTTCTGTCTACACTTGAAAAGAATTTACATTCTTTATTTGAGAGGATTAGTTGATAAATTTCAGTTAGGTCAAGCTGGTTAATAGTGTTGGTCAAGTCTATATATTTGCTAATTTGTCATTTCTTTGTTTATCAGTTATTATAAGAAGGGTATTGAAATCTTGGACTATAATTGTAAATTCTTCTGTTTTTCTGTGAAGCTATATCAAATTTTTCTTCATGTGTTTTGACTATCTTATTAGATGCATAAATATTTAGGATTGCTTTATCCTGTTCATGAATTGAGCTTCTCATCATTATGATGTGATTCTTCTTGTCTTTTATAATTTTTTTTTTTGCTGTTAAATCAGTTTTGTTTGATAGTAATACACCTTCTTCAGCTTTCCTTTAATCACTGTTAGCATGGTATATCTTTTCTGGATTTTGTGATTTTTTAAAAACTACTTATGTGTCTTATGTTCAAGATATGTTTCTTTTTAGGCAATAAATACTTAGATCTTACACTTTCTATCAAATCAAATGATCTCTACTTTTTAATTGGAATATTTAGAGCATTTACATTTAATATGATTATTGATATCATAAGATATAAAACTTTTATCTTTTTATATTTGTCTTTCATTAGTTTTAAAGATCTAATTCTATTTAAATATTTATCTATTGACTTTTATGTGTTTATATTTACCCATACTTATTTATTTTTACCCTGCTTTCAATTTCTTTGCCTCTTAAGCCTGAGAATCTATGAACTTTATAATTCTTGATAATTTTTTAAACTGCAGTCTCATTTGAATATCACCTTTTCTCCAGTCTCTCTAGTTATTACCTTTGCCCAATTCCTTCCCTTATTTCTCATTTTATAAACCCTCTTCGGCATATGTTGGATCTTTTCATGCCATTGTGCCTTCCAGGTTGTGCTGAAAACTTTATAATGCAAATGCATGTAAACTGTGTGTGGTGGACAAAATATTGTGTGTTCTGATATTTTTTGTTTAGAAATTGCAAGTTTACATTTAAGAAATTTTAGATTGAGTATGCACATATAGTTGAACTTCAGATTCTGGACGTTAGGTCATTTGTCTAAGAATATAAGGTAAGGAGACAAAATATATTCTTTCAAATGAACTGTCAAGATTTGAATCAGGAGCCTCCTCTTCTCACAGGCAGGGCTTCTGGAGGGTGGCTGAATTGAGTGGGTGATGCATTGTAGCTGAGATGTTGTTAGGAGGTGGGGTGTCTTCAGAAGAGGCAGGTTTCTGGGGTGTGACCTGGAAGGGTCTACCTCCCTCTCCAGCTCTGCTCTGCTCTCTGCTTTCTGACCACCCGGACATAAGCAGCTTCCTCTTCCATGCCGCTACGCCAGGCCCTTTCTGTCTTGGAGCCAGCAGACCACAAATGGGAGACTTCAGGAAGAATAAACCTCTCTTTCTTTGAGTTGCAGGTGTCAGACATTTTGTGTCAGTGATGAGGAAAGTGACCAAGACGTGAACCAATTGTTTACATATTTTTTGTTTTAAAAATATCTAAAAAGTCCCAAGCTTTTGTACCTAAGGATGTGGCTGACTGTATTTGGAGATAGGACTCCAAAGAAGTGATTAGGAAAATGATGTCAAGTGGGTGGGGCTTCACATTCAGTATGACCAGTGTCTTGTGCGAAGAGGAGATTAGGACACAAACATATGTAGAGCAAAGATCACATGAAGACACCGGGGAGTCATCAGAAAGCTGTCACAAGAGAGGCCCAGGGAAACCAACCTGGTGATGAGGTCACTGGCAACTTGACCTAGAACTGAGGAAATTTCTGCTGTTTATACCACCTGTGGCCACAACTCCAGCAAATTAATGTAACATTTCAAGTTTTTGTTTGTTTTTATTATTATCCCTAGGGAACATTGTATATTACGGTTACATAATATCATTTCTGTATAGTTCCAGAAACTGTCACGTCAGATGTGAAATGAATTTTGTTCGGAGGTTTCTGTTCTTTGATGTTTCTATCCCTTGTTAGTAGTTGGGATATAGTATTTCTGTCTTGACATGCTCTATCCTTTACCATAGATTTACTATCTTCATCTAATTAAGAATTTTATTGGCATGAAGTACATTATATTAATTTCTAATTAGCTTGGTTGGGTTGATTCTTTTAATATATCATATTAATAACATAACAACTGTAAAATATATGTATGTATTATATATGTATATATTCAGATTTATCCAGAATTTAAGTTTTTATGTAAGAGACAGGTATAATGGTCTTTGAGGTTTCCATAATATCTTAAATAATAACCTACTGGCCTAGGTTTATTACTGATTCTAAAGGTTTCTGATGTAAAACTGATGTATAAAATAGGCTCACTTACATGATTCAACTTTTCTTTGTTTTTTTTGGAGAACATTTATATAATCCTACAACATAAGTATTCACAGTTATTATTTCCACAAGCAAGCAATTTTTCCCTTCATTAATGAACTGCCTTTTGGTGTACAGATTTTGTCATATTTCTTAAAGTTCTTTTGGTTGGTAAAGCTACCTTGAAATAACAAACTCATCAATCACAGATTTCCTGAACTTTCATAATATAACTTAGCTTTTAAATTTATAAATCCTCTTGCTGAGCAGATCAAGCTGTACACTGTTTGAATAATGTATTCGTGATAAAGGACAGAGAGGATTCTTATGAAGAACATGACTGGCAAGTCCTTGACCAGATCAGGATGATTTCAAATTGAAATTTGAGAGGAGAGAGAAACACCATGGAAAAACTATAAAACTAAATAGCATGAAAGGCAGTGGTTATGAAAGGAGGGTCAAAAACAGCACTGCTGCTTCAGAGATCTGTCTTCTAATTACAGAGACTGATGTGAAAGCCCAAAATTTTAATAACAGGCAAATACCTTTCTAACTATATAAATTTATATGAACTTAGTATGTTCTGAAATATCCCTGCAACCTGATGAGAGAGTAATCAAGTCTGCAGTGCTATAGTGGGAGAATACATATATTTGATTGAGTTGTCTCTAGTTGAATACAAGGTGACCATAGCCTTACATCAAAGGGAGATGTATCCAAAGGAAGTCTTTAAACTAATGATGAAAAACGTTGGGCTTTGGGGTGATGATAAAAAAGAAGAGAAGTGGAAGTTCCATTCATGCAGATTTTACCATGTGTCCCAGTAGGAAGAGGAAAGGAAACAGGTTAGTTTCTTCAAGAAGAGACTGTGTCATTCTCACTTTTGTATGCGCCATGCAGTCTTGTACAGTTCCTGTCACACGATGATTGCTCACAGATTGTTGAGCACTTTGAGTTGACAAAGAAGTGATAGAGTTGTGACAGGTATAATAATCACATCAGGGAAACAGGCTTTTAAAACACAGAGAGAAATGGGTTTGATTCTATGCCCACAGTGCGGACCACAAGACCCTAAAATATCATTCAGACAGTACAATAATAAATTATCTCCATGGAGAAGGAGAATTGGATGACCAGTTACGTAAATGTGCCCTTCTAGTAGTAAATCAGCAGACAAGTTCACATTACAAAGATCTGTGCGCAACTGAAAGGATGGCCTGGATTTTGGGAGACGGGATGGCAGTGGTTGTGAGCATGAGCAACAGAGTTAGACATCCTAAGTTTGAGTCCTGGATCTATCATGTATTAGTTGTGTGACCTTGGAAAGCACACAGCCTCTTTCCCTTAATTTCTGTTTCTGTGAGATGGGGCTATGAGCACCTGCTTCATTGGCTTGTCAAGAGATTCAAATGAGTTTCATGTGCATAAAATGCTTGGGTCAGGGCCTTGCACATGGCATGCTGTGCTGCATGATATTTGTTGTTATATTGTTGCATAATTTAATTAGAAAAAAGGGGACTAAGCATTGGGGAGAAAAGAGGAGATAGTAGTAAATGGTACAGCTGAAAGCAAGACATTTTTCTGTAGTGCACCCATAAGAATAAAAAGGAGATGAAAGCATGTTCTGGTTCCACCTTGAAATCATGGTTTCTCTATCAATTAGGAGAGAAGAGACTGGGAGCTCTGTAAACAGAAGGCTGATAGAGTGAGGCCAGAGCATTTGATATATTCTGGGATGAGGACATCTTGAAAGAACCCAAAGATGTTGTCTTAGTTACTTTTCTCATTGCTGAGGTGAAATACCCAACACCCAAAGTTTGAAAAGGAAAGGTTATTTAGCTCATAGTTTGCAGAGGTTTCAGTCTATAGTTAGCTAGCTTCAAGGCAGGGGTCATGGCAGAGGGACACTGCAGAGGAGAAACAGTTCATGGCAGGCAGAGGGCAGCAAAGCAGAAGGCAGCATGCAATGAAGTAGTGAAGCAGCGACAACAGCAGCCCTCATTCTGTCCCTTGTATTCTATCCAAGCTACCCGACTTTTGGGCAGGTAGCACTCCAACCCAGGGCGGGGCACTGCACCCCTAATCCTAGCATCTCACCATGAACAAATCCCAGCATCACATCCTTAACCCCAGCATCACACACCCTAAATCCAGCCATCTCTGAAAAGCCCCACCTATGACTGCATGAGGTTTTGAGGGGACATCTAGACCATCTAGACACAAGCCATAACAGATATGTCAACCTTTATGTAGAAAAAGGAATCTATTTCCCAGGGGGAGGAACCTCTGATATTCCTATCTTGAAGTTTAAGGCCAGAGGATGCGCTGAAAATTCAAAACTAAGGTTGCACCTTGTGAGGCAGATAATAGAAGAGGCGGATGGAAAGTGTGGCACATAGGCATTTTCAGGAATAGTTCTGAAGATCCAAAAGAACTTGGAATGAACTGAAGCTTATAATAAATGTCAAAGACTACAATGACGTTTTGAAATGCTTGCTCAGAATAAAAACTAGTAGACCACAGTTCCAACCTCTGAGTACTGCAGATTTGTTGCAGAACTCTTCTACTTCCTTAGTTGGGTTGATCTGTAAGTATTTAATTTTTTTGTGTGCTATTAATGAATGGCATTTTTTCTTGATTTCTTTCTTAGTGGGTTCATTATTAGCCACACAAATACTATTGTGTAGTAGTTTTGTATGTACATTACTGAATTTGGTTATTAATTCTAAGAGTCTTTTGATGGAGTTTTGGGGTCTTTTATGTATAGAAGCTTGTCATCTGTAAATAATGAGAACTTGACTTCCTCCTTTCCTATACATTTCCCTTTTATTTCTTTTTTCTTGCCTACTTGCTCTTGCTAAAATTTCGAGTACTATATTGAACAAGAGTCTTGATAGTGGACATCTTTGTCTTGTTCTTGATTTTCAAGGCAAAGATTTTAGTTTTACCCCCATTTAATATGATGTTGGTAATAGGCTTGTCATAAATGGCTTCTATCAGATTGAGATGAGGTCCTTCTATATTTATTTTAATCTTGTTTTTTTATCATGAAAGGAGGTATTTGGTCAAAGGCTTTCTCTGCATCTACTGAGATGGTCACATGGTTTTTGTCCTTGCTTCTATTTACTGGTTTGTGTATGTTGAATCATCCTTGTATTTCTGGGAGGTGTTAAGCTTTTAATAAAATGAGTTTATTCAAATATGGTTCTTTGGCATATTATGGTTTAGTCTTAAGTTATATTCCATGGACACCATCTTTACTGATAGTAACCAATGCTTTAAAATATCCTACACATTTTTATTATGTGGCACACTGATTTGAGTACAGAGCAAGTGTAATTACTTTATCACATTTGTGATAAAGAGTGTGGCCTCTGTTCCAACTTTGCAGCAGACCTGAATGGCTGGAACTGCCCGCTGCCTGTACTCCTTTGACAGATATTCCTTAAGGGAGAGTTTGTGCACACCCACGGCTGCGGCAAAACCCATGCGGTGTTTCTTTTTGACGCTGAGGAGCGTGCACATGTACTTGGAGGCATAATTTGACATAATTGGTACTGGTTGCTGTTTGTTTCACTTTATCTTTATTGTTTTAAGTCTTTCTGATTCCATTTGGTTTTTTTTCCCCTCTATACATCAGGTGTATGATATGAATAGTTCTACTTACGTAAAATTTTGCCTATTGACTTTTATTAGGATGTAATGGTAAAAATGCTCTGTAAAAGCATGGGGCTTTAAAAACTCAATTTTTTCATGTTACTGTTCTAGTCTGGCGGCAAGAAGAACTTACACGCATTAACCAATGTCTTACTGGAGCTGAAAGGAAAGCTGCTTTATGCGAGCTTCTGGAAAAAGAAACCCAGATAATTGCTTCCATTGGGAGACATAGATACATTGCTTGTACGGAGAACCAGGAAGAAGTAATACAAGCTTTTATGGATAAGGTTAGTGAAATAACTACTATTTAAAATATGAACGTAGCCTCAGTTTAACAATGTGGAATAAAGATCCAAAGGAGGCACAGTGTAAAAATTTACACGAATTTTGTTTAGCATTTTGATAACATTTCCTTACATTCTACATGTTTATTCTTTTGGTATAGCTGTAGATTTTAACTACAGCCAAGAGTAAAGATTTGATAGTAACATGAAGTTCATTTCTTCTTAAGTAAAGGCATTTGGCCATAAAAGTAAAGATGGAGACACTTTCCTTGTGACTTATGAGCTGCACACTTGGATAAAATGCAGAGTATTAAAGTCACGAAAGGTCAGGGGCTGGTTGCTGTAACAGTGAGCAACCTGCGGAAAACGGTGAGAGCCCGGTGTTTCCGCTTTCACTTGCTGCACCATTAACTGATTGGAGATTTTTAGCCAAAAACATGTATGATTATCAAAGACCGTGAAAACATACAATTAAAGGAAAAACTGAAGTAATTACCCTTTTGTGGTCAAAACTGCCTGTTTGCTATTGAGTAGCCTGTTTCCATAGTAACAAATTTCCTTTTATAAACCTGATCTTTCCAAACAATTAAAGGCCAATCCAGCCTGAAGAAAAGGATGCAGTTCCCAAAGACATCAGACTGTAGCGATTCTAGTTCTGTGCATCTTACTCTTTCAGGGCATTTGTTATCACAAATCACTTTTTGATACCTTAGATACCCTTCTCTCATCTTGCTTATATACTCTGCTGTTTGCAGTTATCTTTGCCTTTAACTGCGGTGCAAGTTCCATATCCGTTCCTCAGAAGCTCCCCAGTGATATACACAATTTCCTACTGTGATTGTTTTGGATATCCCGGGAGCTCACCTTGAGGTGGTAACACAGCGCTGACATATCATCTCACCATCTCTTGCCCCCTCACCTCCACGCTGATCCTACTGTGTAGCACCCACATATAACCTATTTCTGTGAATGTTTCATCCTCCACTCAGTTGTTCCAGAAGAAAACCTGGGCTTTATTCTTGGTTTCCCATCTGCCCATCAACCTGTTTTATTTTTTTCCTGTTCCTTGAATATTTCCTTAATTCTTTACTTCTTCCTTTGCAAAATTAGTATCACTGATTTCAGGAAAAGCATCGTGCGTGGCATCTGGAAGACCTTCCCGGTATCAAATGTGAGATGCGGCTACTCTTGAATGTCTGGGGAGTGCTCTGGGTTCCTCCAAAGTGTGAGGATGGGAAGAGGATTTTGAGGAACTGCTGTAGGGAATTTCTCATGTCTCCCTGTTTTCCCTGGGAGAATGTCATGGACAGACCTTGCACTTTCTTACCTTGCATGTGTGAGATCAACACTCATTTAATTGAACTGGGATTTCTTTCTCATCCAGATTATTTTATTTTTCCATATTGAATAATTATTTTTTGGTAGCATAGTTTTACATTTATTAAAGATAGGAAAATAATCAGGCTTTGCAGAGCAAATTCCGCCAAGAAAAAGTAAGAAAAGTATACTCTTAGAAGAGAGAGTGACCTACAGTGAGAAACTGCAGTAGCTCGGAAGGCTGAGGCAGGAGAATTGTTGTAAGTTTGAGACCAGCCTGGGCTACAAAGTGAGCTCAAGGGCAGCCTGAACTGCATAGCAAGACCTGTCTCAAAAAGACAAAAAAAAAAAAAAAAAAAGAAAAGAAAATGCAGTAGCAAAGGGCACAATGTTGACTATTCTTTATTTTAAAGAGAAAAATATAACAATAAAACAGAGTTTCAGAGCAGGTTAATAAGAGAGTTACAATAATTAATATATTACATATTGTCTTTGTAATAGTTATTTAGAGTACAAAATATAGGCATAGTCTTGTGTACAAATAGTATTCGCACTAACCTTACTTTTCAGTGAACTAAGAGAAACTAGCTGTAGAACTGTCTTAACTGTCTTGTGTATAAATATATTGTTTTCTTTTTCCCTCACTTCTTTCCCCCTTTCCCCATCACAGTTTGTCTTTTCTTTTGAACAGTTTCTTCCCAGTTCATAATATCTATCATATATTATGGATCATATTTACTCATTCAGTTTCTCACACTAGTGAGATCATACAATGTTTACACATGTGGGTCTGATTTATTTAACTTATGGCTATAGTCTTGAGTTGTATCCATTTGCCTATGAAAATTTCTAGTGTTTCTCTTCTTTATGGCTGAGTAGTACTCTATTATTAAAAAAACCACATCTCTTTTATCCATTCCTCAACTGATGGGCATCTAGGTTGCTTCTAAGCTTTAGCTATTGCAGATTGTGCTGCTGTAAACATGGGTGCATATATATCGCTGTGGTATGATATTTTAATTCTTCTGGGAAGGTACCCACAAGGGGAATAGCTAGGTTGAATGGAACCTCTAATCCTTGTTTTTAAAGGAATCTACAGACTGATTTCCACAGTCGTTGCACCAGTCTACACTCCCAGCAGCAACAGTGGTGAAGGGTTTGTTTTCCCCCACAGCCCTGCCAGCACTTGTTATCAGCTGATATTTTGATGGCAGCCATTTTCTCTGGGGTGAGATGGAATCTCAGTGTTGTTCTAATTTGCATTTCTCGAATGACCAGGGATGTTAAACATTTTTTCATGTATTTATTTGCCATTTGTATTTGTTCATCTGAGAAGTGTGTATTCATCTCAGATGCCTATTTTTGGATTGGGGTTTTGAATTTGAGAGTCTGTTTTGTTTTCAATTATTTATATGTTCTAGATATAAGTCCTTTGTCTGAGGGACAGCTGGCTATAATTTTTTCCCACTCTGTGAATTATCTCTTCATTCTGTTGATTTCTTTTTTTGTGCAAAAGCTTTTTAATAAGGTGAGATCCCATTTGTTGATTCTGTGTAATATTTCCCTTACAGTATGGGTTTTGTTCATGAAGTCTCTGCATACACCTATGTCTTTAAGTTTTTTACCTACTTTCTCTTCCAGTAAATTTAGTGTTTCCATTTTAATATTTAGATCTTTGATCCACTTTGACTTTAGTGCATGGTGATAGACACGGGTCTAGTTTTAGTCTTTGGCATGAGGAAAGCCAGTTTTTCCAGCACTATTTATTAAAGAGACTGGCTTCCTTCCCCTGCACATGTTTGGCTCCTTTGTCAAAGATAAGGTGACTGAGTGTGTTTGGGTTGTGTCTGGATCTTCTATTCTGTTCCACTGATCCTCAGGCCTATTTGTTTTGCCAGTATCATGCTGATTTTATCACAGTAGCTTTGTAGTATAATTTCAGATTGGGGATTGTGATGTCCCCTGACTTGTCCTTGTTGCCTGGAATTGCTTTTGCTGTTCTAGGTCTCTTCTGGTTCCAAATGAATTTTAGGAATGTTTTCTCTAGATCTGTGAGGTATGCTAATGGGATATTGGTTGGAATTGCATTAAATCTGTATGGCAGTTTGGGGAGTATGGCCATTTTTACTATATTGGTTCTTCCTACCTAAAAGAAGGGATATCTATTTTCTGATATCCCCTTCAATCTCCTTTTTTAGGGGAATGTAATTTTCACTGTACAGATCTTTTGCAACCTGTTTTTAGATTGATTCCTAAGTATTTCATTTTTTACATGCTGTTGTGAGGATATGCTTTCCCTAACTTCTCTCTCTGTGAGTTTGTTGTTTGTGTACAGGAATGCTATTGATTTTTGAGTGTTGACTTTGTATCTCATTATACTATTGAATTTGGATATTAAAATTACAAGTTTTTTGGTGGAGATTTTGGGATCTTCTATGTAGAGTGTCATGTCATCTGCAAATAATGACAATTCAACTTCTTCCTTTCCTATCTTTATTTCTTCTATTTTTTTCTCTTGTCTAATTGCTCTAGCTAATATTTTCAGAACTATATTGAATAGGAGTGTTGATAGTGGACATCCTTGTCTTGTTCCTGATTTTAGAGTGAAAGCTTTCAGTTTTTGACTCTTAATGTGATGTGTTAGATGTTGGTTTGTCATAGATGGCTTTTATAAGACTGAGGTAAAGACCATCTGTTCCAGTTTTCTGTAGGGTTTTTGTCATGAATTGGTGCTGTACTTTGTCAAATGCTTTTTCTTCATCTATTGAGATGATCCTGTGATTTTTGTCTTTGGTTCTGTTAATATGGTGTATTACATTTATTGATTAGCATATGTTGAACCACTCCTATATCCCTGGGATGAATCCTACATAGTAGTGATATATCATCTTCTTGATGATTTGCTGCATTCTGTTTGCCAGTATCTTATTAAGGATTTTTACATCTATGTTCATTAGGGAGATTGGCCCATAGTTTTCTTTTTTGGTTGTATTCTTCTCTGGTTTTGGAATCAGGATAATACTTGCTTCCGGAAATGATTTTGGAGCTATTGCTTCCCTTTCAATTTTTAAAAGAGTTTCAGCATTAGTGGCACAAATTCTTTAAATTTCTTGTAAAATTTAACAAGGAATTTGTCAGGGCTTAGTATTTCTCTCTTGGCAAATTTTTAATTACATTTTCAAATTCATTGGTTGATATCCACTTATTTAGAATTTTTGTGTCTTCTTAATTTAGTTTCAGCAATTAAGTTGTACATAGGGATCTGTCCATTTCTTCTGTGTTTTCCATCTTCTTAGAACATAGCTTCTCATAGTAGGTACTGATGATCTCCTGGATTTCTTGGGATCTGTGTGATTTCCCCTTTTTCATTCCTAATTGCTTGAATTTGTATTTTTTTGTTTCTTCCTTTTGATGAAGATGGTTAATGGTTTACCAATTCTATATATTCTTTCAAAGAACCAACTTTTCAATTCATTGATTCTTTGTATTATTTTCTTAGTCTCTATTGCATTAATTTCGGTACCTATCTTTGTAACTTCCTTCCTTGTATGAGCTTTGCGTGTGATCTGTAGAAGTTTGAGGCTCAACATTAGGGTGTTTATTTGAGTTTATTCTATTTTCCTGATGTGTGAGTTCATCAGTATAAATTTCTCTCAAAGGACTGCTTTCATTATGTCCCATAAGTTTTCCTATGTTGTATCAGTATTATTGTTTAATTGTGTACACTGTTTAATTTCATATTTAATTTCCTTTGTTACTTATTGAATATTCAGAGGGTACTGTTTAATTTTCATGTGTTTATGTATGTAGTTTTTGTGATTTCCTTTGTGGCTGATTTCCAGTTTCATTTTGCTAAGGTTAGATAGCATGTATGGGATGATTTTGATTCTTCTACACTTAGTTAAATGTGTTTTATCATATAATATATGGTCTATTTTGGAGAACATCCATGTGCAGCTAAAAAGAATGTGTATTCTGATGTTTTGGGGTAGAACACTCTGTAGACATCTACCAAGTCCATTTGTTCACAGGCTTGGTTTAATTCTAATTTTTTTTGTTGATTTTTTGTCTAGTTAATCTGCTTGTTTGTGAGAGTGGGATATTAAGTCCCCCACTACAATTCTGTTAGTGCTTATTTGGTTTTTCATGTCTGTTAATATTTGTTTTACGTAGTTAGGTAAATCTGTGTTTCATGCATAAATATTTATGATTGTTATCTCTTCTCCTTATTTTCCCTTAACAAGTATGTAGTGACTTTCTTTGTTTCTTTTGATCAGTTTTGCCTTGAAGTTTGCTTTGTCTATAAATAGAATAGCTACACCAGCTTTTCTTCTGGGTTCCTGTGGCATGGAGAATTGTTTTCCATCCCTTGACTTTTAGTCTGTGTATTTTTTGGTGGGTTAAATGTGTTTCTTGAATGCAGCATATTGTTGGATCTTGCTTCTTGAAGCATTCTGCCAGTCTCTTTCTTTTGATTGGTGAGTTGAGACCATTAACGTTGATGGTTATAACTGATACATATTGGCTTTTCTTTTTCCTGTTGTTTTCCTGTTGTTTGTTCCCTGTCTTTCTCCTCTGTTTAATTGCTTGCCCTGCCTGGAGGCTTCTTTCTGTGTTTGTGGTCTTTGTTATCTCTTTCTAATATGTCTTTCAGAGCATTCTGTAGAGCTGGTTTGGTGGTTGTAAATTTCTTCAGTTGTTCTTGGTCATGGAAATATTTTATTTCTCCATCAATTTTGAAAGATAGTTTTGTGGGGTACGTCAGTCTGGGTTGAAGATTGTTTTCCTTTAGGGCTTGAAATATGTCACTCCAAGCTATCCTTGTTTTGAGAAGTCTGCTGTGATTCTGAGGAGCTTTCCCTTATAGGTGATGTTTCTTTTCTTTAGCTGCTTTTAATATTTTGTTATTGTGCTGAATTCCTGCAATCTTGATTATTATATACCTTGTTGTAGATTTATTTCGATCTTGACTATTTGGATTTCTATATGCTTCATTTATTTGTGAGGCAAGTTCTTTATTCATGTTTGGGAAGTTTTCTGCTATTATTTCTGTGCAGAGGTTTTTAATGGCTTTTGCACTTTCTCCAACTTTCTCATTGATTCCAGTCAATCTTATGTAGTTTTTCTTAGGTTCATTCTGTACCTATTGGATTGCTTTTTCATAGTCTCTTGCTGTTTTTAATATATCTTTCATTTCCTGGTCATTAGTTAAGTTCTTGTCCTGTAGATTTGATAGTCTATCCTTGCCTTCATTCAGTCTGCTGCCTATACTTTCAGTGGAGTTTCTAATCTCTTGCATTTCTGTTTGAATCTGTTTCATTGATATTACTTGTCTATTTGGCATTCATGGTTTTCATCATTTTCCTTAGCTTTTTTATTTGTTTATTTGTGTCTGCTTTAATGTCTTTCATTTTGGTAGTCATTTCTTTTTGCACCTTAGGGATGATTTTTATGGCCTCTTCCATTTGTTTTTTCACTTCTGCTTCTACAATTTCAGAGAATTCCATTTGTTGGCTTCCAATTTCCTCTGTCTCTTTGTGCTATGGACTTGTGCTAGGTGGGCTGGGCATTTGGGATTGCATTTTGCTTCCTCATCTTGTCATCTTCTATTTTCTATTTTATTTTGTTTTCTGTGTTGATGGTTGTAGATTTCTTATGTTAGAAAGCCTTACCACTGGTGTTAAGTTTTTTCTAGGAATTTTCTTATTCCTATGGATGTCTTCTAGATATAAGTAGTTCTTGGTCTTTATTTCTATCCCAAGAACCTACTCTCCTAATGTATTAGGATTGAGGAGTTGCTATCTATTTGATTTAGGGCCCATTCCTATGGTACTGGACTATGGTGATGGTTATCACTCCTTACAATTCCAGTGTTGTCATATGGGGGAAAACTGGTTATAGCATGTACGACATCCTGGTTAAAGTAGTTCATTTGGCAATAACAATAGACTCAAGTACATCCTGGCTATTGACAAACTGGTAACTATTAGCCTGATATCTATAACAGTAGGAGGAAGGTCTACAGAAATATAATATAATCCAACTTATACAAGGAACTTTTATGCAATGATTTTCCACTTAATAGAGTGATTTTACCCTATGTTAAGGGTGGGGAGCAGGAGAATGAGGCTGGGATGGAGAGATGAATAAGGTTAAATATAGTAGGAGCAAGGCTGAGTTCACAGGATGATCATCCAGGTTTTGGGTAACTGTAGGACACAGGAGGGAAGGATTGTAAGAGAAGGCCTAGGAGTTTTGAAGTGAACCCAAAAGAGAAGAAACAATATTTGCTCACATGAATGTATCCTAAAGTCATGCGAGATAGTTGACAAAAGAGAGGAAGAGGATGAGTAGAATAAAACCAAAAGAAAGGTTAGCAGTCACCTGTTGGCTCACATTGTTACTGTTGCATGCTATATTTCCATGCTTCTAGTTCTGCCTGTCCATTGTGTGTACCTTAGCCAGGGTCCTCTGTGTCACTGGCATTCCCAAAGGCATCTGGGGCCCTGAGTCCCACCAGTGGGGGGAGAGGAACCAAACTCAGATTCCTCTCACCAGCTGTGTTGTCTGGGGCAATGGAGCTCCGTATTGAACTATGGTCTCTCAAATTTTACTGTCCAGTTTCCTCTTCTACCATCCATTTGACTGCCATAGAGGACTCATTAAATACACCTCTGATCCTGTCTCTGCCTACTGCCTGGAAGGATAGTGATTTTCATGATCTATTCTATGTACCCATCTTTCATCCCATTGTTGTTTGTGTCATCTTTCCTTGCACACTACATGTGCTTTGCTCCAGGGGTGCTAAATTACTCTGAGGTTCCCAGAAGACCATGTGCTCTTGATGCTTTTGTATCTGTGGTTATCTCTACATGAAATATCCTTTCCGTGCTTCCTCAGTAGCCAGCTGCTCATGTTTTAGAGTAAGCTCAGATTCCTCTTCTAGGGGTTAGGCACAGATCCTTCTACTCTAGCCTGAACTGTGTGCTTTCAGGGGACTTTGTCTTATCTCTGGTTTTGTATGCACTGGTCATTTTAAATTGTTTCTATTAAATGTCTAAATCCTAGATTCTAAACTTTTTAAAGCAAGAGGAATTTTTCATGTCTCCATCTTTATATCTCAAAGTATTGATACATGCTTTTGGAGGAAAAAAAGGAAAGAAAAATAAGGGACAGATACAATGTTGTGTAATTTTATATTCCAAATATCATCAAGAAATTACATGATGCTGATGCTGTCATTTGGAATCTTTTAATACTTTAATTCTGAGAAAGAGGACTCAACTGTAGGGAAGCCATAAATTCATAATGTTCAAAGTCATATTTCAAACTAAACTCATTCCATCAGCAAGTTGCTTTATCTTGCATCCATACCCTTGCATTGATACCCTTCTTTTATGCTTGTCTCAGTTATTCAGGAGAAGTATATATATATTTTTGGTGTTGGAAATTGAACTCAGGGCCTAGTGCTTGCCAGGCAGGTACTGTACCACTGAGCTCTATCCCTGGTTGAGAGAAATCAATATTGATTTCATAAATTTTAATTAAAACAACTTCTTATCCTATAGGTTTTATGTTTGATTCTAAGAAAAAAATGACTTATAATTAATCCCTGAACATATACAGATAGTTTTTACAGATGTCAAAACTAGCAAACAACCAAAGCCATAATGTAAATTTAAGTTCTACACTGAACAACACAATGTATGGATATTTAAAGAGAAATATTTACTTTTTTATAGTTTGGAAATAACTTCAGAGAATAAATTTTATGTTTATATTTTAATTTAAATTCATTGAGCCCAAATACTGTGTGATCTATTGAAGCAATATTTTATTTTTATCTTCTTAGTCTGACCATAGAATTTCTCTAAATAATGCATGATGTGATTTAAAATTAGTCCAATTGAGGAACTGAATAACTATCAAGGCTTTTATATACTAAGTTCTCATTCTTAATAAAAAGCTTACTCTATCTAAAGCTTTTCTTGAAGTATTAAATAATGTGTAATTTTACACCTCAAACATTGATATCCACAAGCTATCAAATATTAAAAATTCACAGATAAAGCGAGATAAAGAAATTCAGGTCAAAAATTTGATTGAAAAATCATCAACTGGTCTCTAATCGATTTTGGGTACTGTTTACTCAAACTCAATGAGGAAGAGATATTTGGACTTTTTAAAGATCTTTTTCCTAGAGTCAAGACTATTTTTTCCTCTCATTCTCTTTGATTGTACACTGCTTCTCAAAATCATAAGCTTAAAACTACAGTCCATGTGTCATTTTAATGCTTTTTCTGGTTACTCAGGTGGTCCACAGCTAAATGGGATAGAAAAATGCATCCACTTCTTCTGGGCAGTGCATTTAAAAACGGGCGTCACTCTGGATGAACAGAACCCCTGCGCTGTGTAAAAGAAAACTCGATCTTGGCGAAGTGCTTTTGGGGGCTTAACCTTACGCTTGATTTGTGCCCTTAGGGGCTTGAGAATTAATTTCGGAGAAAGAAAAGACCTACGCTTGCAGGGCAGCCATTTCTCCTCTTTTTTGAGAGGCCTGCTGACTCAAGGTTTTGTTATCTTTCTACCTTGCCTTCCCTGAAATGTGTCTCCCTGCTGTTCTTCTGTTTCTCTATTCCAGAGTCTGTGCTGTCTTACTTGTTGGCAGCTAAATGGAATTTATTACAGTCTTATTTCTCGGAGCAATTTAAAAACATGATTGTTGTACATCTCTTATAACCAAAGCGTTGAAAGTAAAAAAAATAGGAAAGAGAAGTAAGCGAAGTCGACGTTTTCCTGAGTCAGAGTAAAAAATACCTTCAGGCCTGAAATCAAAGAAGCCTACAGTTGAAGACCAAGTTATCAGAATTGGCAGAATTACATCTAAGAATAAAACACCAAACATGTATATTTATGTGTATATATATATATATATATATATATATATATATATATATATATCATCCTCATTCCAGCTCTAGGGAACTTGAACTTCAAATCTAGTATTCTTTTTTTCACTTAGTTCTCTTCAACCTGGATAACTCCTAGTTATTTTTCTGCTTTCACCCAGATACTATTTTCATTTCACCAGTGAAGTCCTTTATAGCCACCCATAGTTAGCTCCTTATTGGCAATCATTAGCCATACTTGCTCTTTCCTTAATTACTTGTTTTGTTACCTTTAAATATCATGAAATTTGAGAGCTCTTGAAGTCAGTGCAATATTTTATCTACTCAGTGTCTAGTATACAACTGTATATAAGTAAAAATGTTTAAATTAATAGATGAATACTCTATGCATTGTGAAATATACAGAATTATATGAGAAATTTATTTGTTATGTTTTGGTGCAAATAGAATTAATAAAGTAATTGTAGAACAATTTGAATACAAATTTCATTGCCTCAGGTGATTGAAAAATAGGCCCTATAGATTTGTATGTGTTTGTGTATTTGTTCAACTGTGGAAGGATTTCAGATGTGTGAAGTCATTGGTCCAAAACAGTATTAGAGGAATCTTTATGGAAAAGGTAGGATTGAATTCAAAATTAAAAGATGGGAAAAATTTGGATAATAGAATGTCTTTAGAAAAGCCCTAGATATTGTCATGTTATAGTGTTTCTTCCTACTAAACACTGGAGAGAAGGTAGAATCAAATCAATGCATTTAAGCCCCCAAAAGCCAATTGGCATCAACTGAAAAAAATGCAGTGTAGATAAAGTAGGCATTTCATAAAAACATTACCATAAAGATTATTACAAATGGAAAAAATCAGTGTGCAGAGAAAAAGATTTTGTCCACATTACTGGTAGGAAGAAGGTTACATTTAAAATGTAGTTTAAAATCACCCACCCTGATCACAACTGCATGCAAAGATTATGATGTTAGACTTTAGAATATTGAAATATGAAACAGCCTATGTTTCTTTATTCCTTAAAGTTTTGAAAATAGTTTTGAGACAAACATTGTTTGCTAGGTGCACTCTGAGGATTACCCAAAACAAAGCTATATTCATTTCAAATCATTGTATTTCTGTGATAATAACTAAATAGTACAGTTTTTTACTGAGCTATTTAAATTTTGTAATTCTTTAATCAATTTACTTAATTTTATCAGTCTGCTAATTAACAATACCTTCTTTACTTAATTATCAAATTTATGGTCTAATAATATAAATTAATTATGAGCTGCAACTCCTCATTTACTGAATTAAAACCAGTAGTGAGAATCTAAATTTTCTTAGTAGGGGTTCCTAGTGTAAACAACATTCACTTTTGCTTTGACCTAAATATAATGGCATTATTTTGAAAATGTATCTAATACAGTTGTTTTTAAGAGGTAGCTCCATAGTTTGCAATGTAGCTTTGCTAATATAAAATGTAAAAACTTCAGGATAAATTGATAATTGTTAAAACTAAAAAATTCTTCACAATACTGTCATTCTAAATATAGTTTTATATTCCAGCTCCACTTAGTAGTCTACATTCTTAATGATTTGTTCCAACACATAGAGCTTCTACTTAAATTTTAAATTACTTCTCAGCTCAGATTTAAATGGTTGCTAGTATGGCATAAGTTGGGTTACAAAGACCTCAAAACAGTTACCAATTAACCTATGAAAGCAGCCAACATTTGAACAGATAACAGCTAACAATTGCGGTCAACATAGCCTTGTTTCTGAAAGATTATAATCAGAGAAACTGAGCTGCATTTTACCCTAAAGTAGAAGAGCAATTACATTATCACTGTGACATTTCTCAGTGGATGCGTCTTCTAGGGTAACTGAAATAGCAGCATCCACAGAGGTATTATCACTGAAGACTACCTTGGTGTCCTCTAGTCTGTAGGGGACTCATTCCTTGTCCTATTTGCTGGTCTCTGACTTCTTCGCCTGAGAGTGCTTAGATGAGCTATGGAACAAGTGAACTCCATCACTGGTCCTCAGTTGAGGAGGTGGGCTAGACTGGGAGGCATCAAGCCAAGCATGGAAATAGAAAGTGAGACTGTTAGCCATCATTGGGGTGGTAAACATCGCAGCACTGCTAAGATAATCGAATACAATAGCACCTCATAACCACCAGGGATGGTTCTAGGACCCATGGGATAGTAACCCACGGGATACTCAGTTGCTCAAGTCTCTTGTATAAAATGGCATACTATTTGCTGATAATCTATGGACATCTCCCCATATACTTTAAATCGTCTTTGGCTACTTATAATATCTAATACAATAAAAGTAACTGTGTAAAATGTTTATTATACTACATTGTTTTGGAAATCATGACAAGAAAAATAGATCTGTAAGTGTTCAGTACAGATGCAATTTTATTTTATTTTATTTTATTTTTCTTTTGCAGTACCAGGGATCAAACTCATGACCTTGCGCTTGCCAGGCAGGCATTTATGCCACTGAACTATATCCCCAGCCCTAGATGCAATTTTAAAAACAGTGTTTTTGATTTGTGGTTGATTGAGGATTCAGAACCTGCAAATAGAGAAGGATGACTGTATGTATAGCTTTTTCATGAAGGATATCTGCTTGATGAAGAATTTTGAACTTTTTACAGAATTGATTATATACTGGACACTAAACCATCATTCATATGGTCCCTTTTCAGTATATCTTTAGGTCTCAACCATTGAGAGTTGTTGTAACTTCTTTATCTTTAATTGAAAAGGCATGATTAAAACACACCATACACACTCAATATAATTGAAGCAAA
Source organism: Chinchilla lanigera (assembly GCF_000276665.1). Taxonomy (NCBI): domain Eukaryota; kingdom Metazoa; phylum Chordata; class Mammalia; order Rodentia; family Chinchillidae; genus Chinchilla; species Chinchilla lanigera. The sequence continues at coordinate 5,010,571 of NW_004955479.1, read as the reverse complement.
CAGATATGCCCCTCCCATATTATGCAGCTAGTGAGCAATGTATGAACCGATTAAACCACTCAGTATATCAGTTAGTATAGATTGGTTGCAAATTCTGAATACGTTAGAAGAGTTGCCTCTTCAACAGACTGAACAGCTGTCTTTTTTCTCTAAAATGTTTTTCTTCTACTGTTCTATAAATTCTTCAATTAATTTTAAGTTTTAGTGATTCTTTTAGTTATAAATGATACTAAGAAACTTCTAGTGGAAGGAATAATATTGTTACTTTAAGCATTTAGCTAACTATAATTATAAACATAATATTATTTTCAAGTGTTCAAGTCCAAAGGTGTGGAGAAGATCTGATGGTAAAATAGTTGAGATGGCTACGCAGTTCACAGTCAGAGCCAGAGAACTGCAAAACATCTATAAATGCATCAAGCTGCAAAATATCTCGCAAGATGAGCGATTGGATATACTCTTAACACTTAAGCACACTGTGAAGGTATGTTAAGTTTCTCTTAGAGTTGGGGTAGAGTTCACTATCAGTAAAAAATTAGTTGAATATTGAAACAAGCATAAAGATTATTAATGTGATTATCTATATGTTTTTCATATAGACAGCTATATTGTTTTGTTTGGGAAAAAGTAAGCTTATGAATTCATATTCACCTGAAAAATTCATAATAATATGATGAAAAACAATAAAATGTAAACACAGAATAATGAATATTTAAATATGTAGATATATCTTTATGCAATGTATGCAAATATATGCAGATATACAGCATGACATTAATAGTTATTTCAGTAAGACAGCAATAATTATCTACATTATGTGCATTTTGGATATTTTTTAATGAAGAAATATGTTTAGCAGCTTTAAAACTGTTTGTATTTGTTTTTTGCATCCATTTTTGATTTTCTATATCTTTAATCCTGCTTTGAATAATTAATGGATATCAGACACAGGTCAAGTTCCCTAAGGAAACAAACTGAAGTGGGGGTTTCTGTTCAGGAATTTCACTGCAGAGTGCTCTCGGGGTAACTCCTGTGAGGCAGGACAATAACGAGATGGAGAAATTCAGTTACAGTGGAGTGTCAGCAATGACTTCAGCCAGTCTCACGGAAACTCCGCAGCGGGGCAGGGCGCCCTTGAAAGTTGTCCTGAGTTGAGGCAAGGGATGGAGAAGGCTCCCACATGGAGCTTTTATTGGATGTGAGCTGACCTTGGAGAAGAAGTGTAACTTTGGAAAAGCATCTCTCTTCCTTAGTGGTCCTCAGAAAGGAACTCATTGAGAGCTGACAGGAGAATAGGAGCTTCCAGTTTGGATATAGTATACACTACACATACTGCTTCTTGGATCCATCTACTTCAAGTGATCCACAAGTTTTTGGGAGCATTTTCTCTGATTTGGATAGGCTCTTTTTCGTGGAGAAAATTTTAGGAGCAAGGTTAATGACAAAAACTACAGCTCCAACTGTAGTCATTGACTTTAAAGTCACAGAAAATACTCCTGTTTCTTCTGCCGTCTATTTTAGATTTCCTTCACCCTCAACTAGCACCTCTACTGATCTGGATGACCTACCATTTAGGAATGACCTGTACCTTTAGCACTGTGTAGGTCACTGCTCCTCTCAGGCTGGGGTTACTGGACTTCCATTGTAAAACTCAGGTAATCAAGAAAAGCCAGTATCTGAGTACATTCTTCCCACCCCACTGGATAATAACAGCCTCAACTGTTGGAAGGTCAGGGTCAGTTCCCTCCAGGTCTTGTGGCCCAGAGAACGGAAGTATAAAAGGACTCTTGCTGTGTCCTCCCTTAGAAACATTTTTCTCTCCAGAAACTAGAACCCCTAAACTTCATCCTCCAAGAGTTTTAGGGAAGGTAACAAAAATTCTCCAAGTAGCAGGTTGAGCCATTTCTGTATCCATCTCCTTTGTTCTTAGGGCTGGGTGGCTTCAAAGCCTTCCACATGGTCCTTTGCATCAATGTTAGCTTTTAACCCAGAGGTCAAGAAATCAAGAGTGCAGAGTCTGTGCCAACTACAAGTATTCTATTCCAATTACTTATCAAAGGACCAGAGAAATGAGCACTTGTTGTCTCAGTGAATCCAGTGTATAGATTATGAGCTGAACCGGGCCAGCTCTCCATTTATTTTCTGTTCCCACCTACTCCTAACTCTCATAGGGTCCTGAACCTTTATTCCTGCACATTGATTAGTCATTTGATTCAGGATGCTCAGAGAAAAAAAGCACGGCCTTTGATGAGGCAATTTCCTTCACTAAGATGGCTCTTTTCCGCGGTGTGCATCCCCAGAGAAGGCTCAGTGGAGAGTTGTCCTGCCTCCTTCGAGGTGTGGGGATGATCTGGGAAGCACACTTCAGCATTTGATGCATTGTGTATGTTTTTAATACTCATACAAGAGAAAACTCCAGTTTCACTGGAACCAGTGGTGCATGTCTTAGTTACTTTCTCATTGCTGGGACAAAATGCCCATCACCCACAAGTTAACGGAGGAGAGGTTTATTTCGGCTCACAGTTTGTATGAATTTCAGTCCGTAGTTGGCTGGCTCCAGGCAAGGCAGCATGCAGAAGAGAAAGAGCTCATGGCAAGGCAGGCAGGAAGCTGCAACAATCAAGGGAGGAAGAGGGATATATACATCCATCTATCTCCAGGCCGTGCCCCTGGTGACCCACCTGTTCTCACCAGACCTCTCCTCCCAACATCACACCCAGCTATAAACCCATCAGTGGGCTGATCCAGTCCATGACCCAATCACCTTCCCAAAGCCCCACCTATGAGTGCTTGAGGCCTTGGGGGCCACCCAGATATAAACCATAACAATGTCCTTGGTTTTTATAGCTCAAATGGAAGGTAATGGCAGACACATGTTATTGTCAATGTAAATTAATTAAATGAGCAATTCAACTAAAGATACTTGGTTTCTGAATTGTTCTTTTGAGTTCTTGAAGATAATAAGACACTTGACAGCTGCTCTGTTCAATTTTTGATAGATATATCAGTTTTGAAAGGAGCATTTGTACTGACTAAAGTTTTTACATGAGCAATGGATGAGATAACTGTGTGGCCATCTTGATCATCAGTATGACCCAAATTGCTAGGGCATACAATAGTACAGACATCCTAGTGATAATCAGTGGCTCACTAAAATAACTTGGGGGGAAAAAGCCAAATTTAGGATGGTCTAAGTAAGGTACAAGATGATAAGCCTGAGAATTATACAAGCATGAATTTCAGATATACCCTATGTATTCTTTGCCCCTTAACTACAAAGAGCTCTCATTCTGTTGAGAAAAACAAGACTAAACATGTAAATTTCTTTATTTTGAGACAAGGTCTTGCTATGTAGTTCAGGCTGGCCTTGAATTTACTGTGTAGTCAAGGCTGGCTTTGAACTCGCAGCAATCCTTTTGCCTCAGCCTTCCAAGTACTGAGATTACAGATATGTACCACTCACGGCCAGCTGCAAATCTCTTAAGACAAATTAAATAGCTGGGTAAACAGTTCTAATTGGGAGACAAGTTTTCACAGATATTTTGCATTTCTGCCTGTCCTGAGAACAGAGGCCCTGATGGCTTTTATTCTGGACTACTTTTTCACAGGTGTTTTGTTGTGACCAACCTTGACACACGAAGCTGTTAGAGAGGAAGAAACAATAGGGCCAGAGCTAGGAAATGAGCGTATTGTATGTAGAGGGCAACAAAAAACCCAGCTTGGTCAGAAGGGAGTGCAGACATAAATATGACAAACAGCTAGATAATTTAAAAAGCAAAGGATGGACCCAAAAGATAATCCATGCACATAAATAATCTACAGTATTTAAATATACACTTATATAATTATTTTGATAGAGGTTTAAGATATTTAAGTATGACTCAAATTCTGACTCCATGCATTTATGTCTATATAACCTTAAATAAATTATTTAATATTTCTGCAAATCAGTTTCACTATGTATAAAATTATTCACTGTGCCTCCTAAGGAGGATGCTCTCTGTAAATAATATTCTGATGACAGTTAGACTAGTGCATGTTTAACCTGGGTACACATTAGAAACCCCTTGAGAACAAGGGGGGAATGATAGGAGAATAAATAGGAATGCTGTCTAGGTCTCATTTTGGAGCAACTAAATTGGATCTTCAACTTTAAAGGAAACATTAAAATTGCCACATCTTTCTAAAATTCCTCCAAGGCGAGGGAGCAGAGAGGCAGACTTGTGCTAACTTTACCAAGTACTAAAGAGTGTGGCAGAGCCTTATTCTGTCATCATTGCTACCGTCTAACTCCCATCAACCGTGCACCATCTACTTCTTTGGGAAGTCAGAGGGATTGTGTTTTACTACTAGTAAATAAATACCCGTACTGCCTTAATCCCTTAACTTATACTGGCTGCTTTCTTAGTCAAACATGCTCATTTTTAATCTTTATTAAAAGTGTTAGGAACTACAATAAACACACACAAAATATACAGCTCAGCAAATACTGAACCGGTCAGTGAGAACATTTGCTGTGTGCCCCTCTCCCACTTTGGCAAAGCCTTTCTCACCTGGGAGAGGTAATGACCCTGCTAACTCTCATGGGAGTCACTTCATTAATTTTCCTCCATAGTGTTATTACTTCTGTAAAAATCTCTAGATAATATAGTTTAGTATTATTTACTTTTAAATTGTGTTTAGTGAAATTATAGTGCTGTGTTGTTGTCTGCCTTACTAATTTTTTTTCCATAATTACTGTGTAATATTTAAACATGTTATTAGTATGTAGCTATAGTTCTTTTTTTTTTTTTGGTTTTTCTCTGGTACCGGGAACCGAACTCAAGACCTTGTGCTTGCCAGGCAGGCGCTTTGCCGCTGAGCTAAATCCCCAGCCCCTGTAGCTATAGTTCTTTTTACGTGGAATTGGGGATTGAACTCAGGAACTCTGCATTGAGGTACATTATCAGCCCCTTTTACTTTTTTATTTTTTGAGACAGGGTCTCATTATATAGTTCAGGCTGGCCTTCAGCTCACTATGTAGCTCAGACTGGCTTCAAACTTCCAGTGATCTTCCTGCTTTAGCCTCCCAAGTACTGGGATTACAGGTGTGTGCCAACAGCTTTGGCTAATTTTTGTTTTTGAAAACAGAGTCCTACTATAAATTGCCCAGGCTGGGTTCAGTCTTCCAATCCTCTTGCCTCAGCTTCCCAGAGTGCTGAAATTACTGATGTGCTCCACTACATCTGGCTAGTTCATTCATTTGTATGCCTTAGATAATATTCTACTGAATGAATAACATATAATTTATTTATAGGTTATCATTCATTTGATCATTTTTAATTGGTTGTTTCAACGTTTGGCTACTGTGAAAATAGCTGTACCTGCACACTTGTCTAACACACACACAAGTGGAATTTCTGGGTCATAGGTTATGCATATTAATTATTATTAGATAATGCTATTGTCTCCAAATTATTTCTACCAATTTATATCCCTGTTGGAACTGTTTCATTTCTCTTGGAATGTAGCTTCTGGTCTGTTTGGGTGGTAATTTCAAAAATGAACTTAATGATTTTTAAAATTTTATTTTAAACACTTTTGTGCTTTGTATAGGAGCATGAGTGTGAACTGACCCAGGAAATCCTAGAGTTGATTGACAGAGAAGTTGATCTTATGATGAGAGGGGTCAAACCTGAGAACCTTGAAGGACTCAGAAAAAGAATCGCAACGCTCTTTTTTCATTATATCAAAACACCTCTATTTAACCCGGAGGCTGCTAGATACCTTAAGGTACGCTACTTTTGCTCCTATATTCTTTTTTCCTAGGAACCCTAGGATGTAATATATTAAACTGAAATATCTTTAAGTTTTGCTTTAACATTTTACTTGGAATCTACATGGAAAACTGTCTTACTTGTAAAATCTGCTTTGGATAATTATTATGTTGACTAAGTACTCGTTTAACTTCTATGTCTTTTGCTATGCTTGAATTCTTTCCTGACACCGGAACCAACTTCCCAGTTCATCCTATGCTAAGAGAGTGCATTGTGACCTGGCACACTCCCATGCCTATGTGTATACTTCTGTTTCCACCTGAAATGCCATCCTCCTCCTTACCTAGCAAACTCTTACTTAGATTTTTAAATGCTCAGTTCTCACGTTTATCACTTCATTAGTCCTCAGAGAAAGTTAAAATGTTCACCTCCAAGGTTGTGCATTGCCCTTCATTTCTCTTCTTTGTTCTACTTATGGTCATAATTATTGGTGAACAGACCCACGTAGATATTCTGAGAGAAATCCACGTGTAATTTGTATTTGAATTAAAGTACCTTCTCCAACTTGCTTAGGCTTTTGGGGGATTTTGCTCTCTAAAGCCAAGATAAGTCCTCATTGCTTTTTTTAATTTTAAAGATAAAAGAATAAACATGTGTAAATACCATATTGTCTCACTAGTATAAGAACCTGAAAGAGTAAAGAAAATCTAAAAGGTACATTAGATATTGTGAAAGGGAAAGAAACTGCTCAAAAGAAAAGAACAACTGGGATGAGGGAAAAGAGAAAACAAAGAAAGAAGGGAAAATATGTATACACAGGAGAGCTGAGATAGTTGTACTACTGATTTCTATTGCTTTAATGAAAGGAACAGTTAATATTCAATTGTTTGATCAATCTTACATGCCTGTATTTGTTTAACTGAATAACTCATTGCTTTCCGACTGTGCAAAACTTTTGAAAATACTTTTAGTAAATCTGAAAGGGGGAGAAGATTTCTAAAGAATTATATGTTTTTCTTTATTTCAACAGTTATTTTTAGAGTTATAATTGAAGAAGCTGACTAAAACTCCTTGGCTTTTTGACAAAACAAAATCCACTAACCTTTAAAAAATGTTAAATTTTTATATATTTTTTAATTGATTTTGAAAACTTCATTGCATTGTCAAAAGCATACTAAGTTGTAGATAACAAAATCCCAAGTGAAAAGTTACCCACTGTATTTTATTTTAGCCAGTGCTTCATCTGTCTAAGTGAACTTCTAGCCCTTCTCTATAGATGTATTCAGTTTATATACATTTGCAGTAGTGTAAGAGTGAATTTCACATGCTGTGCTTTTGCATAATGTTATAGCATCCTAATCGCTTTTTAAATTTACCTTTGCTAAAATCCCCTCTTTTTTGGTGAGTTTTGACAAATGACAACAGCACAATCAAGACAAAAATAGTCCAGTGACCTTAGAATTTACTTATGTTTCCACTTCGAAGCCAGTCCTTTCCCTGACCTCTGCTTTTCACAAACACTGATTTGCACTTCGCTTCTGTAGTTGTATCTGTTCAAGGATATCTGTCATGCTTTAAATCTAAAATGTCTGCCAAGGTCTCATGTGTTCAGAGCTGGGGCTTTGGGAAGGTGGCAGGATAATGAGGGAACTACCTTCGTCAGTGGATTACGCTACTGGTGAGTTCACAGCTAAATTCCCAGGAGGAGATGAGGCCCAGCCGAAAAGCATAGGTCACTGGGTATGTGACCAGGAAGGCCGTGCTCCTGTTCCTGGCTCCTCCTCTTCTCTTTCTCTCTGCGTCCAGCTTTCTTGGGTGGAGTCGCTTTCCTCCACTGCACCTTTCCATCTTGCCACTTCTGCCTTGAGCCAGATTACCATGAACTGAAGCTTCTGAAACCATGAGCCAAAATAAGCATCCTCTTCTTTTAAGCCAAAGGTGTCAGGTATTTTGTCCCAGAGAGTAGAGAACTGCTAATGTGCTGTCATATAAATAGAGTAATATAGGTAGGCTTTGGGAATGACTTCTTTCACTCAGCAGGTTGCATTTAAGACTCACCATTGACTTTTACTGTGTCAGTAGTTTGTTATAACTTAGCAACCTTTTTATTATCTGGACTGTGCAAGAAATTTATTTTTATTCTTTCACAGTTGCATGTTTAGAAGTTTGAGTGTTTAAAATTTGAGGCTTTCATGAATAAAGTTACAATATACATTTGTTATGAGTTTTGGGTGAACTGATTGGGATTAAATACATAAGAAACTGTATTTCTGATGCAATAATAAATGTATATTTCCATTTATAAGAGACTGCTAAACTGATTTTTCAAACTAGCAGTACCAGATTGCATCATTACCTGCAATCTAAGAGAGTGCCAACTGTTTTGTGTCCTTGTAAGTACTTGGCATTATCAGTTTTTAACTTTGGAAATTCTTACACAGTGTGTAGTGGGGTCCTATTATATTTACTGTGTATTTCTCCAATTAGTAATATTGAGCATCTCTTCATGTACATTTTTGCCATGTATATTTTTGATGAAGTTTTTCACCTACCTTTTTCTACTATCCAATTTGTTGGTTGGCTTATTTTGTCATTATAAAATTTTGAGAATCTTAAAAGTTCTGCACGTAGATTCTAAAATTTTATCAATTTTATTGGTACATTCTAGATATGCATGATGATAACATTCATCATAAGAAGTTTGTACTTGTACATGATATATCTTGATTCTTCTTTTCTTCCCAATCCCTTCTTGTGTGTAAGTCCTTTATCAGAAATATGATATGAAAATGCTTTCTTTCAGTTTATGGCTTGTCTTCATTCTATTAATAGTATTTTTTTTTTTTTTTTGTCTTTTTGAGACAGGGTCTCACTATGCAGTTCAGGCTGGCCTTGAGCTTAGTTTGTAGCCCAGGCTGCTCTCAAACTGTCAACGATCCTCTTGCCTCAGCCTCCCTAGTGCTGGGATTACAGGCATGTGCCACCATGCCCAGCTTATTAATAGTATTTTTAACAGGGTAGAAGTTTTCGATTTTGAAGAAGCCAAATTTATTTTCTAGAAAGATCGTAGTTTTAATTTTGTATTTAAGAAATCTACCTAGCCTCAGGCACAAAAATTTTATCCTACATTTCATCCAAGAAATTTGTCATTTTACATTTTATAATTAGGCCTACAGTTCATTCTGTTATTTTTATAATTTACAAAAGATTAATGAAATATTTTTGGTTTTGTTTCACACATTATTCTGGTATAATTCTTTTTATTTTGAAGATTAATATATAATTTTATGCAAAGATTATTCTTCCCTGAATTGTCTTGGCCCCTTTGTCAAATATAATTGGTTACTTTCTTCCACTCTGACCAAGAACTCTTAACTTGGAGTTAGCCACGCTACCTGAAGGACAAACAATGGTTTGTGAGACACAGAAGACAGTGATCCCTGAAAGGCAGGAACAAATGGAGCAAGCCTGTAATTGTCCCCTCTCAGTACCTTGAAAGACTCTTGACAGTACAGCATAAGGAAAGAGAACAGGCTAAGACTGGAGAATTCCTAGAGTTGAAGAGAAAAACCAGGCTTCCTGTTGGTCCTTGAGACCAATGCAGCTAGTGTTTTTACAGCATAATAGAAATGAGAAGATTGCACAGAGAAAGAATCTTGGAGAACTGCAGTACCTCTTTCAGGTATTCAGCTGAGTTCTGACCGTGCACGAATATGAGGAAACCGCTTAAGGGCAGGAAAGGAATATCTTCAGGTATCAGTTTTAAGCATCACATGGAGATGATTTCACAGTACCAGTTCCCCAGAGAGAAAACCTCATAGTTCGGAGTGTGAAGTAGGCACCAGAAAGGGATTGACTCGGTATTGGAGAATAGTTTTCCCTAACTTGAGAGCTGCTTTATTCTTTCTTTAAAAACCTTAAGCAAGATTAAAAAAGCAAACTGTTTACAAGTAATTCAACTGTGTCTCTGTGAAATGTTTATGACTATGTATACAAATAAAAAATCCACAATTCAGCACAGTAAGAATTACAGTAATAACATCCAACAGGAAATTGTTACACATACAAATAAAATGTGATCCAAAATAAGTACCTAAAGGAGTACTCACAAGTGGCCTCAAACTGACCCCAGAGTTAGAATTAGCAAGCCCAGCACATTTATCAGTTACTGAAACTAGTATTATGTTCAAAAATTAAAGTATGGAATATATTTTTATTTTTATTTTTTTTTATTTTTTGATACCAGGAATCAAACTCAGGACCTTGTGCTTGCCAGGCAGGCACTTGTACTGCTGAGCTATATTCCTGGCCCTAGAATATATTTTTAAAACTAGAGCAGAAAACTGTAACATATGAGATGAAGAGCACATCAGATTAAATTAAGAGCAGATTAGATGTAGAAGAAAAGCTTGCTGAACTAGAAGACAGCAACAGAAAGTATTCAAAATGAAGAACATGGAGAAAGAAGAATAAAAAAGAGAACATCACTAAGCTTTGGGATAAGTTCAACCAAACTAATATATGTATGATCAGCCTACTTCCCAATTTGTCCTGTTTGTTCTGTTCCCATTTTATGACTCTGCTCTCCTCTGAGTGGGTTGATAACTAACCAAGTGGAAGGAGTGAAGAGTGAGGTCAACTACCACGTAAGTGAACTTTAAGTGGCTTCTCTTAAAATGGAGTTAAAAACAGAAAATGGAGTCTCTCTTGCCCTGTCAGGAGTACTTATCATTTGGGTGATATTTGAAGCTGCTGGAGTACAAAGTAGAATGGCAAAATTGGATTTTACTTTTCATTTCAAACAGGATAGAAAGAAAAATTGCAACAATGTGAGAGCTCTTAGAGACAGGAACAATGGAAATGTGGTCAATAACAGCTGATAACAAAGAGCAGCAGATACGCAGTCATCAATTCTATACCATGTTGCTACAAACATACTCTGGCATACCATCACAAAGATACTCTCACTCATTAATAGTTGGTCAAGTTATGTTTTGTATGCTCTATAAAGAAAGGAAGTTTATAACATTTTATTAAGATTTTTATCAAACAAAGCAAATTGTTTTGGTTTAAGATGAGATAAGTTTTAGTTGGAAATTGCCAAAAGGAAACTTCTCATTTGTCAAAGTTAGTTATGTTGTTATTTCTTTTTGTTTGCTTTTTTGTCTTTTTGAGACAGGGTCTCATTATGCAGTTCAGGCCAGCCTTGAGCTCACTTTGTAGCCCAGGCTGGTCTGGAACTCACAACGATCCTCCTGCCTCTGCTTCCTGAGTGCTGGGATTACAGGCGTGCACCACCACACCCGGCAGTTATGTTGTTATTTAAAGAAAATGTAATTTTACATAAAATGATCAAATAGAGTATCCCAAATAATTCTTTAATTCATTAAGCAAATTCAAACTATAACCCATATGTTTTCTATCAAATTTAAGATTACTTTTCTGTTTACATAAAAACAAAATGTTGAGCTCATGCATTTGTGAAATATCAATGAAAAGAAGACATTTAATTTTTTGTAATATCTAGAACAAATCTATGGATTTGATCCTTCTATTTTTGGGGACGTACTCTTTTAAATCTCAAACTACATGCTGGAACAAAAATCTGTCACTGAATTTTAAAGGATGTGACTCATTTGTACATTTCAAGTTTACCTAGTAGGAGAATTTGAAGACATACCCTTACCCTGCCACTTCTTTCTGGAAGGGAGCCAGAGAAGGCACTCAGTGTTGTCTAGAGGATTCTTATGTAGTTAAGTTGTGCAGGTTGGTTTAATCAGTGCTCTCTGCTATCATACTCATAATAGGAATAAATTTTCTTCTCTTTTTCAAATAGGTAGAGAATGTCTTTTCATGCTTTCATGATGACTCTATCCATGCAGTAGCGAGAGGTGTATTACCTGGTTTTCATGAAGTCTACTGATACATTTGTCTAGTCTAATTTGTGGGAGGCAGGAAGATAAAAAAATTGTTCAAGATAAGCTTCATAGGTAAAACTCAGAATAAGAACCATAAATGTTACCTTCTAGTTCTTTGATTCCATGTCTAGATCACTCTTTAACCCAGAGGAATTTATTGTTTTAAATGTACACACTGTTTTACTACCAAAAATTATAAGACATGGGACAATAAAATTTTCAGTCATCAGTGCTTCTGTGTAGTATTTTGCCTGACTTTTTATCCCTCCCCGCCCTCCCTCCCCTCTTCTCTTTTATTCCTTCACTTTTTTCTTTCTGTCATTTAGGTCCCTCAAGACCCACTGAAGTTTTACAAGAAGATTTACTTTTGCCGCAGTTGCCAACTGTACCTGCCTTCTACAGAATTTGCTGTTACGTCTACTGCACGCCATATATTCAAGTGTCGTCAGTGTGTTAGCCTTGAGAATGAGGCGCAGCGACGAGAGTCATTTTTGAAATATAAATGTTTACTTCAGCGGCTCTACGCTTCAGAAGCCAATTATGATGACGGTGCTCAAATTGCTTTCTTGATGCAGGTATGATCAACAAGGGGTGCCATGACTAAAGTCTGTCTTTGAAGGAGATAAGGTGACATAAGGTGCAGTGGAGCTGAACATATGCTAGTATCAGAAATGCTACTTTTCATTTCCTAATGTGGACCATGATTGCATTCCTGACTTCTACGTGGAGGCATTTTCTTGGTATTTAAATACTATGCTGAGTTCTGGGTATGCACTAGTGAGTCAGACCTTATAGTCTAGAAGACAGACATTAAAATTATTATAAATTTCTGTAATGACAATAACAGTGCTAGAGGAGGAAGTGCCGAGGACTATAAGGTATTAAAAATGATACTACTATATTTTGGGGGCCAGCAAAGACTTCCTTGAGGATACGACCTAAAGATGAGACAAAAGAGTGAGGAAGAGTTAACCTGGTGCCCTTTATACACAAGCATCACAGGCCGAGGGAATGGTGGGCATGGAGACAAGGCAGAAGTGACGCTGCTCTGCTGCAGTGGAGGGGACATACAGTGTGGGAATCTGAGCTTTAGACTGGGGAGACAGAACACATTTAACGCTGTTAGAAACAACCAACCAACAAACCAGTAGGAAGGAAGAGACTGAAGCTCACAGGCAGCTCATTGGAGCCAGCATAGCACATTCTAGCTCTGCAGCATAACAGTTCTCTCTGTGGACATGTGATGTGCTAAAGTCATATGCACTTCAGTCTACCTGCCTGTGAAATGGGAATATCAATAAGATCTACTCACAGAGAAATTATATGAACATTAAATTATTGATTGCAGGACAGGATAGTGTCTTTATACTTTATTTAAATGACATGAACAAAGAATACAAGAGGATATGATCTAAAGCATGGTGTGTGGATTGGCCTTTGTTAAGATGAGGATACCCCCTCTATCGAAATAAAGGCGGATATATTCCATACTCTATAGTTTGCCTCCTGATGGTCTATTTCCATTTGTTGAGAGATGCTATGAAGGAGAGAATTATGGAATGTGTAGAATATTTATAGTGAAATTCCAGTCATTGCAGATAGGGGAGGAAGAACTGTGAAAAACCGAAGCAAAACTGAGTTAAGATGCACAGCCAGGACCTTTGCTGACTGGGTGAGACACTTCCCTGTCACTCAGACAAGCCCGGCACCCACAGTTTAAAGGAGGAAAAGCTCATTCTGGCTCAGGCTTTCAGTCAGTACTTGGCTGGGTCCAAGGCACAAAGAGCAAGGCGGAGCAGCAGGCGGAGCAGCAGGCGGAGGAGAGCTGTTCATGGGGCGTGGTCAGGAAGCAGATGGAGAGGAGCCAGGGATGAGCATGGAGCCTTTCAAGTCGTACCTCCTGTGACCTACCCCCCGCCCCCCTGCCCCCCCTCTGAACATGAGGTTTTGGGGGCACATTTTATATGAACTCTGTAAGAATGACAGTTAAGATGAGTGACATGACTTTACATGGTACCAGTCTGGTTAACTGCAAGATTTTCTTTAGCAAAGCATGTATAGGAAGAATATGGAGCATTGAAATCAGTAGTTACGTGTTTTACAAGAAAAACACAAGAAGCAAAGGAATGTTAGGGTACTGGTAAGATTGCAACAGAAAGGGCAGAATGTGTAATATAGGCTGTAAAAAGGAAGCTACAACCAGGAAAATGCTAATCAATGCAAAAACATAAATGGAACAATAAGCTGATAATTCCGATGAGGACGGGGAATTGTTGCCTCAGTGATAAATCATACAAGCTGCAGGAGACTGAACGCTATATTCATACTGAGACGTCTCAGTGGTAGAGTTCAGATGGGAGGAAGTTGCATGATGAGAAAAGCGGGCAGGGATTCTGAGAAAGGGGGCTGAAGGAGGAGGGGAGCGGGGGTTATTGAGAGTGGGTGTCGAGGATTTATGCGGAGGCTGGTCAGTGAGAGGAGTTCCACAGGACACCATGAAAGAGCTGGAGACAGGAAGGGAGAGAGGAATATGAACAGTTAGGTGAGTGGGAAGCTGCAGCTACAACCAGAAGTGGAGAAGTAGTGAACGACCTGTTTGGCTCAAGTAGAAGTCCTAAGAAATAGAGGCATGGTAGATACAGGTGGTTTATAGGATTGTTGAGATAAATCCTGAGAGTGGGCAGCTGTGTATGGGAGCTGAAGTTCTATTTCTATTGCTATGCGAGGAGTCCGAGGTGTAGACTAGGGAGCCTCATAACTGAAAATAAAGATGATGTCATGGTGTCACCGAGACCAAAGGTGCCACCCTAAACTTTCTGCCAGTCCTTTCTTGGCTCTTATAGATGGATAACAGTTCTGCAGTTCCTTTTGAAGTATCTTCTAGATACTAAAGAACAATAGAATGTCATTTCCACTGGTTTGTCTTCTGCCTCAAACTTGACAAGACTTCTGTCCAATGTTAAAATATAAAAGAAGTTTGAAATTTTCCCCGAGGGAGGAACGGGCACTGAGGAGTGGTCTGGTACCTGACCGCCTCACAGGGGAAGAGGAGATGGGGGTGGGCCCAGTTTCAGTCCTTTTTCTTTATGTTCCCTGAGCTGAAACTATGGGCACGAATAACATCCAATCACAAATTTCGCTTCTTTTAGAAAAAGATAAGGGTAAGATTTTTAAAACATTCTTTAGTGGAATATCATATTACTCCATGGGTATTTCTTAGTAGAAACATTAACATAGCAAAACCAGTAAAGCACATGTATGTTCCTTATAGAAGAGGGTAATCTTTTCTTATGCTATTGTGTGTATATTATCATTTGGGACAGGTGTTCAGTCTCCTGGTATTATTTATTCTATGTTCATCCAGAAGGAAAGAAAAATGGTAGTACATGCGATGTGCTTACATCTCCCCACCACAATATGATTACCAGAGGCTATTTTGGGAAAGTAGACTTGCTCTCCATGTAAACAATTTATTGATAAAAGCACCCCATAAAGAACTGTTGATCTCAATAATGATATCTGTGTTCACAGACTATCAAATAGGTCAAATTTTCTGTAATTGAAGATATTAATTAAAATAAACTAAATTGAATTTAATATTAAATGCAAAATAGGCAATACTATGAATAAAAAGCTTTAGGTGTTTAAAAAATAGTTTCCAAATATAATATGCTTTGTTAAAAAAGTCTCAAATCAATAGCTTTCAAATATTTTGATATGATCTATATTGTAATATGTGCTTTTATCAAAATTTAGCATAGGCATGAATGATAAGATTATTGATAACAATAACCAACAAACAGTATTTATATGGCTCTACACATTTTATGTGTTGATTCATCTAACACAGTAATCCTATGAAAATGGGAACTATTTTCATTCTGCAGATGAAGAAAGTTAAGCTCTGAGAGGTTAACTGACATTCCCAAATTTACACTAGTAAGTACCGTCACTGGGATTCAAACCTAGGCAGTCTAGTATTGCTTCAGAAACAAAATTTTCCCAAAATAATGTTTACCTTTATTAGTATAGATGCCCTCTGATATTTTCTATTCAATCCAAATCTACTCATTCTAATTTTCCTTTGAAGAACTTGGTATCATTCAAGATATAACAACCCACAGTTTGAAAACTATAAATCAGAAATGATTACATATCTTTCACAGGAATAAGCACTTTATTAATAAAGATGATTTATGTTATAGTTTAAATTTTTAAGTGCTTTTCTTCAAGAATTGTTAGTATAACAGATGAATATGTCCTTTGTGAGAATTGTAGATTGAGGCTTTAAAATAGCTCACCACTTCAATATTCAGTACTGCTTTAGGGCTGATTATCCTGAGGTTTTATGTCTGTGAGAAAGAGATTTATCATGAGGAATTGGCATGCATGATTTTGGAGCCCAACAACTCCTAGATCTGCAAAGCCAGTGCCTAGGTCTACCTGGAGACCAGCAGGCTTTGTCGAGAGAGGAAGGACAGATGTCTTAAGTCACAGCACGTTAGGCTTCAGAGTTCATCCTTCCTTGAGGGGAGAGTCAAGCTTCTATTGTATTCCACACTTCCCCAGTTAGATGAAGCCTACCCATGTGTGGAGGGTAATCCGGACTCACCAATTTAAATGTTAGTCTAATCCAAGGATACTTTTAGAAAAACACCCCGAATGTCATTTGGTTAAATACCTGGAAACCCTTAGCCCACTCAAGTTAACATGAAACTAATTATCACATATACCAAATGAAAGCATCCCAGGAAAGTTTTTGCCTTTCAGATAAGATTAGTCTCTGATCGTGTGCCTGTGTTGGATTTTGGCCCTCTTACCTTGCTTTTCTAATGTCCTAAATAAGCAGACAAATATGAGTACCCAATAGCTTTCTCCATAGTAATTGATATAATTTTGAATAATATATATTTCAGTAATATTATTGTCAGGCATAATTTAAATATTTGAACTTTCTCATGAAATAGGAAAGCTTATGAGCAATGGTAAAATCATACTGAATTTGAACATGATGGAATGTACAGTAAAAAGATGAAATCTAAAGTGTATAAAAAGTAAAAGTCAAGGTGGGTGTGGTGACACGTGCCTCTAATCCCAGCATTCAGGAGGCTGAGGCAGGAGTGTGTCATGAGTTTGAGGCTGGCCCAGGCTATACAGCAAGTTCAAGGCCAGCTTGAACAACATAGTGAGAGCTTGTGTCAAAAAAAGAAGTAAAAGCTCTCATACCCAGAGATTTTGAGTGTTTGAGTAGTCAGCTGGTTTACCTGAAACCCATACAGATACTACCGAATGAGCAGTACTATTTCTCATTATTGCAGCAATTTCAACTATAATGCTTTCTGCACTATAGAGCCGGTTTGTTACTAACTATACTGGTCAGGTTCACATTTGATATTTACATGCAAATAAATATCTCATACTCTTTGTAACATTCTTAAAATTATTATTACAATTGATGCAATTTACAACAGAGTATGAAGAAGATACACACTTTGAATATAAGTGAAAATACATGAAACATTACACTTTAATATAGACTATAGACTCTTTTGCACAGCAGGTGCTATAATACTGTATTTTCTTACATTAAGTAAAAACTAAATTGTGTTAGTTGAGTTTATGTTGAATTATTCATTTATGAGCACTGTAGTAGGTTACAGTGGCTAGTTTTTTTTCTTTTAAAGTTTGGTGAATTTAGATTTTATCTACTGATTTTATGGAAAACATTCCTGCTTTCTTACACAAACTTTTTAAAAATAATAATTCTGTTTTCAATGTTTATACTTTGTCAAGTGTGATCCTTTCTTACATTCTAAATTTACATACAAAAAACTCATGATAGAAAGTAATTCCAAGATGCCTTGGAGTGTAGCGCAGTGATACAGCACTTGCCTTAGTCTGTTTGAGGTCTTGGATTTGATCTGTTTTTGTTAATGCAATTTTTAAGTTTTTTTAAAAGTTGAAATGCCTATTTCACTTCCATATCTTCTGTTCATTAGAACAGCAAAATCTTATAGTTAACATTAAGTGATTTATTTCGTCTTTATTAAATCTCAGATTCTTCATTTGTAAAATGGCAGTAAATAGCTATAAAAAGACCTTATCATGGTCGTGAGAATAGTTGATTTTTTTAAATAATGATTTTTTTAAAAAGCATTTGGTGCCATATATTTATTAAGGTATTACTAAGACATAAGTAATTAGCACACCAGAAGGAATATGTTCAGCTCACTGGAGGTTAAGGATGGAGTCACGATGTGAGAGTAATAATGTAGTGAGGGCAAAATGGGCAGAAGCTTGAGGGCCGGGGATATAGCTCAGTGACACAAGCCCCTGCCTAGCAAGCACAAGGTCCTGAGTTTGATTCCCAGTACGAAAAAAATAAAAAGTTTGATAAAATATAAGGGCTACTGTATGCACTTAAACCTTATGAATGATGTTCATGAATGTAGTCAATATAATTTAATTATTTTCTCAAGTAATATAATTTTAAAACATTTTAATTTAGAATAAAAGAAAATTACTTTCAAACTTATTTTGCCTGCAGCTCCAAGACATTCAATACCTAATAGAGAACATCTGGGCACCGCAGTCTGCACTCAGTGCCTGGACCGACCTCAATGACCTGGTCATGGTCAGATGGGATAAGTCCGTGGAGTGGTCCCCTTGGAACTGCATTCTCCTCACCAAAGATGAAGCAGCTGCTCATCTCAAGCTAGAAAGTATTGAAAAGGTAGGAAGTTGAACTCTATTTGGGAAGTTAACTTAGTCACTGGAATTATTAGGTGTAGCTAGATTACCTTTGTAAATGCATTCCGTAAGTGATCTAAATGCATCCACTGGATTAAGAGATAGAATTTATGGGTTAACAGTAACAAAATCTGTGGCGAGTATGTATTGCAGAGATTGAAATGAAAAGGGAGAGAAGACATGTGAAAGGTTAAGAGATATGAATGTCTTAAGTATCTAAGTGGGACACCACACTTCTACAAATAGCAAGTTCAAGCCTGTTAATTCCACAGCGTGTTCCCTCAAGCCAAGGACCTGCTTCACTTCTTTGCATCTATAGTTCTGATATGTCCAATAGCGGCTACCATGAAGGAGAAGGTTAATATGTATTTTTTGAATAATCAATGAACATTTCCGCCTGATAGGCATTTGGGATCCGAAATCTGTGCTACTTTGATTAATCCTCATGAGTCTACCTAAAATCACTCAGTTGTCAAATGAATCTTTTTCATAATTTTGTGTGCTCCGTGGCAATCACACTGATGAGGCATCATTTTTCATTTGCTTCCAGCTAAGTAGGCGTGGAGAAAGCACTGAGAAAATTAAATGCCATTTAATTTCAGTAACTTACAAGACACAATCTGTAAAACATTTTGATGAACAAAATTGAAGGGTCTCTGAAGAATTTGTAGAGAACTCCATTTATTTTAAGCGTGCTTAGGATCCCAAGGACTGATATTAGTTCTCTGCGTTCAATTGATTAAGTTGCTGCGCCTTCAATTCCATGCACGATGCCAGGAAAATAAAGAAATGACATTATGTAGTAGTTATTTTGAATAGTAGTATTCCCTGCCTAGTGTTACATATTTTTAATATTTTTGGAGAAGGAGATATAAAGAGAAGAAACTAGTTAAATTTTTAGCTCTTTTTCAGTAATTTTTTTAGAGTTTTAAGAAGCCAAGCTAAAAGAAATTTCACTCTAGGGATTGAAAAAGGACAGCAAAAAAATTGAAGCTGTGTTAAATGTTATACTTAGTAAACTAAGCTGCCTCATAAATATTTAATCACTGGAAGCCAAGCCAGTTCCAGCAATATCATTTCATCTAGGACTCAATGAGATTGAAGTTCATTCCCAAAGCTGATATTCTAGAGCTTCTCCAATTAGTCTGTACAACTCCCTTTGTGCATTTAGTCAAATTATTGCAGTATCAAATTAAATGTCTGTTCACAGGCATTTCTAACTTCAAGATGCCAATCTCTCTGAATTTCTGTAAATGGAGCAAAGAAACAACCAAACTAACTAAAAAATTTTGCATTGTTTATGGTCTTGGCCTGGTGTACTTTTTAAATATTAATATGCAGTCCAGTTAAATAATATGTTAGACAGCAAATTAAAGTATTTCCAGAATTTCCTTAGTACACAAAGATAGTTGCTTTCCCATGAAGTAAAATATACTGGAAACCTACAATAATCTTGACTTCCTGGAATCTCACAAGTTATAAAAAGTCATTGAAGAAGATGTCTGCTCTGTGAACTCAGTGTGGGAGACCGATCTCTTATAGTGTGCACACTGGGCAAGGTAGAAACGACCACAGACAAAAAGTTAGCAGTCCTGACCCAGCTTTCACAACCTGCAGGGCATTACACCCTGCCCTCTTCGCTTCATCAAGTTTTTAGAAGATTAGCTAAAAATATGGAGTCAGTAACTTCACCGCTTCCATTATATCTATGTCCCACATATGCAAAAATGCTACAGATGGTTGATAGGTGTCTTTTCACTATTAGAACCTTGATCTTTGAAAAGCTATCCTGTAAACTTTATCTAAGTGTGTGTGTGTGTGTGTGTATGCTATTAAAATATGTTGTGTGTTAAATTAAGAAAAATCATTATGGTAAAAAACACATTGCCATTAATACCCCTCAAACTACTTCCCTCTCTCGTGGAGCCCGTGCTTAACCATCCCATCATTCTGGCTGCTTTCTAAAGTAGTTCTGGAAGTTCTTTTTCATAAATATCTTTACAAAGTGTGCTAAAAAATATGTAATTCTGCTGCCAATTGCCATCCAACAAAACAGCAGGCATTATAGTGTGTCTTCCTCCCCCTTAGTTCATAGGTCTTGCACTGTGCGTCTCCTGGCTCTTCCCAGATCAAAATGACATGAAAGGTAAACAGTTTTCATTGACTTGGGATGTTAAGGCAGCAACAGTAGTACAATCAGACATGAAAGTGGACCTTGAGTACAGCTTCAGAAAGTAGCAAGCATGACAGAATAAGTGTGTCAGAGTAGTGAAGATATTTTGAGGGGACTTAATGGCAAGTGTTTTTTGTTACAATAAAATTTTCAAGTTTTTTTATGTAAACATACAACATATTTTCTGATCACACCTCATATATACATATATTTATGGAAACTTCTTACCAGTTACTTGATCACCCCCAGCTCAAATGCAGGCTGGGAAGCTGGGTACATCCTACCCTGTACAAAACCAAAACTATGAATACAGATGGAATTAAGAATGAATATGTATCAGATTGGTAACTACCAGTGGTTTTGATTGAGATGGGTTGGGAGAAGGCTTCCGGGTTGAAGCATCATAGGAATTGAGCCCTAAAAGACAATACACAAAGTGAGAAAAAAATGCATTCTGGGCTGAATGAACTGATAAGCAAAAGCACTGCAATATGACAGTCTTTGCCCAGCAAAATATATTTGTGACTTTTAATTAGGATTTGATTTTCTTTTCTTTGCAGGGATATGGACGTGTATTTATTCACAGAATCAAACATAAACATATTCTGGCTAAGAACTACTTCTCTCAGATTCCAGTGCTGGCGTCATTTATACTTGATGATGGTGAAATAGAAGAGATCAGAAGTAAATATCACGTAGACACAGCACCAAAAATTATAGAAGTCCGGAGACCTTGTCCTTAGAGGATCCAGAAATATTTGCTTGATGATAAGAAGTTTTTCCCGCTGCTAGTAGAGTAATACAGAGGTCACATCATATGGAAATGAAATTTTTCTTTTTTTTTTATAGTATTATAAGTTATATGAAAACATCTCTATATGGTTATCTGATTGCTAGGCAGGCAGTGTTAAACTGAATTGGAATATTGTTACTGAAATTAATAGCTAAAAGTAAAGAGAACATTTTATTTTTTCATATTTTCCTCATTAAAGTATTTTGAACATTTAAATCTTTATGATTAAAACAGAGTAACCAAAAAAAACCAGGCCCAACTTTCAATACAATTAATCTATTTAAAATAAAATATAATTATAGGAGTATAATTAGTATATGAATGGGAAAAAATATAGAATTCTCTCTTGAAAAATCTTTGTGTGTAAGTTTTTTTAGTACACAGATTTGAATCTTTGCCTTTTATTCTCTGCTTGCACCTTCTGCCCTGTTCATATATCAATAAAACAACTGAAACTATAAAAACCCACAAAAATCTGCTATTTTCACACCTCATACATTTACATACATATATTTATGAAAACTTCTTACCAGTTACATGATCACTCCCAGATCAAATGCAGGCTAGAAAGCTGGGTACATCAGACCTTGTACAAAACCAAACCTATGAATACAGATGGAAGTAAGAATGAATATGCCAGGAAGCAAGGTAAACTGTGGAAATCTTGTCCCATGAGGTGCAGGAGCCCCCCGCCCCCCAGGGGCAATGTTGAAACTGCAGGAAGAATAAACTTGATCAGCAAGCCAAAGGAATAACCTGGACTGTGTATCTACCAGGGACCTGTGATGGCGAACAATGGTCCATCAGTCACTCTTAACAGAAAAGAGGTGGCACACTCAAATAGCATAATTCAAGACGGTTTTAAATACCAAAGGGCCTATTTTAAGATGTGGACAGTATGTAAGCTCAAGGAATAGCACAGGAACTCAGAGGCAGCTATCACATTTGCTGTGTCCACCTCTAGTCTTAAATGAACTTGGGAAGAGACAAGTCTGACACCCCAGAAAGAGGATAAAGAAGATAATTGTGATCAGTGACTGGCTGTCAAGGGAACAGCCAATCGTGGTGAAACAGAAAAAACAAATACCCAATTTCATCTGTCTTCCTTCTTCCAGTCTCCTACTTGGGCTTCCCATTGGCAGAACCCAAAGAGAAAGCAGAGGGAGAAGTCATAATTCATACAGCTTCAGGGCAAAGAGCAGAGTAGAAAGAAGGGGCAGTAGATCTGAAGGGCTAGAGAGTAGCTAGTCAAGGAAAGAATGAAAAATACAAATCTATAATTGACATAATGGTACTCCACTCACAACATAATCATAGAAAGACGTATAATGATCCCCCTTTTAATTCTCATCAGTAATTAGTGAGGCTTCCCTTTCAAGTTTAGTGACCAAAAACTTGAAACTAAATATTTGTTCTATGTAAATATTGCACAACATTTTAGCAGCACATTTTCGAGGATATCTGCAGGTTTTCTCTCCATAACAAAAGTACAGCCCCTGGCAATTGTTCAAGATCTAAACATCCAGGAAGAAAGTGTTATGAGGCTGTTATTTTCATAGACAATCCAGACAGTCTGGAATCTTCCCAAACAACAAATTACAGGTGGAACCAGAATAGGGACTATTTTCACCAGTGGTGAAAGGGTAACAATTTGACACATACATGCGGGTTTACACTAGATGTAAAATAACAGATTTTCACAGTAAAGTTCAGGAGAGTGTGATAGCTCCAAGAAAGAAGGGCTGGAAAGATAGTGAGTTTGTGTGTATATCGTGGGGGGGTGCCAGATAGGGGCAAATAAAGGATTTTAAGAAATCCCGTTAACCCACAGGTAAACAGCTCACTACAGCATTTACTCATAGGAATAAAAGATTTGTGGAATAAAACTAAGAAATGAATAGGAAATTTGAAGTTTGACAGAAAGATAAAATTCGGGATTTTTATTACCTGGCTTTCCTTTTATGTTTCTTGATTGGTTATCAATGGCAGTGTTTCTCAGCCTGGGACCACAGAACTAGTTGTGTGGTCATCTCTGACACTACAACTTTGTATTCTGGAAATCATCCTTTTTCCTCCTTAAGCTTATAAGATGCCTTTGCTTCTTGTTGATTTTCTTAAGTCATATTCTCTTCTTTATAAACAGACTTTTTATTAAATACTTCTCAAAGTAGGCAGTTTGAGTGTACCAAGAAGTTCCTGCTGGAACTAAGTAGAAGCAGTAATTGGTCCCAGAAATCGTGCCAGGAAACCGACCTGAAAATGGAATCCTACACATGGATTGCTCACATATTTGAAAAGTATATGGATAACATCTTTGCCAGGGGGAGATAATAATTGAGAAAGCCTTTATGTTTGTTTTTGTTTGTTCATTTTTGTTTTTTTCTGGCACCGGGAATCGAACTCATGACCTTGCACTTGCCAGGCAGGCGCTGTGCTGCTGAGCTAAATCCCCAGCCCCGAGAAAGCCTTAATGATAACTATAAAAAATTCCTTATCGCCTGTGTATGCAGGGAAGAGATAGCTGAGGATTAAATCTAGAGCTTAATTGTAAAATTTTCGGGACTGTGTTGAACTAAACTTGTGCTTCTTTTAGATTTCAGGCTAATATAAAGGCACCTGTAAGGAAGAAGAAGGGGTGATCTGGTCTGAGTTAATCTGTGTGCTGGAAAAACACTCTAAGGGTATTAGACTAAAGACAGCGAAGTGAATAACTATATTCATCCAGATTTATGTTATTGCCTAGAATTCAGGATTTAACATGCTCGAAGTCTGGAAATTTGTTGGATATATACACTGAAGACTAGACTCGGAGTGGCAATACCAGTGAGCTTGAAGTGCTACAGTGTAGAACAGCAATGCCTCAGGAAGCTGGGGTGGATCTATCATGTGCAGCCTTCTCTGACACTTCCTATGACATTTATAGTAAGATGCAGAGATTAAGAAGTGCCTCGGTGACCCTTGAGGAGCTCTATGCAGCCTGTCCCTATAGTCCTGACACGACAATATGTGCACGGAGACAGAGTTTGATAACCTGGTGTAGTGGGAATGATATGGTCTCACATGCTCGAAGCCAGGGTTGGAGCTTACCTATCAGACAAACCTGTGAGAGGATTTATAAGAAGCCCTAGGGAAAAAAACAACAAAACACAAGTGTTGGTGAAGGTTGCAGATAACTGAAACTTTTGTCCCTTGTTAGTGGAAATGCAAAGTGGTGCAACTGTTGTGTAAAATAGTATGAAGATCTCTCAAAATATGAAAGTAAAACTACCACATGATCCAATAGTCCCATTTCTAAGTATCCAAAAGTACTGAAATTAAGATCTAACACAGATATCCGCACCTCCATGTTCAGGGAAGCAATGTTGACAATTGCAAATTAAAAGAACAGCTGAATGTTCATAGTGAATAGATTAAAAAGATAGTGAATAGATTAAAAAGTCCTGTATATATGCAATGGAATGTTATTCAACCTTCAAAAAGGAAATCCTACAATATCTGACAATATGGATAAAACTTGAAGACATTATGCTACACAAAATAAGCCAGTCAGAAATGTCAAAGACTACATGATTCCGTTTCTAAGAGGTGTCTAATATAGTCAAATACAAGGAATTGTGGTTGCCACAGGCTATGGTGTGAAAGGTAATTGAAGTTGCTAATCAGTGGGTATAAAGTTTCATTTATGCAAGATGAATGAGCGCTAGGAATTTGCTGTACAATGCTGTGCTTATAAATGACAGTGATGTTTTGTACACTAAAAATATGTTGAGGGGACATCAAGCACACTTACCACAATGTTAAGAAACCCTGAGGCAGAATTGAATGACCCTGTAGGGATCTGTAACAATTATAAATGATCATTCATAACAGTGATAATCAAATATTCAGGCATGAAATACATAGATGTACTAGTTTCCTGGAGCCATAAACTTAGTGCCCTAAAACAACAGAAATGTATTTTCCCATAGCTGTGCAGGGCAGAAGTGCAAAACTCACTTGTCTCTAATGCCTTCTGGTGGCTTTACGTACTCCTTGGCTTCCTGGGCTGTGTGACTCCAGCCCATTTCTCTGGTTATATTACTTCCCTCTTTCCTAGGGTCTGCCCTGGACAGCAATTCACTGCCTGCCAGCCCTCACAGCAAACTTCTTTGCTGCATCTAGACCCTCTACAGTAAGGTCTGAATTTCAACCTCAAGTGGGGCATCCTTCTAAAGTATATTCCCTTTAGTTGATCTTCTTCTACCATAGAGATAGTGGGGGCGCGCCCTACATCCATTGTTCTTGTACTTTTTAGAGTTCTGTTCACAGTGACTCATCTCTTGTTACTTGTTGAGAATTCTTTACATAAAATTTCTCTATTTCAATTATAATGCTGTCTTCTGACTGGACATTGACTGAGACAGCCAGGAATACCCAGGTTTTCACTACAGCCAGAAACACTTTGTTGCACTCCGTGTGACATACCATAAAAGCTCCATGCTGATCTGGCTCCTTGGATTCTGGAGGCAGATAGGTCCCATGCAGGGATTGTGCTCTCACCTGTTAACCAGTAAACTTGCAACTGCTAGCTTCAAGTGAGATAAAAGCACTACAGCCATTCAAGTTTTCCTTCTACCGGGGCCCATGTCTCAATATAGGCGATACGAATGGTCACATCTGCCAAATGGAGCGGGGTGCTGTGTGGAGCCTTTGACAGCCCCACCAGACAATGACAAAGTCAGTATCAGGGGCACTGCAGCAAGGCTTGCCCTCTCCTGTCAAGTCTTCTCACTATCCTCATCTTTTGTTGGGTCATAGCAGAAGCGATCACCTAATCATGAGTTTTTAAGCGGCTGTGCAAAATGCTCATAGCAAGCTGTATGTTATCAGATACACTCATCATAAAGTTGACTGCACAGCGTCATTTCATTGTAATATGGAAATGGGAGATGACAGGGAACCAGATACTTATAAATATGGACAGATGACAATTCCAGCAGACCTGAGTTCCATGCAAACCACATAAAGTAAATAGCTTAGACTTTCCTGGGCTGTGTTCCTTCTCCTTTCCCCTTTTCTTGTGTACCCCTCAACTAACAGCTGTGGCTTCATCGAGATCCCTATGCCTACTTAAATGAGATTTTGAGAAGTGACCTGGTTTGGAGAAGGAGCTGTACAGTCTGTTGGTGGGTGGTCTGGCTTGGGGCTGAGTCTCATCTCTGCTCAGCACTGTGCTACAGTTCAGTTTAGGGTGGTCGTGGAAGACAGATAAAGAGGTGAAGGGAATTCTGACAGAGGCAGGACTTTAGGTGGTATATATGATTGCATCTTTCTTGGAATGGGAGTTGGCTGGTTTTATAAATCTATAAATCCATAGTAGTGCCTGAAAAAGTTGATCAACCGGCCAGAGATGTAGAAAAAGAAATTGGT
This sequence comes from Chinchilla lanigera, assembly GCF_000276665.1. Taxonomy (NCBI): domain Eukaryota; kingdom Metazoa; phylum Chordata; class Mammalia; order Rodentia; family Chinchillidae; genus Chinchilla; species Chinchilla lanigera. Next base: position 4,983,772 of record NW_004955479.1, on the reverse strand, counting down.
AGAGAATCCAGGAGGAAGGACAGATATGATGTGTGTGTCCAAGGGGGCATTCACTGCACTGGATCCTGTCCCTAATCAAGTGGACAAAATGATCCTCTCGTGATATAAGACAGCTTCTTTGGCTATTTTTCTGAGTGTTCACTCAATGAGCCCATTTCTAATATAACTGTACCCATAAGGATGGAGCTTATTTACGGGTTTAACAACAAAGAATTTTCTCACCAAAGCTGAGTTGTGTACTGTCTTAGTTACTTTTCTCTCATTGCTGAGATGAAATACCTAATGCCAAAAATTTAGGAAGAAGAGGTTTATTTAGCTCATAGTTTGTAGATGTTTCAGTCCATAAGCAGCTGGTTCCTAGGCAGGATGGCATGGCAGAAGGGCCACAGTTCACGGCGACAGAAGACAGCAAAAGCAACAAGATCCAAAAGCTGGGGAGAGCAAGCCTCTTTTCCTCTCTTATATGGTCAGCAGGCTACACCCTAGGATGTAGAATTGCTGAGTGGCTTAGTTAAGCTGCTAAACTTCTCAAGTTGACACAGTGAATCAAGTGAACCTGTAACACAGTGAACCTGTAACAGTGTTACAGGTTCCATCATAAGCTGAGTACCTAATCCACAACACCATAAGGCTATAATAAACTGCGAGAAGGTAACAGTCCTCAAGGAAATCAGCAGGCCATCTGGTAACTCACTGATTATACTGGCTTCTTTCCTTCATGGAGTGGACAGAAATTTGTTCTCATGAAGATACATCCTTAATATGCATTTGTTTTTGTCTTGTCTGCTTATAGTATTTATGTCCACACAGTCCTGAACCTACTGAGAACCACATCACATTCCTTCACAATGAAATTATTGTAGAGATAATATAATTATTTAAAGGAATTATTTTAGTGTGATAATGGGTTCATGTTCACAAAATTTATGGGCCCTGTGGTGTCCCTATCTCTCAGAAATATCTGGCTTGATAAAATGGGAGGAAGTATCCTGCTAATGGACATCTGGAGTCCCTGGCCGAAGTGCAGACAGCACCGCAGTATGAGCATATTCATACTCATAATGCATGGGTTGGGAAGCAGGGGCAGAGCTGGCTTGTACTGTAGAAGGTGCTGTCTGTTCTGCCTTGAGAATGCACAGGGCTGGGAACACAAACATAAAGCTGAAAAGTGGCCTCTGTCACTGTTATAGCATATAACCTGCGTGAAGAATCGTACTTCCCATCCCTTCAACCTGGAACGCAGTGGATTTGGAGGCCTTACTGCCCAAAGGAGACATTCTTCCAAGGAACACAACAATGTGTCCACTGAATTGGAGTTTGATTTTCACAATGCAAATATTTAAAGACCCTAAATGGTTAAGTAATGACGTTTTTCTAAACCAACAGGTTACAAACTGTATTTCCTACAGGCTGAGAGTTATCACTATATGATTGGAAGGGAACATTTTTCATATTTTTTAGTATAAGATCATTTCGATCTCATGAAATTTCACAAGTCAAGGTTGTTGGCAAATCCAAATGATATTCCAGGTAGTGTGCTGTGGTGCCTCATTAGATTCAATATATCATGTTATTTTACTGGATCCAAGAGCTGCCGATAGAGGAAATTATATGTCATTCCATACTAGGCATTATAAAGCATCATGTTGGACTCCAAAATCTATCACATTGTCTTTTGCAGAAAACAGTAATATGCATTTAAATGTGAGGTGGTTTCAGAAGCAGACATAGTAAAGTTTTTATTCAAGAAAACAATATATTGGATGATCTTAGCTTGAAGAGACTTCTTGACTATACGTTTACCACTTTAAAGCTAATTCACTGCAGATCACAAAATTTCTTATAAGAACACACATATAATACAAATAAAAGTGACTAAATTTTATTAATGAAGACTAACTTTAAAAATACGTACCTATACTCAGTTTTCAATCTTGATTCAGAAGGAAATATTTTCACAAATGTTACAAATTAATGTAATTAGGAGAGGAAAATGCCTACTAGACCATGACCCTTTCAAATATGAGCAGTTTTTGGTAATGACAGAATCAGTGTTTAATTCTCATTATTGTACTGTGGACAGCTGTTCCAAGATATTTGTGGAACACACTGAATTCCAGTGTTTTCACTTCTACTTACAAAGCAGAATTAAAACATAATCCCAGCATATACCTGGCAAAAATGATTTCAAATTGTAGAGAGTTAGCATTTTATATTATGTAAAAACACATTAATAGTATATCAGAACAATTCAGAAGTGTTTAATCATCATTCACTCAAGTGACTTGGTGTGACTATGGGTATGAGGGATTCAGGAACAAATTAATCTCGAACAGAGTATACACATTTTGCACAAGTTAGAATGTCTGTATTTTTCTGACTCTCCAACAAAATAATTTCCTGAAGTTTAGCATTTCCAGTATTTGGTTTGTGAATTAATTTAGGTGTAAGCACAAGTAAGGAGAGAAAGATATTGGATATTTTCTAGTAATCCTTGAAATGCTTATTCATCCAAACTTCTATGCTTATCTCTGCTAAGATGCATTTTCACAAGCTGGACTTTCCCCCTGCTATTCTTTCTTACCTCATCCCTACTTCTGCCTATTTCCATTCTGTGCATTTTTCAAGGTCATCTCAATTCATCCATTCACTTACTCCTCTATCAATCATATATGTGAGTTTACTATGGACTTTAATTAGGTGTTGGGGCTACAATGTTAAGCAAAAATACTATCCGCATGCTCAAAGAATCCAGGTAGACATTCTGACAAATAATTATGATTTTTCTGTGCCTTCTTATATATAATACGAGCTGGCAACACCTCTGCAGCAACACAGAAAGTGTCTAATGTCTGTTACATGAAGGAGCAGTATTTACTTGTTTGAACTATCTTTTAAGACAGTGTAATTTTCTTGTCCAATTTGTAGTATGTTGGTGGGAAGCGCATGGAGAATTAGGTTTACCTTTAATGACTGGTCATTTTCTTAGTGGTATATACGGTTATAAACTATAAGGATAATGGCAGGGCACCATGGGGATTTGTCCAGCAACCCTTGTATTCCTTTTTAAAGTTGTTTGTCATTGTTGATATATGTTCATGAGACATAATAATGACCTTTATCTGGTGGAATTAGCTCACGCATGTATTGCACCCTGTGCACTTTGTTTCCTTCCCCCCTCCTCCCTAATCTCCAAGCCTTGTGTTCTGATTCTACTCGTTTCTGCCCTTATTCTTATTGTTTCCTTTAATGCACATGAAAACTATTGCAAATAGAGCTCTTTTTATAGGTGAATTTTCCAGGTGTGTTATGTGTGAACAACTAGTGCAGATACTCTGCAGGTATGAAATTTACTAATATTAAAAACTCACTGTGAACTTTATATGGCAAAGCCCTGAGAAAACCCGGCCTCGGCTTCACAAACACTTTATCTGCAAATGGATTGTGTAGTCAGTCTCCTCCCACTCAGCGTGGCTTTCTGCTACTGCTTCTGTTTGGCAGCTTGCAATGGCCCTCCTAGCCTGTACTTATCTTCCCCGAATTACAGGCTGCTGGGCAATTTTAGGAAGACAACAACTCACTAATTCTCTCTTTTCTAATTTGCAAAGTCAGTAATTCTTTCATACTTCAGGAGACTGATTTGCCTTCAAAACAAAGAACTGTAATGTGGTTTTAAACTTTTTAGGCTTTATTATGTTACACATATTCTATAACAATGTGAACAATTTTAAATATCACTTATTCAAATAAATAAACATTATGTATTGTGATAGCTCTTTTTTGTATCTGTTTTTAGACTGACACAAATCAAACCAACTGGAGTTTATTTCTCATTGCAAGAAACTACTTAATTTCTATTATACACAGCAAGTAGGTAGGGCAGGGCTCATGAGTTGACAAAAAATATTTTTTAAGTTTTAGAAAGAAGGATAAGAAATTCTCCCTTGCTGAACAAAACCTCAGCTGTTTTATATTAACAACACATTCTTTATAATTATTTTCTTTGGAGAAAATCCCAGAAATACAAACTATTTTTAGAACAGATTTAATGTCTGGTGTTTTTCTCAGTTCTTAAATTATATAATTATTTGACTGTTTTTTTTGAGACAGAATAGTTCAGGCTGGCCTTGAATTCATGGTGATTCTCCTGCCCCAGTCTTCCAAGTGCTGAGATTATAGATATGCACTGCCACATCATGCAGATATGCTACACCTTGATTTGCTCTTTTATTTAATTTAATTTGTATTTTTACTTTTTGTGTGGAAGGGAGGATTGAACTCAGGGCATCTTCACTGAGCTACAAGCCCTGCCCATTTTTCATGTTTTTATTTTGAGACAGGGCTTGCTAAGTTGCCCAGCCTGGCCTCCTACTGTGATCCTCATGCTTCAGCCTCCCAGAGTGCTGGAATTACAAGTCCTGCCCTGCCTATTAACCTACTTAGAACCCTCTTTTAAAATAATTTTTGGAGAAAAACTTCACCATGAAAGGTAAGATGCTATATGTCAGTCAGGATCTCTCCACAAAGTATGGAAGTGTGCAGAATGAAAGCAGTTCCAAGTACCTGAGAATTCATAGCAATTACTTGGTTCTGAAAACATCCCTGCACTAGTACAAATGCTATGAATGAGTAGCATACCTCACAGAGGTAGGGAAAATACTCCTAAAATTCATCTGGAACCAGAAGAGACCTAGAATAGTAAATGTGATCCTGAGCAACACAGACAAGTCAGGAGGCACCACAATCCCTCACTTGAAATTATACTACAAAGCTACTGTGATAAAATCAGCATGGTACTGGCCAAAAGAAAATAGACCTGAAGACCACTGGAACAGATTAGAAGATGCAGACACAACTACATGTACACTCAGCCACCTTATCTATGACAATGGAGCCAAACATTTTCACTGGAAGAAAGGTAGCCTCTTTAATAAATGGTGCTGGAAACACTGGCTCTATATGCCAAAGACTAAAGCTAGACCCATGTCTATCACCATGCACTACACTAAAGTCAAAATGGATCAAAGATTTACATATTAAAACAGAAACAGTAAATCTACTGGAAGAGAAAGTAGATCAGAATTTTGAAGACATAGGGGTAGGCATAGTCTTCATGAACCAAACCCAAACTGCATGGAAAATGCTTCAAAGAATCAAAAACTGGGATCTCAGCTTATTAACAAGCTTTTGTACTTTAAAAGAAATCACTAGTAGAGTAAAAAGACAACCTGTAGAGTGGGAAAACATTTTAGCTAACTGTCCCACAGGCAAAAGACTTCTATCCAGAACATATAAAAAATTGAAAAAAATCAGACCCCCCAAATGTAAAAGACCTAATCCAAAAATGGGCATCTGAGATGAATGCACACCTCTCAGATGAAGAAATACAGATGGCAAATAAATACATGAAAAAATGTTCAACATCATTGGTCGTTCGAGAGATGCAAATTAAAACAACACAGAGATTTTATCTCACCACAGGAAAAATGCCTATCACCAAGAAATCAACCAACAACAAATGCTGGGGGGGCTATGGGGAAAAAGGAACTCTTCTCCACTGTTGGTAGGAGTGTAGACTGATGCAGCCACTTTGGAAATCAGTCTGGAGATTTCTCGAAAAATTAGGATTAGAGGACCCGTTTGACCCAGCTACTCCCCTTCTGAGCATCTTCCCAGAAGAATTAAAAACATCATACCACAGCGATAGATGTGCACCCATGTTCACAGAAGCACAATTTTTCATAGCAAAATTTTGGAAACAACCCTGATGCCCATCAACTGTGGTGTAGATAAGAAAAATGCCATATTTTTATACAATGGAATATTACTCAGCAGTGAAGAAAGATAAACTCAAGGCTTTTCTAGGTAAATGGATGCAACTAGAGACCATACTCACAAGTGAAATAAATCAGACCTGCATGTGTAAACACTGTATTGTCTCCCTAGTGTAAGAACTTGAAAGAATAGATAAAGCTGAATGGTACAATAGATATGGTGAAAGGGAAAGAAACTGCTTAATAGGAAAGAACAACTAGAATGAGGGAAAGAAGAAAAGAAAGAGAAGGAAGGGAAATATACACACACACAAGATAGCTAAGATAATTGTACTAGTAATTTCTATTGGTTTATTGAAAGGAACAGTTAATGTTTAATTGTTTGATCAATTTTGCATACCTATATCTGGTAATCTGAGCAACTACTTTGAAGATAACAGTAAGCAATACACCAGCCATTGTTGATTTCCCATCATCTTATTTTGATATTCTATATCATTTTTATAGTTTTTGGGTTGCTTTGTTTTTGTCCTTTTCTCTTTAAAATAAAATTAAAAATTAAAAAAGAAATAATAAAATATTTAAGTATTCTTTTAATAAAAGTGATATTTCTCAAGAAACAAATTTGACAAACTATGACAAGACACTCACAAAAAGGAACATAATTCTTCAGTATACTATCTTTGCAGTTTTTATTTGCAATAATTGAAGTGTACTTATTTTAATTGCATCATTTTATTGTTAGGACAAAATTTACTTTCAGTGAGATACATAGATACTAAACATATAATTCAATGCATTCTGAAAAATGTGTACATTCTTATAACCAATACGCCAATGAGCTAGTACAACAGTCACCTCCCTTTAGTGGCCCCTTACTCTCAGTTCCACCCATGGGAACACTTTTGGTCCTTTGGATTTCTACATCTGTAGCTTTTAGAGGGGGCTCATCAGTTACCTTCAAAAATACACTATTAAGGTTTTGACTGGAATTACACTGAATCATAGATTAATTTCAAGAGTAGTGATGTCCTATCCAGACATGGCGTTCTAATCTCAGAATTTTGTACACTTATTTTAAAATTTCCATCAACCAGGGGCTGGAGACGCCATTCATTTATAGAGCACTTTCTAAACATGAGACCCTGGGTTTCATCCCTTGCAAACAAAACAAAACAAAACAAACAAAACAAATAAAACAAAACAGAACAAACAAATGCACACAAATCCCCAAATCTAAAAATTCCATCAGCTGTTTTTGATACTTTTCTACAAATTAGAAAAGAACCATATTAGTTTTTCTAAATAAATATTCAACTATTCTTATTTCCTATTGTGTCACTTTTAATAATTATGTACTTTAAATTTCCATTTACTTGAGTTTATTTCTTTACATAAAAACTTCACAAATATTTCATTTTAATTTCTTAATATGTATGTAATTTTTGTAGTGATATAATTTCATTTGTTTCCATCAATGATTGTATTTTCTCCTGTTTGTGGTTAATAAAGAAGGTTATCTCTTTAAGTGGTTATCCTAAATTTTTACTTCATGAAGAATAAACATCTAGCTTTACCTGATATTTTATTGTTTATGTCATTGATTTCTCCTCTTATTTTCATTAATTCTTTGCCTCTATTCATTTTGGATTGATTTATCTTTTCCTAGTTTCTTAACTAATTTGAAACCTTATTTTCTTTCTTATGTAAGCATTTCATACTAGAAGTTTCCTTCTAGACAGTGATTTAGCTCTGTTTAGCAAATTTAATATGTTGTATATTCAGTCTAATGTTACTTTTTAAAAGTGCAAAATAGTCCATTGTTATTGCTTTAATTAAAAGCTATCATTTTCAAAAATATTCAGTTACATGTCTTATTTTTTTGGCTCTATGCACATTACATTCCCGAGATTCACACACAAACTAAAGGCACATTTCTAGGAAGAAAACTTTGAGGCAGGTTTTCACTCATATGCAGTTTTATGTGTAATGCATAATTTAATTTTGGTCATAAACATAACTTCCTCTAACATAATTTATGAAGGTATCACATTGACAGAATTTATGAGATTTTAAAAACTACCCAGTCAAAGAAATACGAGTGTTCCCTCAAGGTAAATCTATTTTAGAAGTTTGCTCATCTATAAAATCCAGATGAGGAATGTTTTTTAAATTTAATGTTGAAACACTCCTAGATTTCTTTTCTCCCCTCCCATGCCTCTCTCCAGTCCTTTGAGCTGTTCTGATGCCGTTGTGGGAGATGCAAAATATGCCTCAGGGAAGTCCTTACTGCTGGGAGAGATCAATCATATCCCAGGAAGGCAATTACAGTTAGGAAACAAGATCACACCCCTGGGCAATGGCCTGTATTTTCATTTTCCAGTATTTTTCAGGAAGGCAAATGCAGCAGAACTTCACCTGTCCAAAGAAAGAATGTCAGTTAGCATTCAGCACTTTAACATATATTATCCTGCACACAAGTGTGAACTCATGGGTATTTATGTTATTATTTTTGGCCAAATTTTCCAGGTTTGTTTTTTACATTCTCCCATACTTTGGTGTCTAAGTCCTTTTGATGTAGCTTCAATATTTCTCTCCTTCCACATGTTTGATTTTTGTTGTCAAAAAATGACCCAGTTCCTTCTGAGATTTTTCTCTACTCCAGTCTGAGATTCAGCCATTCTCCGAGAAGACTTTGTTCCTTTTTTGGAATAATGGTTTTTAGATACCAAGATCTGATGCTAGGTCTGCTTGATGCTGGACTGTCACTGCCAATGGCTTCAAAGAGGACATAGTAGAAATGTGTGTATGCATACTAACTCATTTACACAGGTCTATATTTCTGAATATATCATCCTACACATTAAAATAAACCAGTTTTTCCTGACATCCTAGATTCTACCAGCATCACAGTGATTATTCTGCCATTCCTCATTTACTTATTGGTAACTTCTTTCTCTAACAGACAACTGGCTCCCATTTTCTACAAAATATTTATAAATTTGTTCAAAGTTATTAACATGAGAAAATAGACCAAAGTTATTATGCATGAGAAGCAGATTCTGAATTGCTAACCCATACTCCTACGAAAAAAAGTTTTAAATTAGAGTATAGTGTATGCAGTTTGATTTGTCTTTAAGGTTACATTATTTGGTCAACACACTATCTCTTACCCAGTTCCTTGTTTCCCCCTACATCTGGTGCACAGTTATGTCATTAATCTGTAATATGTTTATGTTCATTTATCATAGTTTGTGTTTCCTCTTGGATTCCCCTAGAGACCTGGATGTTTTAAACTCTGCATACAATAATACTCTGCGGTGTACAGTTTGAGAAGTGCCTAGCGTCATACATCCACCACTAGAATGGGGTGTATCTGAATGAAATTAATATTTGAAGACTCAGTAAAGTAGGTTGCCCTCCCCACCACAAGTGGACTTCATCCAATCCATTGTGGACCTGAGTAAAAAAGTTGGTTCCTCCTACCTAGCTGTCTCAAACTGGAGCATCACTTTTTTCCTACCTTCACACTCAGATGAAATTATCGGCTTTTTCTGGGTTTTAAGCTTGTTGGAATTTGAGTGGGAAATGCAGTATCAGCTCTCCTGGTTCTCCAGTTTGCTGCAATTCACAATGCCCTATAATTACTCTCTCTGGTTGATTCAGATTTTGGTAGTAGGAGTACAGGTATTAGTGTAACAAATACCTAAATACATGGAAGTGGTCTTGAAACTGGATGATGGATAAAAGTTGGAAGGGTTTTGAGCTATGTGCTAGAACAAACTGAGACTGTCAAAGGGATAACTAAAAGATACGAACATTAAAGTCAGAGCTACTACCTCAGTATGTCTGAAAGGTGAGACATGGAACAAAGCAGATTATTCTAGCCTTAAAATGGAATGGAATTGCCTTGCTAGGTTTGGGACTTGGTTGTGACCTAGCACCCATTCTTTTTTTTCCCTATTTACCTCTTGTGGAATAGGAATGTTTTCTTTATACTTACGATTTGAAAGCACATGACCTTCCTGGTTTCCAGGACTCATAGCAGAGGGAAATTTTGCCTCAGCATCACTCATACTTAGAATTTCACCCATATTTGATTTAGATGATATTTGGATGAGATTTTGTACTTTAGAATTTGGTGCTGGAATGAGTTAAGACTTTGGGAACATCCTGGATAGAAAGTAACAAGGACATGAAATTTGGGGGCTCAAGGGTGGAATGTTATGGACTACTTTGTGCTCCTAATATTTATGTAGAATTTCTAACCTCCAATGTGACTGTACTTAGAAATAGAGCATATAAGAAGATTATTAAGGTTACATGAATTTCTTAGAATGGAGACTGAATAGAAGAATTCTGATTCCAATAAAAGAACAGGAAGAGAATCAAGAGTTCTCTCTGCCATGCAAAAGTCAGCTGGAATTCTGATCTTAGACTTTTAACCCTTGGAATTGTGAGAAAGTAAGCAAATCATGTTTAAATCATTCAATCTACAGCATTCCGTTATGTTAGCCCTAATTTATATATACGCACATAATTTATATATACATTAGATGCATATATATATATATATATATATATGTTGCAGAATTAAGGAAAATGATAGATATTTAGCCTAGGTTTTATTTCTTTTAAAATCCTTTTGTGTTTTCTGAGATTTTTGGATTTGTGGTTTGATCTCTCATTTATTTTGGAAAAGTTATTACCATTATTTCTTTAAGTATTTATATTGCCCCTTTCTCTCTTATCTTACACAGCTATGTCCGTGTTAGGTCATTTGATATCATCCTACAGTTCTTGAACATTTGTTTCTGTTTCACTACCCCCAACTTTTTTTCTCTTTGCACTTCTTTTTAAGTAAGTATTCTTGATCTGTCTTCAAAATCACTATGTGAAGTCTGTTGGTAAGCCAGTTGAAGACTCTCTTGATCTCCGTTAGTGTACTTTGTATTTCTAGTATTTCTATTTGATTCTTTCTTAAAATCACCATCACTTTTCTGAAATTACCTGTCTTATGTAGTGTACAGTTAAAGCCTTTAACATATCAATCATAGTGGCTTTAAATTTCCTATCAGATAGTTCCAACGTTTATATTTTATCCTGTCTGGTGTCTCTTCTCTTGAGTATTTCGTTTGCTTTTTCTTTTGCCTCATAACTTTTTGATTTATGCTGGGTGCCTCATTTAGAAGGATGGATACTGGCTGTGTGCACTATAGATTTCACATTCCTCTGTTGATTAGGGTGTGAGCTATATCCCTGGAAGTCATTTGCTCAGTGTCTGATCCTTGTAGACTTTGAGTCTTCCTGGTTCACTGAGCCTGAGAGAATCCCTCTCAAGTGCTATCCTAGCTCTACTCAACTGTTATTTTTATTTGCCAGTGGTTAACCCGATGGTGGGAGGTAACAAGGGTATTTTCTGATTAACCTTCTCTGTGTAGATAGTGTAGTATGCCCTTGAGTCTCAGAAATGTGGCTTTCTGAAGAGTTCTTGCCTTTCCTCCAGCTGCTGTGCTGAGTCTAGCAGGAATTCCTGTCCCTACCACAGTAATAGAGCTTTTCTGCAGCTACAGTGAGTTTTCACAAGTGCTCCAAAAGGCAAGAGGGTTGTTGTGGTGGTGTTGCTTTCTTTCGCCTGAAAATTACAGGATGCCAGGGAGAAGGGTTTCCATGGAGTTTCAGCAGTGACTAGATCTCCTCTTCCAAATGGTGCTCTTGCAGATGTTTTCTCTCTGTTCTTCCTGATCATTCCTGTGAGTTGCAAGTCAGGCTGGTGGAGGAACAGCTGTCAAGGGGCTGGGAAGCCTAACAGACCTAATAGACATTTTCTGCTGGCCTGCACTCATCCTTGTAATTCTCTAAAAACTTTTAGCTAACTCTTTTTACCTGTCTCACGGGAACTGTCAGCTCCAGCTAAACAAATGCTTCTCCCAGGAGGGCCCTACATCCCCCAATATTTCAGGTCATTTGTTTACCCTGTACCTTTAGTGGTCTGATTGGTTAAAGAAAATTTGTTAATTTAATCCTTTTCATATTTTTATTTCTTGCAAGAATGGAATTGATGCTTTTTCCAGCTGTCTAAATCTCCAAGATGAAACCGATGCAATAGTGATTTGATATTCTTCCTCCTCTTATGTAGATGTTTTCCCAACAGTATGAAGGTACACTATGCACTTTCTCAATTCCACCTTCCTTCCAGGGTTTGACCCTCGTGTAGTATAAATCTATATCTAGAATTGTTTTATTGATTACATGTCATATTTTTCTGCAGCAAACATTTATATAAAGTAGAATTTCAAGTTTTTGACTATGTTGCTCAATTCCCTAAAATCTTATACTATATGCCAAAAAGCATAGCATTTTGACTTCAAAAGTTGTTTTAATTTACACCTCAGTGGATAATTCAATTAGGTTCTCCTTTAATTTTAAGGCAAAGAATTGAACATTGCCTGGTTCACAAGAAGATTTGCTACATATTCATTGTGATAATGTATTTTTCTAATCTTGAGAATTAATGACTATTAATTGTTAACACCTAGGTTTTTTGTGTCAAGACACCTTTTTAACACAGCACACCCAGATGATTCTGTGAAAATTAAAATGATTTTCATTTTAAAAGCCTTTTCTCAGTATAATACTTCATGTTTCATCTTATGTAGACTCTTTTCAAAACTGAAAAGCACAGATTGCAGATTTAAGTCATTCCGTTTGCAACAGCTACAAAGCGCAGCTCTAGGTCTCTGTTTGGAGAACGGTGGGCTGATGGCCCAACTGCTGCTGTTTGTGTCCACCGTGGATTTTCGTTCAGACTGCCTGCTCTTGGGCTGTTCTCAGCCAGTCACTTAATGTCGGTTCAGTCCTGTGGATAGGAGGGTCCTCTAACAGGCACTTGCGCTCAGGGGCCTTCACTGCCTTAGCCAAAGCTTTCTCGGGTGTGAGCTGCTGTCTGAGGCTCCTCCTGCCCTCCTCTTCGTGCCTCCTCTCTTTGCACATGTGTGAGACCTGCACGGGGTCTGAAGGCCCTCCTGACATCTCTCAATCCTCCTTCTACACTCCATAGGGGCATTTCTTCTAACAGATCTCTTCCGCATCTAATCTTGCCTTGCCAGCTGCTTCTTGGAGGATCTGAACTAATAGAAATTTACCTGCTTGTCAGATAACACATTTTGAAAACGTCAATCTTCACAGTCAACAGAATAAGCTGAAATGCCTTGGTTGTCAGAAAACTCTAGCTTGCTTTTTAATGCACATAAATATGTTAACAGGACTTTTCAGAATGTAATAAAATTGTCAAATGGAACTTATGGACTGTATTTCATTAAAAATTACTGAAAACACTAAATGCATGTTTATGGTGATAAAAGAAATAGTGTAATTGATACTAATGTAACTAATATAATTTATGCTTTGAGGAGCTCAAACAATAAATGTCTACATTGTTTTTCATTACTTAATTTTTAATAATGCATTGTATAGTAACTAAAATTATAATTCATTTATATATGAGGGACACGGCATGCTAAAAGGCATAGAATTCTTTTAAATCCATCCTCATGCATTTACTAGACCATGATGTTTAGCTTTGGGAAATAACTAAAAAGAGTTATGTATAAAAATCACAAATACCTATTATCTTCACTAGATGTTATGATTACATTTTTCTTATGTATATTAAAGAAGTACTGTATACACGGACAAATAATTGATTTGGCAGCTACTCGCATTACACACACTATTAATAGAATGTGGTTGGTAATATTTTATAAGATAAAATGAAGTAAGAATGAATATATGTGAAATGAAGACTTCACTATGTATAGAACATATTAAGTGTATGTTTCATGATACAAGTTTTTGTAATAGGTCCTTAATTGCACCACCTTGTTATATTCTTTAAATGAGTTTGCATTACCTTTGTGTCTGCAGGTTTTATTGCAATCTGAATTATATGGAGTGTCATCTCCATTAGTCTCCTGTCTTTTTGGTGGTTAGAGGTTCTTTCCCTTCCAGCTAAACATTCTTTGTAGAGAGAATTACAGAGAAGAGTGGAAAAGAAATGTTCATGTAATTTTTAAAAATTTTATGAAAAAAGGGTAAAACAAAATTTCATAACAAAATAATAGGGGAATAACAATAGTTAATACGTTATATGTTGTTATCTTTAAAGTAGTTGCTTGGGGTACAAAATATGGGCATAAAAATTTCTCCCATCCATATTAGTACAAATATTCCTTCTTAATGATCTGAGACACTAATAGTATAAATCACTTGCATTTTTTCCCTTTTTCCTGCTGTCCTTTTCCCTTTAACCCATCATAGTTCCTTTTTCTTTTTGAACAATTCTTATTTCACAATATCCATTGTACATTTTAGACTTTATTTACTCTTGCAATATCTCACACAAGGTAGACAATACAATGTTTACTCATGTGGGTCTTCTTTATTTCACTTATGAGCATGGTCTCTAGCTGCATCCATTCACCTATAACAGCCTTGAGTTTATCTTTCCTTATAGCTGAATAATACTCTTTGGCATAAAAATACATCTTTTAGGTCCATTCCTTGGTTGATGAGCATTTGGGTTGCTTCCAAAATTTTGCTATGATAAATTGTGCTGTTATAAACATGGGTGCACATATATTGCTGTGGTATGATGTTTTTAATTCTTCTGCAAAGATGCTCAGAAGGGGAGTAGCTGGGTCAAACGGGTCCTCTAATCCTAATTTTTTGAGGAATCTCCACACTGATTTCCACAGTCGTTGTACCAGTCTACCCTCTCACCAAGAGTGGAGAAGGGTTCCTTTTTTCCCTACAGCCCCTCTAGCATTTGTTATTGGTTGATTTTTTTTTATGATGGCCATTCCTTCTGACAAGAAATGGAATCTCAGTGTTGTTTTAATTTGCATTTCTCAAATGAGCAGTGATGTTGAACTTTTTTTCATATATTTACCTACCATCTCTATTTCTTCATCTGAGAAGTGTATATTCATCTCAGATGCACATTTTGAACTCGGCCTTTGAATCTGGGAATCTGATTTGTTTTCAATTCTTGGTATGTTCTAGATAGAAGCCCTTTGAGAGACAATCGGTTAAAATTTTTTCCCACTCTGTGGGTTTTTTTTTTTCACTTTGTTGGTGATTTTTTTTTTTTTTTTACTGCACAAAAACTTTTTAATAAGATGAGATTATAATTTTTAATAATCCACTTTGGGCCTATATATTTTCTTATTATCTATTTGCTTACACTTTTCAGAGCAATGATATGCAGGTAGTTTAAGTATACAGGGAATAAAATTATAAAAGGGAAATCACCACTTTCATTAATTATGACCTACAATATATCTGATTTTAGATCATCTTAACAAGCTTTAGAATACTCAATTTCTTTATTCCTGACCCATATTGATATAAAGCAGAGAAAGACAAATAGGATCAATTAAGATTGTTTTAAACTGTTTTTATTACTTTTTAACAGAGGTTCCCCAATAAAAAGTATTTGGAGGTTCCCCAGGAAGAAGTATTTGCAGTTCCCCTTAGTTTATTTTTGAGCCATGGATGGAAGTTGTTACACCCTGGAGAAATGTTCCATTGTGAGATTCTTAGTGGGCAGGACTCATGTTAGGACAGAGGATGTTATGATATGACAAATGGTTTTCTTTTCCATGCTAGAAAAGAATGCAGAAGTGCATGAGTTTGACAGATTGTCTCCTTTTATATTATTAGTGTTCTTGCATCTCTTTGTTTCTTTTAAAACTTTATTAGTGAATATTAATTATATGGAATAGTGGGCATCATTTTGACACATTTATGCATACCTATGACATACTTTATTTTAACCCTCTCTTCTTTTCCACCAGCCCTGTATCCCCTTTCTCTTCTGTACTGGTCTCCCTTTTACTTTCCTGTCATCTCTCTCTTTTTAAATTTTAAGTTCTGCATATGAGAGAAAACATGTTTTATTTGACTTTGGAATTCTGCCTGTGCCTTCCTTGCCCTTGGCCACGTGTTTCTTGGGGTGTAGATTTCTTAGTCTGCCCTTCTTCACCATACCATTCCTGGTCCTTAGCTCTCCTTGCATGGAAATTTTCCACTTAAAGACATTCACCCTTGTGAGTCTGCATTAGTCAGAGGAGGCAAGAAAGACAAAACAGAGAAGACAAAGAAGGGAAGAAAAATGAAAGGAAAGATGCAAATATCATCCATCTATTGATAGAAAGTGTAATATGCACAAAGAATAAAATAAGATGAAGATGCATCCACTAGAAGAAAATATCCTCAATAGTTTAAAAATGGTTGCAAAAACCTTTTTTGATAGATTAGGGTGAATTACAATTTTCTTTGGAAATATCTATTGATCTAATTTTTCCCAAATAGGGGGTTATGAGGCTTAATCTTTTCCTTTCCAGATTTTACTCTTATTAGAGCATGTTTGTGGTACATAACCACTACATGCTTGTGGGCAGCTGGTAAACTGCCCTCCCCACAATATTCCTCCTGGCCCATCTCTTGGTCACCTTCCCTTCGGCATAAGATCTGCGTCTGTGTTTCCTATTTTGCTCTTTAATTTATTTGTACTCTGCCTTTCTCATATAAGAGAAATCAAGCTTCTATGTCTAATTTACTTTACTTACCATTATGGTCTCAAAATGCACACATTTTCCTACTAATGATCCAGGTTTACCCTTCTGCATGTCACAGTAGCTCTCCATTGTGTGTGAACACACTTTCTTATCTACACATAAGATTCAGCTGTTATGAGTTGTGTTGATACCTAACCTTGATCATCAACTTGACGGGATCAAGAGACATCTGGATTACTGAAGGTGTTTCTGTGTGGGTGCTTTCAGAGATGATCAGCGTGCAGGTCAGCACATTGAGGGGGAAGACCTACCTGATCATGCTGGTATCATCCAATAGCCTTGCGACCAGATGAAACAAGCAAGAAGAGGGAGGAAGTGAGACGGTGCTGAGTCTTCGTTCTGCTTCAGCAGGTGTGGTCTTTGCTGTCACCATCGTCTGTGGTGACCAGACTCCAGCTTCTTCAGACTCTCAGTGCAGATTGACACCGGCTCTCCTCGGGGCTTCCAGGCCTTTGGCCCAGTGCTGCATCCTTGATCCCATCTTGCTCTGCAGCTTCCAGCTTCTTATCTTGAGCAGCTATTCTATCACCTGGCTTTCCAGCATACAGACAGCCATTGTGGACTATCTAATCCCTGATCCTGAAAGCCTCTAGCAAACGTCTGTCTGTCTGTTTACCTATCCATCCTGCTGATTCTGTTCCACGAGAGATCTAGAGAATCATAACCAATATGGGGGTCCATTAGAATCACTAAAGGAGCTTTGGATCCTAACACATTTTGGGGGCCTATGGGTCAAATCTCAGAGTAGAATCTTGGAGAGTCTGGAGTTACTTGAACAACTCATGTGTTGATGCATATTACTGTACCCTTGCAATGCCACTGTGAGGGAATGACAGAGAAATGAAGAATACAGAAATTGTTAGGAGTTTAACAATGAACAAATAAAGATAGGGCCTACTTTTGCAGACATATCTAAGAAAGAAGACCAAGAAGTTGACCTAGGTGAATGCAACTCTCCCTCAACTATGGATTTTGAAGGAAAGAGATGACAGAGGCTTAAAGGAGCATTTGAGGGTCCCGGGAGAACAGATTAGTGAACCAGGGAGCAGAAGCGTCTGGAAGCCCAGTGGGCAAATATTTTATCCACCTTCTCAACATGCCTGGACCTATGTGGATCTACAGATTATGCCTCTCATCCCTTCCCAGCTTCATCCTGGAGGAAATGGGAACGCAGGTCCAGCCCTCCCTTCACCTCACCCAAGCTGGCATTTCTAGTGTCTTTCTCTCTTCTGCTCACAGCTTATCATCTCACAACTTCTCTCTCACTCCAGGTTTCTGTCCCAGAATATTCACCATGTCTTGTTCTGGGTGAACTCTTCTCACCTGCCCTTTCATTGGGCAGTAAGAGGATTACTGAGAAGAGAAATGGAAGTAGGTACTGGGCTATGATCAAGTATATTTTCCTACCACTTACCATAAAAAAAGAAGAGACTATTTGGTGGGTGAACATAGATTCCAAAATGCTTTCACTACTAGAACTTCAACCCCCCACTGTGAGTCCTTTCTACAAAACTGCTTCCTCCCTTATGTAATGACCTCCCTCATGTTTCAGGTCGCTCTTTTGTCTTTCTGTTCCATTCTCAGTGAAGATACAGAGGATTTTTAAAAGTCATTTTTGTGTATAATAACATCTCATGTAATGTGTGGAAATTCAAAGTCAATGTTTTCATCTGATTTTCCCCCTCATTTCCACAAATAGTATGATGATACCTTTTGAAATTTTTATATAGGGACATGACCCAGAAATCTTCCTCCCTGTTGCTGACTTTATTGTATGGGAGGTGCCACAAGGTAGTTTTCTGCAAAGTCATCCCTGATGTCAGATAAAGCACACACACACCACACACCACACCACACACACACACACACACACACATACACACACAAATGCGCACACACACGCTGCAGGTGTACCAACTCATGCTGCCCACTTCCTCTGTAGTCCCCAGTCACAATGCACTCTTTTGTAAATCTCCTTCTCTAAAGCCTGCTGTTACAAAGGTTAGTGAAACTGATATGAAGCTAAGATTTTTTGCAGCATAAGTAATTTCTCAGAGCTCTATTCTGCTATTCTTCTTTCCAACTATTAAAATTCATACCAGCAAACTCTGTGGACACTGGTTCTATGTGGTTTGGAGGTAAATTTAGGCCTTAATGGGGGATGTCACTCACAAGGCAAGATAATTTAAGGATGATCTCTCCGCATTTGAATTTTAAAGCACTATTGCAGGAAGAAAGAAATGTTGCCAGTGTAAATTTATGTATGGGTATGACTTTTGGAAAGTATCTTTAGAAGCAACATATGGATCACAGGGCTTCTATTATAAGGTTGGATACTAAAAGATTGCTTATTTTTATTTCAGTTTATTTTTAAAGATTAATTTATAGATTTCAATACCTAAAAAACCCCAAAAAGTACATTTCCATGGGAGAAGGACATAGATAATAATCCAAAAAGGCTTAAAGTGAATTATAAAACTTAAAGTTACAGGACAATCAATCTCATTTGGCCCTTTGGAAAAACATTATTAAATAAATTTTAAACTGTAGTTATGATCAGAAAAACTGTTTTGTTCTAGGAGTTCACTATCTTCTAGATAGGATGACAACAATACTACAAGGAAAATTTTGGCACACTCAGGCATGAAAAACTGTTAGTAAATACATAAAATGTTAATATTATTTATCTCTGTGATGTGACCAAAGATTATTTTTGTCTCTATAAGTTTTTTTCTCACACTCTCTTGCCATGAGCAGGTAGGTTGAACCCCAAGGAATTTTCAATAACGTATCATTTTGGACTTATCAAATGACACCATCATATTGTTCAAATTAACTTACTTGAAACACAACTGGCATAATGATTATAATTAGATCCAGGTATGATTAGTAGACACAGATATTATAAAATAAAAAATAGGACAAATACTTTTCCCTCTTCTAAAAATTCAGATAAGCAGTCTAGGACTGGGAAAGTGGTCCTCTGAACATGGACTCTGGAGAGTGTGGGTTTTGTCCCAATACTCTAATTGGCCCCTTAGAGATATCAGTATCATGTCCAAGTATCAGCTGGGACAACAGAAGTAGCGACAAAAATGCAAAGAGAAAAGGCAGACAGCAGCTATCTTCTAAGTAAGGGCTATCTGCTCTGCTACTTAACTCTTCCAGCTTCGCTCTGTTGACCACAGCTTAGCTACATGGCAAAAACTAGATACAAGGGAGCCTAAGAAGTATAAACTTAGTTCTGAAGGATGGAGTATGCCACTGAAATTGGGGGGGACCTAGTCAGTGAAGGAAAGGGTAAACGGTTATTGGAAACAATGGGTACTGCTTGCCATAAGGTTAGATGCATTTTTTTTTTATTGTTTTGCAGTTAATTTGTGAACCTCATTGCTTTCCAATTAACTCTGTAAGGGAATCACACATACTAAATAGTATTGCAAGAGAAGGGCAGCATGATGGAACTGTTTCGCCTTAGAGGGGGTGGACAGTGGTACCGGGTATACGCTTGTAAAAATCCAGAGTTGTACACCACAAAGAGAGAGTGTCACTGAATGCCAATAAAAGAAAATTAATCAGGAGGCGGAGGAAGCTAAAGGTGAAAGCAGACTGCATTGTGCTAAAGCTGACATCCTTTTCACTGTCGAGCCATATGGTTAAAAAAAAACTAGATTTCAACATAAAATGTGTGAGGAGTACAAAGTTTAAAAAGTTCTTTCAAAAGGTATTTGAGTGTAAATGCTTGAGGGCTCTTGATTTAGGTGATTTGTCATAAGTGGTTTTAGCTCACCAAGCCCACTATTTCTTAGAGTGTATGTTTACTTAGGTGGCTTGGGGTTGCTGTCAATTTAAAGGGTCAGAGCAATTCTATCAAACCTGGACCTCACCCAGAGGAAATAGGTGACTTCTGCTGACTGTGTATAAAGAGCGAGCACAAGTGCGTTCTCAGTGGAACCAACATTGCCCCCGGTGGAAGACAGGAGACGGGCCTGGAAAGCACACGCTCCCTCTAAGAGGGCAACCAGTGCTCAGAGCGTGAGGGCCCAAAGTTTCATTTGTTGAGCAAAGTCAGAATTGGTGCGCTCATGAGAACTGTCTCAGATTTTAACTGCTATAAAATACACGTTTTAGTACTGTGTGGGCCAGACAAACCACATATGCTTGTCTTTCCTCCATCTTTCCTACGTTCGTCTCCCTTAGTCTTTTCCTTTCCCATGTCTCTCTTGGTAGCCAACACAGAACTGAAATGTGGATGTTTTTATTTGTGTAATAATTTTATATGTTCTTGTTCATAAACTTAAACACAATAAAGCATAACAAAATAGAAAATTTGCTGAATTTTACTGGTAATTAATCTCCTAAAATTTTTAATACATTGATTAAAAATTCACCATCCCTTTAAAAATAATAATGATGATAACAATATTTTATAAGTAGAAACACCATTGTTTGTCACATTAAGTAAACTGAACTGAGCGATCATCGCCCGTTACTCGCTCTCGGCAGTTTGGGTTACTTCTTCAGAGGGGGGAGAGTCATAGGCAGCTGAGTTAGAAATTTACAGGGAGTCAGAAAGGGCCAGGTCCTCAAAGAAGCCAGTGTGGAAGACAAGATACCTTACAAACAGAGAGGTGGTACTTGCTTCTGGCCAGATCTCAAGACTAAAGATTAAACCAACACACCCTCTTACCTCCCTAGGGATGGACATCAGGGATTGATATTCCAAATAGGTAGCGATCACCTTGAAGAGTCTTTGACCCAACCCCTTACAGGAAAAGCCCCTGTTCTGTACTCATGCTGGCTTGCTACCCGACTCACTTCCCCGTTTGATCCCAGTTTAGTCACATTTACCTGAACCATTCTTATTGGCTGACCATAGTTTTGTTCATTTTTCACTACCTTGGACCTGCCTCACCTCATGGTTTTGCTCTATAAAAGTCCCTAGAAAAGACAGTCTTGGGTCACACACTTGGGCCCCCCATCTGTCCTCTCTGGACCGAAGATTTATTTTCTTTCCCTCAGTAAATATATTCTGCTGTTAACCTCCGTTGTTCCTAAAATTCATTCTTTGATTTTGGAGAACATGAACTCGTCCCCAGATATCATTCAGGCTGGGAGTTTTTATTTTCCTGTATGGGTACCAAGCCCTGCACTCCTGTTGTCCTGAGGTCTACAGGGGAGGTCAGAATCTCCAGGAGAGAAAGGCGAACTACTTTAAAGATAACGATATGGAAGGTATTAACTATTGTCATCCTTCTGTTACTTTGTTATGAAATTTTGTGTTACCTTTTTTCCATAAAATAAAAAAGGCAAACAAATAAATAAACTGAGCCATTTAATATCAAAACCATTCTATGATGCACACACCATTATTCACTGAGGTCCAGGAAAAGAAATTTAGGTTTACTGAAATTAAATTATCTACTAAGCTAAGAAAATTGCCTTTCTGTGGAGCCATATTCTAAACCATGGCATTAAATAAGGCAAGAAGCCACAGGGCAGAGGTGCCAAAAATAAAAACAAAAGCTACAGAATGTCTAGTTATATTTAAATATTTATATTGTTTTCTTTTGTGGTTAAACCTGGCAACTCTCTTATAGATTTGCTGTGTCCCAAATCATTTGGCAAAAGGTAGAGATTAGAAGAGAACTCTCACTAGACTAGAATGAGAAAAATTATTTATGTTTTGCATATATTTTAATAAGCTTCCTGCACCCTCTCCTTGCCTTTTTACTCTTCAAAGCTTTAGAGTACAGCAGAACAAAGCTGAACAGAACGTGGTGAAATTCATTAACAGTGTTTTAATTTCACATTTGCCTGTGCGTATCTGTATTAATAATTCGACGTTATTATGACAGCGGCAAGACAAGCTGTTTGTATTATGCTCCAACCGACTCACAAAGCCTTGCGAGGGCGGCAGCAGGAGGCATCCTAATCCCGTTTCTCCCTGTCCTCTGCTAAATGTTAGCGTTTTGCATATACTTAGGAGATCTCTATGGTAGTCCTGGGAACCAAGCAGCCGGGAAAGACAGCTTCTCAGACCAGTTCGCCGTCAAGGAGAAGCTTTGGAGTCTGTTCCATGTTTTTGTGAAATTTCCGTCTTGTTCTTGGCCGGGCCCCAAGGAAGATAAGTTTGGGGCCCAAGGTCAGGAAGGCCCAGCCAGGGAACGAGTGTGCACTGGCTGAGCAGTGGGAGAGGTGGAGGTAAGGCTGGGGACCTGTAGGTTTCCTGGGAAGGAAAAAGGCACTGCTTCCTCCACTCTCCCCCGCGCTGCTGCCAGGAGCAGCTGTTTGCTGTGGTGGGTTCTGGTTGAGCTCACTTGGATTCTCAGCTTTTTTCTCTTTCTGTTGTTAATTTCCCTTGCCAGGTCTTTATTCTTATTTTTATCCTCTTCCCTTTTTTCCCCTGTGGAAGTGGAACTTCTTTTCAACATGTGTCTCCAGGAGATTTCCCTGATGTTATTGTGAGCCACAGTGACCCGGGTGGGAGGGTGGGCCAGGGATTTCACAAATTAGTCATTCAGCCAGAGATCTGTGATAATTTTATATTTAGCATACTTTATTTTGAATACAGCATTTGGAAGTAAATGTCTCTATTTTTCATTGCTGTTGTTGTTTTGGTTTTTTAAGACCCAGCATCCACTGAGCCTGTGTAGAGATTTCCCCTTCCAAGGCTTTGTAAGTGTACCAGAACCATTTCTTATGGGATGTAAAAGTCAGTGATTTGTCAGAGGACCAGTTCCAGGAAAAATTCAGAATGTGGAGAGCGACTAAGGGGCCCCTCGATCTTCTCTCTGCATTTACCCATTCTGCTGCACTTCTCTGACTAGAAAGAGTGGAGTTTACTATCTTAATATTCCCACCAGAAGACCCTATCTAGGTCTTCAACTTTGTTTCCCACCTGTTGATTTGTTTGTTCATTCATCTAGTTGTTTGTTAGTTCATTTTGCAAGTGAATAATGAGTGGCTACTACGTACCAGCCTATTGTAGGAGCTAAGATACAGTAGCAAATGATGTTGGATCCTTGCCCCCAAGTGCAAACAATGCCTAAGGGTAGAATGTCAATAGTTGGTTATAATGTGTAAGTACATAAAGTATATAATGCCAGTTAGAACCTATGTCATTAAGAAAAGTTAATCATGGTGAGAAGAGAGAAGTATTATTAGTCACGGAGGCCAGGAAAGGCATTTTGGTGAGATATTTGAACAACCACCTCACCGAAGCAAAGGATCAAACCTGGCAGGCACGGGGCACAGAGTTCCGGGTAGCAAAGGTCAAGAGCTTGTGTTTGGGACAACAAGAAGGCCAGGCGGAAAGAGACGAGGCCCCAGCGGTAGTCAGTGGCCGGGTCACACAGGGCCTTGAAAGGACTCTGGGAATCCTTCTAGTGTAAAGGGAGCCAGGGAGGGTTTTGGAGGCAAGAAGTACTAAGGTGAAGCCTGAGGCTCGATTCAGTAGTACTTTCCACAGAGAGCACCGAGTCCTCAGAGCTTGGGAGGCAGGGATCTCGTGTGACAGGAGAGGTGAAGACGTGCATTAAAGTGTACAGCTTCAGCCAGGCAGGATGGATACATTCTGCTGGTGACACTGTAGCTAATGAAAATGTGTACTTGCTACAAGTAAAAATTTCTGCGAGACGGTCTCAAATGTCCTCACTACAAAAGAAAGCACATGAGGTAATAGAAATGTTATTTAGCTTGATTTAATTATTTCACAATATGTGTGCGTATGTATCTCAAAACCTTATAATGTACACTGTAAATAAACATACATACTCTTAAAAGAAATTGTATTGAAAATAATTTTGTTTTCTCTTTTGCTTGCATTGAAAATTCAAAGTCGCTTCATAAACAAATGTATCAATCACTCAAAAGCTTTTTACTTAAAAAACAGTACTTCTAAGCTCACTATTTTAACACATACCTGTGGTTTTGCACACACTGTTTCTTCTGCTCTCTCTGTAGTGTTTGCCCTTGCCTCATCTGTATGCCCCATGTTCTGTGTACACACGTCTTTTATAACATTTTACAGTCTGTAGATGCGGTCGATGATGACCTCTGCATTCCTTGTAGAAGCCAGAACCATGTAAATTGCGCCTCCTCATCTCACCACTGAATGGTTTACTCCTGAAGCAAAAGGAGAAGGCAGGAGGAAGGGGGAAGGGGGACTCCTGCTCTGGCAGTACAGGCAACTTTTGGCTCCTCTGTGGTCTTGGGTCCAGCAGCCTCGGGGACAGCTGCCACACAAGGTCTGCACAGGGCTCTCTAAGAAGGGCTCTCAGAGACCGCTTCTTCCCAGCTGCGGGGGCTCAATCTCCCCTAGGCCCGTGAACCAGCCCATGCCCTGGCAGTGAGAGCGGCTTTCCAATTTTCAGGTGTCACTTTTCTTCTCCTTTGCTCAGTCAGAAGTCTTGACACACTAGTTGCCAATGCCCTGGGTTAAACTCCTTTGTTAGGAATACACAGTGATTTATAAGCTCCGAGCTGTACACTGACTGATAAGAAAAAGAGTAGCCTAGACAGTGTTTCTGCATCTCTAATATTCACCAGCACCTAGGCTGGAAGTCACATTCTTCTACACTTTTCGTCTCTAAGCTCCTGTTTCCGACAATGCCATTCAAAATGATGAATTTCAAGTTAAGTAATATTCCTGCTAGTCCCAGAGATGGGCTTTTTTGTTTTGTTTTGTTTTTATAACAGGTTTAAAAATGTATGTGTTGAATTGAGCAACTATAGAGCAGAATATTAATAAACTAGACAGATGACTAGACACACACACTGGTGTGTACTCATGACCAGCCCAGAAAATTAGGGGCCTATTATAGAGTTAAGGTAAATTTAACAATCCCTGCTTAGTAATCTGGTGTCCACGGAAGGAAGCAAAGGGATGTGCAGAGTTTCCTGGTCTCATATAAATGTTCAGTTTCTGTAGGTGAGTATTTAGCCAGCTTCATGTCCATGGAATCTGAAGCAACCAGTACTTCAGTGAGTGCAGTTCACCTTACAAATCCATTACCATGGAGCTAGTTTGTGGGTGTAAGCCAAAGGAGTACTGTTTCTGACACACTTAACTACCTTGGTAGTGTGCAAATCTAGTTGCTTTACTATTGTGGAAATAATGTATCAGAAGTTAGTGAAGCAGGCACACCACTAAGCAATGCATATTATATATGGAGTGGGAGCCAGGGCTGGGAGGCAGAGTGGTAGCAGATCCTTGAATAATTTGAAAAGAAGCAAGGACTCAGTATTGCTGGAAAGTATTACACATGTAGGCAGAAGTGAGGGTTCTCAGAGTGTGACTCACTCATCCTGAATTCCTCTCACCTAGTTTTTTTTCCTTTTCTTTCTTCCTTCCTTCCTTTATTTATTTATTTATTTTTGTTTGTTTTTTTCTGGTACTGGGAATCGAACTCACTACCTTGCGCTTGCCAGGCAGGCGCTGTGCCGCTGAGTTAAATCCCCAGCCCCTCTTCCTTTATTTTTAAAATAAATAATCCAAATACATGACATCTATCCACCAGGAGGCTACATGACAATAAGTAGTTTGAGGAATTTGATATAAATATGAGAAAGTGAAGTTCACACTCCCAAAATAGAGATGTGTTAAAGAAATAGTTGGGGACAAGAATTGCTAAATTCTTCCAAGATTTTAAATCAAATGAAGAAAATGTTATAACCACCTCCCTTTGCACCGTTCTCTGGAAGGTGTGTATTGTGTACTCTGCAAATCAATGTCACCACTAGATTTGATGGAAGAAGGGGTCAGTGCTGTACTTTTCTTCACAGTTCTAACTAGCTGTCATTATTAGGGCATCAGAAAAAGTACATGGGGCCAGGCTCACGAGAGCTCACAATGGGCTGAGAAGAGTGCTGACTAGAAACAGAAGGATGTGTATGAGAGACAGTATGAGATGAGTCACGAAGACTAGTTGGTCTGTGCAATAGAGGAAGTGATGGGGAGGGGTCAAAGAT
Source organism: Chinchilla lanigera (assembly GCF_000276665.1). Classification (NCBI taxonomy): domain Eukaryota; kingdom Metazoa; phylum Chordata; class Mammalia; order Rodentia; family Chinchillidae; genus Chinchilla; species Chinchilla lanigera. Next base: position 4,957,386 of record NW_004955479.1, on the reverse strand, counting down.
GAGCCCAAACATTGAGATCTAGGAGGCTGGCTTATTAAAGGAAGTGGAATTGATAAATTGTAAGGGTGCAGAAAGGAGGACTGGAACTAATGCCTTAAATGCCTTGCTGTTTCCCAAGTTTCCAATGAACTTTAACAATTCACTTTAATAATGGAATAATCTGCTGCTCTGCCGAGTTTGGTCCAGTGAACTGTGTTAGAGAGATAAATGATGCCAGAGACAGAGAATGTCTTTGCGGGAAAGCCAGGGTGCTCACCGGCATGGAGTGAAGCCCAGCACGGACACAAACCCCCAGATTTACTGAGCAACAGGAAAGGCAATGGAGTTCTGCCGAGAGCAGATGTTTGTTTTAGGTAGTAAGGCAGGCAAGTAAGGCATGGTGACAGTTTGGATGAATAATTAACTTTTATCTGATTGTCCCCTAGGGCGCACCGCCCCCTCCCCAGGTCCATCTCTGCTCCAACTGGCAAAACATCCTGTTTTCAAGACATTTTTGGCTTCTTGGGGTCAGCAGTCTTCCACCTCCCGAGTCAACTCAAGCACACTGACCTGGTGGGTTTCGCACAGAGCTCCACACTACCGGACTGGACAGCCATGATTTTCTACACTCCACTCAAGTGTATCTTTCTTCATCACTCTTGGGGTCTGCTGCACACAGTTTCAGGAAGCTTTTCACTTGGAAAAGCTCAGAGCAAGGACAATAGATTTTATGAAATTCAGAAAGGCATAATAAAGAGGACTTACTTTAAAGGAATAGAAAAGTCTGCAGAAATGCTCAGGGATTTCCTTCCCCATGGGTGTTGTCTATAATTGCTAATTTCTAGGTTTAGCAATTCTAATGTTACAAATCACTTTTCTAAATAGAGAGATAACAGCAGGCCTCTATTTGAATGGAAAATTCGATTCTAGATGAAGCCATTACTAGTAATGACAAGATGAACACTGAAATATTTAAACATGAATGTTTTCGAAGTTGGTGTGGAAAACTATTCAAAATCCCAACTGCCAAACCATTGATAGCTTCCCCTGGTTTGTGCACAGGACTATGAAGATCTGCATTTCTGCTAGGTCCAGTTGTTGCTGAGGCTGTGGGGAAAAGAGGTCAACTTCTTTCACCTCTCTCATTGCAGTTTCTTCAATGGTCTTATTTGATTAAGATTAAGGCAAAATTCTATTTCTTTATCTTTGCAAAGCTCCTTTGGAGCACTCTTACCGACAACTGACTCATAGTTGAAACTGAGTTAAAGTTGTGAGTGAAAGTGGCTACTAATACCGATGATTTACTTTGAGCAGTAGCAGAATTTATAAATATCAATAATAAGGATTGACTTTCTGGAGTAAAAAAGAGAAAGAAATAGGAAAGTTCATTCTGAAATAATATAATCTCAACTGTAGGCTAAGAAAAGTAATTTTTCCAAAATATAAATATTTAAAAGAGAATTTCCTTGGAAATTTCATCAATTAGTACTTAGCAATGATTTGCAGTTCTGATTCATTACCCTATTTCTGTGCCTAGGCCATGTCATGGACATAGTTGTTTGTAAGTCATAGTATGTAATGTGTTTGAAAGAGTCTGTTCTCTTAGGTGAACTGCCAATTTATTGCATCATTCATATATTGATTTCTAGTATCCCATGATCAGGTTTTCAAAAAGCATCCTGTATAGATACATATCATTACATAAGCACATCCTTGCCCTATCATTCGTTTTTCACATGTTCATTCTCTAAGATTGTTAAGTAGTAATACTTTATGTACTCTATTATATAGTCAAACCTTCACAAATTTTTTTTTTTTTTTTTTGGTTTTGGTTTTTCTCCGAACCGAACTCACGGCCTTGCACTTGCCAGGCAGGTGCTTTGCCGCTGAGCTAAATCCCCGGCCCCCCACAAAATATTTTGATAGTGGATGAATTTTAAAGTGACTCTTTTACTTGACCTATTCAGTTACCAGGTAGTTGTCAGAGAGATCTAGAAATCTATATATAGTATATAAACACTTGAGTTATTATTCATATTTCCATATCTGATGATTTGCAGTTTATCCTTTAGCTGTATGGAGTGTGCTAATTGTTATATTTTTTCCATTTAGCTATTGAATCACCTATATGTATAAAATCATCCTTCTGATTTCAGATGATATTTTTTATGCAAGATATCATATCTCTTTGGTCTTTAAATGGAAATTCTAATTATTTCATTGGTCTGTCCATTTATGAACTAATACCAGAATATTATTTACAGAAACTATGCAATGTGTTTTAAAATTTGGTCTTATCTATCTTCCCATTTTTCTTTCACAAGGGATTTTGATCTTCCTCCTCCTCTTCCTCCCTTCTCCTCCCCCTCTTTACTTTTTCTCCACCCTCTTTCCCCCTCCCTCTTCTCCCTCCTCCTCCTCCTTTCTATTTTCTGGTGTAAGTCCTCCATAATCATGCTATTAACTTCCACTTGAATTCCGGGCCCAAATACAGACTTGTCTACAGTTAAAAATTTCAGGAGAAAACTCATTATTGTACTCTTCCCTCACTCAGAACCATATTTAACACAAAGAAGTTTTATTGTGTATTCCCTTTGAGGTCTTGCCTCAGGTAAGCAGGTTTCCCTCCAGCCGATAGCTTCACTGCAGGCGCGACTGTCCTGTAGGGATCTTGTGTTAGTTTCCCTTCCTTCCACTATGCAGAATCCCAAGGCTTACATGACTGGCTCCCACACAGAATGTTTAGATTTGCTTGATTTTTATCTTTATTTATTAAAGATGTTGACTTGGGAAGACACCTTATTTATCTGGGTCTTGATACAATTTTTTTCTTTTTTTTTCTTTTTTTTCAACATTTTTTAATTTTAAAGAGTAAAAGAAGGATAACATAATAATTGGGGGACTTAGCAAATTACACACAAAATGGTAGGAAATTATCAATGGTTATTGTTTTACATATTGTTATCTACAAAATAGTTTCTCAGGAAAACAAATAGACAAATAATAGTGAGTTAGAGACAAAAGAGGTAGGAGATTATCAAGAGTTGTTGTACTATACTTTGGTGTACAATTTTTTTCTTGATGAGACATTGCGGTTTTACCTTATAACCTTGTTATGTTTCAGTAAACCAAAGGCTTCCAGGGATAAAGCACTCAAAGTTTTCAGAAAAATTCCTAGCACATGCTTAACTTTCTATATTTGTGCTTTCTTGTGCATGTAGTTTTGGTCCTTTGAATTTCATTAATTTTTTCATTGGCCAGACTTTGCATTAAAAGTGTAACTGTTATTTTCCTTAACATTTTTAATTGTTTTGAACTATAAGTTTTTTTTTAAATTTCCAGTCTTCCTGATTATGGAGAATAAAAGTAAACATCTAAATTTTGAGTCAGTTTGGACTGTGCCATTAGCTTTGCAAGGGAGGCATTAAAGGAAACACATTCCAAAAAATGCTAATGGATATCTGAAAATATATTGACCCTGACACCACCTTGTCTATTGAGGAGTCTGGCTGACTGACTATGCCAAAGGACACTCAAGGAGGAAAGCTCTGGCCCTGCTCTGAGAAAGTGGTTATGCAAATGAAGTTCTGAAAAAAATATAATGTTCTTAGAGGAAAAACAGAATAACCACTCCCAACACTGAGGTGGAGTATGTCCTCAGGAGTCCCTATCCCACGACTTGTGGTATTATGACACTGATATTGGTGAGTGAAGGAAGATGACTGCCACATTAGATGACAGCTAATTAGTTCAGAAAATCATTCTGCAAGATGAATCTATATCTCAGAGAGGCTTTATGGTTGACATGATCATAAAGGAATGTGGTGGTATTTCTGCGGTTGCTTTATTCTGACAAGAAAACCTGCGACTAAAGCAAGTCAAAGTTTCATTTTCACTGCCTTAAAAAAGGAACGCCCTGGGGATTTGTAATAGAAATTATTAACATGAGAGGTTTAATTAGCATTAGAGGCATACAAATCATACAGACTGTTTGGAATGGGATTGTTAATGTGTACAAAATGGTGTGTGCTTCCTTTTGTATACGCAGTGATGATTTACACTATCTTGAAATACATATATGGCAGCAGTTGGACAGTCTACTTCAAGAGTTTTATTTTAAAAGAACAAAAAACATTTCTTATGTTTTGCAAATATTCTTGCTGCTATGACTCAACTCCATTCTGGGGGAACTCTGGGTTCACTGATGAGAAATGATCTCGGCTCTGCTCTTTTCTCTTCTTTCCAGTGATATTCTGCTCCACACTCCTCTTCCCATATGTCTCAGCAAATGCTGTAAGAGTTTTGATGCATGATATATGTGTGAGATCTTGTTGAAAATGAAAGTCTAAAATATAGTCTGAGAAAAGCAACCGTAACCACACTTTGGGCATAAGCAAAGGTGACAGATGTTGCTAGGAGGAGGACCATATTTTTCATGGCTACAGAGCACCTTTCTCTGGGGCCAACATTATGTTCTTTCCCAACACACCATGTGTCAATGACTCCAAATTCTCCTCCTGTGACAATAACAGAAGCACTGATCCTTGCGGCTGCAATCATTCTGGCTGTAATTGGTCTTGTTATGGTACATGCAGTTCCATCTCAAGCATTTTCCTTCCGGGTGGGTAAAGGCTTTCACGGTCATGGAGAGGTTCTGCTCTGTGCTACTTCCAGAGTCTTATGTGTAGAGGCCAAGTCCCTAATCTCCCACTTCTAGGTAGGTGGGCTGAGCTGAAGAGGGAGACTGTGACATGTTGTGAGTAGTTTGGCCCCATGACAAAATTTTCTGGGTTCGATCAACGTCCATTTTTGCTGCTTTTGCTAAGGAGAAGAGGGTATTGCTGATTAATTCTGAATTATTTTTTCACTCACTGATTTTCTTGGAAGGATTTAAATTCCTTTCTTTCATTTTTTCTGCATTTCCCAGATACTTTTATTTTTCATGAGATCTGATCCACACCGTATTTCAGGCTCCATCCATCTGGCCATGCCCATCAGATCTCTCTTTGAAATACATCTTGGAGAGACCCAGCCTCCAGGCAAGGGTTTTACCCTCAAGATACAATCCCAGTGTCTTTTTTAAACAATTATTTTCATTGGAACATTTTAAATATACATAATGATCACATTTCTCATACTCTAATTCCACTGTTTTCTGTCCTGCCAGCGGAACAGCTGGGTCTCTATCACATTTAGAGTAAAATCTTCATGAGAAAGACAGCAGAGAAAGAAATGAGGCCGAAAGGGGTTTCATAATAATCTAATGTCACCATGATCAAATGGGGACTGTCAGCTGCATCACAGATACTGTCCCATATGGACAGTTAGGAAGAGACAGAGTTTTTCTGTAATTTCCTCCAGTCATTGCTTGACAGCTGTCAATGAGGCAAGTAAAAACAAGCCAGCTTCACCTGTCCATGAGTCCAAAGAAGGGTGGTCATGAGAACTTCTGGCAGAAGCACCTACCAGCTACTAGGGTTTGTACACATCAGCCAAACCAGTAATAGGTAATAGGGACGGCTGAGGATTAGAGCAGACTGCCAAGGCAATTTGCTGTACCATCTATAAAATGGTTCTACTGGTATGTTAATGATCATTTCAAGTTACAACAGCTCTTGAAGCATCAATATTTCAATTGAAATGCATTGGTCCCTTTTCTCCATATTTACAACATTACTTACACTCCTTTTAAAGATTGTTGCAGGTTTTTGAGTTAATTAGTTGTTCTGTCTTTCTGCCCCATCTTAGTTATAAATTCTTTGTGCATACTCTTTACCAGACCTTGCAATAGGTGATATGTAGCTTTTAATATTTTTTAAAATGTGTTTGATGACATGCGACAGAGTTGGCAGGACAAGTCCTATGGCAAATTCTTTCTTTCCTTTGTAAAGAAAAAAGTTTAATTAATCTTTAGATAAATCTGAATCTCTGTATGTTTTGTTTACATAGTGGCTGTGTATGACGGCAAAGGCCCTTGGAATCATACGGTTATATATGCGTGCAACCTCAGGAAACTTCAAGGGGTATGCTGTACAGCTCAGAGGAAGTCGGCAATAATATCCTTGGGGAAAGCTGTGGTCATTTTCTAGAGGAGATTCTAGAGTAAGAATGATCAATTAAAATAAACATAGAGATAAATTTTACTTAGGTAAACTTCAGCGATAGCTAGAGAAAAACTAAATGTACCTAGTGAATTTTCTTCTCTAGGTTGACAGAAAAGAAACAGTTGCAATAGAGTGGAAAACAAACCAAAAAAGACAATGCTTTGGTAAAAAAAATATTAAAAATGTGAAGGAGCCTTCTCAGTTGGTAAAGAGCAAATGGGACCATGAGCAAATTAAACTGATTCTCTTTGTAATATAAATCTTTTCTAAAGTGAGACTGAGGCAAATACTTTCACTAGTTTATTTTTCTCATAGATGTTTCCTTTTGCAACCCAACATAAAGCATACAATCTAATTTCCAATAAAAGAAATTTATTCTTCACATAGGTTTCCTAGCTCTGTTGTACAACTGTCCACCTTTCTGATCAGGACACTAAGGTGCAGAGTTAGCAGGAGGCAATTTTCCAGAAAGCCTGAGGGGGGAGCTTTCATCAGGGCCCAGGGCTCTAAATGAGAGTCTGTTATTTGTATGCTACCCCAGACTGTGTCCTTGCTGGGGCTCTGAAACTTCCCACAATTCTCCAGCCAGTCTTTGGGTCTTGAGAGAATTGATTTGGAATTGAATTTTTCCCCTTAGCATCAGAAAGAAACCAAAATAAAGACCTAGGCACAGTATGTAGTAGATGTGTGGGTGCCACAGCATCTACACAAGAAGTGATATGAGTGCACACAGTAGGCATGCAGAAACCAACCACTGAATGCATACGTGAAGTATCTCTTGCTTTTGTGAGGATACTAACTTCATCCATGGTTGCCATATTAATAAATATTTTGTTTTACTATATTATATAAATTTTTCATTCAAGATAGAAATGATTAGGACATAAAGTTTATAAATTTATAACAGACTTGCTCAAGGACACTTTGATTTAGCTGAGCACAGTTGAAAACGTCTTTGAGGCTCATGAATATCTTTGTCAGCTAAGACGAAGTTTCATAAGGACTGAGGAAAATAGCAATTAAATTTTTAGACAGAATTTGTGTTTTGTCACATTTAGGTTTTAAATCAAATCTGAATATGTACTTAAATGTACTACAACCTGAGGACTCCCAGGTTAGTTCCTTGAGGTTTGTCTATCTGGTTCCACCAAACACTAGTTTTCTCCTCTGTCAGCAGGCTCTATTTTCCCCACACCATCCATGTTTAAAACCCAACTAAACGTTCTCATATCATAAAGAACTGGAGGAAACAAACCAAATACAATCGAGGCAATTCTATTGTGTCTTTGTTGGGCATAGGTTTAAATTAAAACATAATCACTTAGTCTCTCCCTATAATTCTTCCATCTTCATGGGAATATCTTTTAGCTTCTGTTATCCACAGAGCAGCAGTTACCTTGTGAACGTAAAGTGTTCCATGGCGTCTGGAAGCATATTTATCAGAAATAAATCCTTATTTACATTTTGGCAAGGTTGGTGTTAGTACCCCATTATAGAGACAAGAAAAATGAGGCTTAATATTTAAAAGCAAGTGGCAAAGAGAGAATTGGAATCTTTGGCCAGATCCTAAATGATGAATTTGCGACCACGTTTGCAGCACATTCCACTCTGCCTTTTAGCTTCAGAAAGCCTGGATTACTCTTTCAGTTTGGCTCCTGGAACAAGACTCTTTCTTATCTGGCTCTTAGGAGTACATCATGGTCTCTTGGGCTTCTTCTGCTTAAGTGCATGATCTTAGCTAGTGATTCTACTACTTCCAAATGCTGTAGCATAGGGTCGGCTTTGAGTTTCAAATTCTCAGCAGCAATTTTTTCTTTCAACTTGTGCCGGTAATTCTGGGTTTGTAAGCCAAGTGAACATCTAATTTTGAACTCACAGCAGGCAAATCTACTGACCCTTTCTCCAGCAGCACTGGAGGTGAGAGACTCTTCTTCCTCTCCCTCTCACAAGTCTGGGGTCCTACACACCTGACAGCATGGAGAGGAGAAGAGAACTTGTGTTCTTGCAAAAAAGGAAGGGAAGAATTGAACCCACACAAGACAATTCATTCGCACTGTGGTAGCGTGAGTTAGGGAAGGTCCAGTCGCTGAGGTCCCTGTCCACATCAGAAGAAGGAAAAAGCTTTGCTCCAGTTATAGTCATAACACAAAACCTGCAGTGTCACCATCTACAATCCCAATTTCAAGTACGTGTTTCTTTCTGAGACCATCACCTTCTACCTGCCCAGCTCAACGTTTTGTCCTGATCTCCACTTCCTTTGATTCTGCCTGAATCCACAGATCCTATGACTTCTCACTGTCCCTCACTGCCTTCCTCCACTCCCGTTTCTTCTCACAACTTAAATTCCACTGCCAATTTTGTAATTAATCCAATAGTCCTTAAGATATACTTTCAAATCACTTAGCCCTCCCTCACTTTATGATACTGGTCTTCTATGAGAAGAACATGCCACAGAAATACTTTCCAGGTCATCTTAGTGATAAAGTAATAAAATAAATCCAGGAATAACATGTATGTGGAAATACTTATAAAGTATGGCAAGAAACATCACAAAAACTGATCCAAAGCTTGGAGGATGACTTTAAACCTTTTTGCCACTGAAAAATCCTTGAATCCCTTTCTTTCAAGACAACACAGAAACACTTTAGAGTGATGCCTTAGTGTGAATGCTTGTCTCTTCCAATACTTATGTTGGGACTTAATGGCCATTATGAGGTATTGGGAGGTGAGAATTTTAAGAAGTGTTTAGAGCCTGAGGGCTTTGCTCTCATGAATGGAGCAATACTGTTATGCTGGTGGTGGGTTTGTTATTAAAAGTGTGGGTTATTGCTCTTTTTTACATTTTCACTCTTCTACCAATTCTACCATGAGATGCTCTCAATCATACAGTAACACAGCAAGAAGGTATCACCAGAGGCAGGCATCTTGATGTTGGAGTTTCTAGTTTCCAGAACTGTGAACACATAAATTTTTTTTCATTACAAATTATTGAGGCTCAGGTATTTGGTTACAGCAACACAAAACAGAGTAATACAAATGATGTAGGAAACTGTAATGATTTGGTTCCTGTCTTCCATTGTCCTACAACTGATTATTCACAGTGTCTTTGACCTGTGTACCTGTTGTCCAGTCACACTAACTCAAGCTCATTCCTAAAAGTAGCCTCATTTTTAAGTATATTTTTCCTGCATGGAATGGCTCTTGCCAACCATTCTGACTCATTAATCTGTGTACATCTTTCTGGACTTAATTTGGACAATGTTTCATGTGGAAAGCCATCCTGGACCTGGTCCTCTCCTCACCTGCTGCCCAAAGTAAGTGACATATTTCCAGGATTCTCACAGCATCTGTTGCCAGCCTTAGAGCTATCCTTACACTGTAATCTAATTGTCTCAAGTGTTTGTGCCCTAACTTTTTGAAGAGAATTATATGTATTTTGCTTATTTTAAAATTTCCTTTTAGTCTCTTTTATGCCTGGTGAAATGCTTGACTCCAGAAGGTGGTTAGTGAATTCCCTTAGACTAAATGAATTCATCAGTAAATGAGAACATGGATTCTTTTGCTTAAGTCATGCACGTATTTTGGGCTAAAGAGAGTGGACTCAAGAAGTGCACCAAATCATAGTCTCCATATTTTTGTTAGTCATCTTGGTCTTTATATTCCCTCTGATGTGAAAAGAAAAATAAATCAACATTGTATAGGACTCTGGGCTTTTAAAATGAAGGTTCAGTTTAAGTCTTTACTACTCATTAAAAGCTAATTTATTAAGCCTTAGTTATAGATGAAAGCAGGCATTCTAGATTGATAGTTATGAGGAAGGTTTAACAAGGTCAAAGACTATAGTTGTGCATTTTCCTAAAGTGTCTAAGAAGTTTCAAAGGAAAGTATTAAATGAACTTGACTTAAAGGTACAGAAGCACAATCAAAAGAATACCAAGCAATTTTTAAAAAATTGTTCAGAAGGATTATAATTTCTTGACTCAAAGAGATTTTGCATCAGAACACTTGGGGTTGTTACTACAAATGTATCTGTAATTTAAAGGTTTTAAATCACCATCATTATGGTCTGTAGTGAAGACTTCACTATTTCTTACAATTCTACTCTAATTGTCATTAATGATAATTGTGTCCTTTCTCAGCTATTGTTGCTGCTCATGGTAATATTTTGCTGCACAAAAATTTGATACCTTTGCTAAAGATTTTTAACAGACATTTTTAACTACTTGTGGACAATTTGGTTTCAATGATAAATGTATTCCCTTAAGGGAAAGACAGAGAAATTTTGTATGTATGTATATACAGGATAGTTAACATAGTTGTTCTACTGTGTTTTATTTCTTTGCTGAAAGAAACTGTTAATGAGTCCTTGGTTGATCAATACTGCATGTCTCTGTTTTCATGAGAAACCACTTTGAAGATATCAATATGTAATACAACAAGCATTGTTAATTTCCTACCACTTTGTTTGTAACTCTGTATTGTCTATACTGTTCTTTTGCTATTTTGGTAAATGGTTGTCTGTCTGCTAAAAAAAATGTATCCCCTTGTTTTGTCTTATTAACATTTTGAATGTTAATTCTTATCAGCTTGTTTTGAAATCCTGAATCATTTTTTTT
>NW_004955479.1:4939241-4946587 GCF_000276665.1 Chinchilla lanigera | reverse complement strand
ATCTAAATAAAGCCAGTAATACATTGCTAATCTTTAACAATACTCAATGTAAACTAAATTTATCAATGACTCAAGTATTAAGAGGAACATTTTACTTCATTTATTTTGATTTTGGTAGCGTTTAGTTAACAAAATTTTAAATCTTGTTAATCTATGTACACTGACTCCTTTAAACATTCTTGAGGTACAGATAAATACCAAATGTAACTATTTATTCCCTTTGAAGGAATTAAGAAGAAATTAATCTTTTTTTTAAAAAGTTAGTTTCCACAAGTTTTATATTTCTGGAAAATCTGACACCATAAAACTTTACTACTTAGAGTCTTAACTAATACTATTTATTTGATAAATATTTATTGTAAATACAAAGTAGTTTAGACATTAGCATGGCTATTCAGGAAGTCACAGTGGAGCAAAAGCAGCAGATACCAGAAGATAATACTCATGACTGAGTATAATTAAAGGCACAGGAAAGCACAAACAAAGAGAGAGAGAAGCACAGAAATGGCTCTTCATGATGCACCAGAATATACGGTACAGTTGCTAAGAATTGGTGTCATTTCAAAGAATAAGAAAATTTTTAGGTAGAGATAGGGGAGGGCATCCCAGATCAAGGAAATATGAACAAAGACTTTAAGGTGTGGAAATGCTTTGTTTGGGGAGAACAGCGTGGCTAGAATCATTCAGACAGTGCTGTAGAGAGATGAGGTTTCAGGGAAAAATAAATTGGACCAAGTTGTGAAGAATCTGGTATACTTTGCTTAGAAACGTAGATCTCATGCTATAGTTGAGAAGCTATGGAAGGTTAATGGGACAGTATGGCACAAGTCATTTTCTCACCAGAAAAGCGGTTGTGCCCTCTATTTAAAGAATTAGAGAAAAACAGATTAGAAATCATTTAGTATTCTATTAATCTCTATCTTAAGCAGAGATGTTAAGCGCTTAAACCAGGATAAGTAGAAAGGGATGGTGAATGCACTGGGAAGCACAGTGTATAAGATTTAGTGATGGTATTATGGAAACAATTGTATGGAAAAAAGATAATGAAGATGCTTTCAGCTCGGGAGCCCTGATGGGGGAAGATGACATTGATCAAGAAAGATAGCACGCTGGATGGCGGGAGTGGGTTTGAAGTGGGATAGTCGATTTTGTATGCACTTGACGGGCAAATGGTGTGTGCGAAGCACCCAATGGAGGGATACGGAAGACAGCTGAAGTCAGCGAGTGGAACTCAGAAGAGGGACTGGTGCAGCTTGAGTTACACATTTCAGAATCCTCCAAAATAGATGGAAACAGAAGGACACACAGGCTGCAGGAAAGATGCAAGGAGGGCCAAGTGCAGAATCCTGGGAAATATGGTGGGAATTTTAAGACAGGATAAAATTGAAAACAAAGAGGAAATTTTGACATCTAACTGGTCTTGATCTATTTTATGCATAGGGCAGTAACACCAAATATTCTTGTCTTTGTAATGGCAGATTTGCATTTTCATTACCATTTGGAAAAAAGTGAATTTTTCAGATCATGCTGAATATATATAAATGGTATTTGTGACTTAAATTGTTTCCACATCTACACTGAGAATCAATATACCAAGGCTTTCAATTTAAGAGGCTGTGAGGCAGCCAGCAGCTAAGAACTTGGGACTCTAAGTCAAATCTCGGCTTTCAAATGTCAGTTTTGCTACTTATCTAACTGGGTGTCATAGAAAGTTACTTAAATTTTTTGCAGTTTATTTTTTGCTACTTCAAAATGGAAATGTCAAAATGTTGCATAAGACACTTGACATTGTACCATTCAATGTGAGTCTTAGTAAAGAGAAACACTTATGATTTTCAGAAGAAACCTTTGATTTTTATTTATTTTTTAAGTGGAATTTCCATTAAGTTGACTTGGTTTAAATCTAGTCTCCATTATTTAGAAAAGGATGATCACTGCAGTGTGCAAAATCATTTCACTTTATTTATTGACATTTAAAAATCAAAAATCATTGTATCTATGAATGTAAAAGTTTAAAGGAAATATTTTCTCTAAAATTTTATCTTAAAGTTCAAAGGACAGTATATAAAAAAGAGGCATTAGAAATAAATAGATATATATTTTGGATGGTAAACACTCCAGTGTCACACTTTTTTACTGGATATTTTCATAAAAGTGGTTTTGGCTACTCATGATGTCTCTAAAGATAAACAATTTTCTGAAAGCCATAGTCTAGAATTCACTATTAATGCTATTTGCTGTACTAAACCCTCAGCTCTGGGGATGAAATCAGAAAACTGCTAGTTTATTTGCAGCTCATTATGAAAACATTAGTCTCCATTTCACAGAGGGCATACAACAAAGCAAAAAGTGGAACAGTCTCCATGACCAGCTAATTCAGAATTCCAAGTGTGTTTGTTTCTTTCACACACAGCAGCTGCTTTTTCACTGTTTTGTAGGTGAGGTGAGGAGAACCATTTCCTTCATGGCCTGAAATATCCTCCTGAACTGATGATGTTTTACTCTGAAATGCATTTGCAGCTCATGCAGCAAAGCCTAGGGACTTCATAAAGCATTATGCACTACTTTAATCAATTATTTTTCATCAGAATGCTGTACAGTCTGATTTTAAAAATTAATTTTAAAGTTGAACTGTAAAAATTGACTGACAAATAAAATCTTATTTAATGAGAGTGTAGTTGATAGAAAATAGTGTTAGAATTTCAGTCTGAGACCATTTTTCTTTGCAATTTTTAACCAAATTCATTGTCTGAGATATTTATTAGGGTAAACAAAACAAACTATAAAATTATATTTTGAATCTTCTGGAAAGATACATCATCCCAAATATTTATGAGTTTATAACAATTTTTATGTGATTCATTCTTAAAAAGCTTAGACCTAATTTTAAGGCTTGCTAAAATAACTCAGTCTTAATTCTGAGTGAATAAAGGTGATTGAACATTAATTCCAAAAGTTGAAATATCAATGTGATTTAATATAATAAAATCTTATACAGTCAATGCCTTCATATACATCTAATAAATTATTTATTCTGAGGATTATCTGTACAAAGAAAAACTAATATTAATTCAAAAGCTTCAACCTGAAATCATTGACACATTAATTAGCACTTAAGGGAGGCACTCAGAGTCAGCTTTCTTCATTTGTGCTGGTTTGAGATTAAAGTAAAGCAATCATTTTGTGTAGTTACTGTCTGGAGCACAAATTTAGATTTGTTGAAGGACCAGCAGATGCCCTAAGATCCTTGGCTCTTTGGGCAACAAGCTCTAGCATCTTTGCAGGGAGGGCACGTATCTGGCCACTAACTACCTGGATGTGCATCTATCAGTGAGCAGATGTGAACTATTCGGTTATGTCTCTGGCCATGTCCTCCTCCCTCACGTCAGTAACTCTTCCTCACCACAGCCACAACATTAATGAAGAAGTTAGGAAGTTAAATCTCAGTCAACCTTAAGAACTGAAACAACAGCTCTTACCTCGGAAGGGCACTTTGGCTGTTTAATGTAAAAGTCCTCTGGGAATAAAGTAGATGAGGGTCCCAAGACCTCTTGGAACTGGGAAACAAATATATAAACATACATACTCGTGGAGGAGAGATCTAGAAGGAATGTTTGATCTTTTCATCCCTTTCCATATCCTAAACTCAAATACATTAATACTATGTATGTGATTTGTTTGAGTTTTTCTCCCTATTTTGTGCCAGTTACTTTTATTTTTTATACTCCCTTCATAACTATATAAAATAAATTTCATCATTTTTCTGTTTAATGGGCAAGGACGCTGAGGCTTAAGAGTCTAGGTGAAGGGTCCTAATGGCCCCCATCCACCTACTCCAGAATTTGGCTCCGGAGTATTCTGCAGAGATACTACAAACGTAGATCATATGGTGGGTAGGCGCCCTTGTACCATGTGTGAGTGGCAGCCCTTCCATTCTGCCCTATTGCTTTGGGCAAGAGAAGGGTACACTTCAACTTACAACTCATTTGGTCTGTAGTGAGTAACCTCGGGTTGTGGTGAATAACCTAAGTGGTCTCTTTTTCATATTTTCAGGTCCTTGAAGGGAAGACAGCACCAGGAATGCAAAGATGATTTCACACCTCTGTTACTACAGTGTAGGAGAGATGGTTTATTGCAAGTCTGCATTTTATAGGGCAATGCCAGATTGATTCATATTCTGTCTGCAATGGAAAGAAAGGGAGAAATTATTTATTTAAAAGAGAAAGATTCTTTAAGTTAATGGTACATGCATAGGCCTTTTTAAAAGGTTGAAATTTTTCTTCTTTGACATTTTCTGCTATGTTGACATTTTCTGTGGTGTTTGATCAGGGATGATACCTTTTTTAGCTTATTTTATTTCTGCTTGTCTTAAGCAAACCAAGCCCTTTGTTTCAAACTATTTCCTTTTATTCATCTGCATTTTGAAGGCGTATTTCTTCCCTAGAAAATATTAAATTGTTTTTATTTTATGTGAGTGTAAAATTTAGTTGTTGAAATGATTTCATTTTCTATTGCTTTTTTATTTTAAAAATGAAAGGAGGAAAACATTAATAGACAGACAACCTTTTACAAAATAGCAAAAGAACAGTACAGACAATACAGAGTTACAAACAAAGTGGTAGGAAATTAACAATGCTTGCTGTATTACATATTGATATCTTCAAAGTGGTTTCTCATGAAAACAGAGACATGCAATATTGATCAATCAATCAAACTAATTGAAAGTTTCTTTCAGCAAAGAAATAGAAGACAGTAGAACAACTAGGTTAACTGTCCTGTGTATACATACACACAAAATTTCTCCTTCTTTCCCTTCTCTTTTCACACATCCCAGTTGCTCTTTACCGTTGAGTGTTTTCCTATCGTTTCACAATGTCTATCATGCCTCCAAGTTTAAATGAACTCTTTCAGGTTTTACACTAGTGAAACAATGAGGTGCTTGCTCATGCGGGTCTAATTTATTTCACTTATGAGTATGGTCTCTAGTTGTGACCATTTACCTATAAAGCCCTTGAGTTTATCTTTCTTTATAGCTGAGTAATATTCCATTCTATAAAAGTATCACAATTTTCTTATCCAGTCCTCAATGGATGGACATTTGTGTTGCTTCCACATTTTAGCAATTAAAAATTGCACTGCTATGAACATAGGTGCACATGTATCGCTGTGATATGATGTCTTTAGATATTCTGGGAAAATACTGAGAAGTGGAATAGCTGGGTTGAATGGGACCTCTGGACCTAGTTTTGTTAGAAATCTCCAAACTGATTTCCACAGTGGTTTCACCAGGCTGCATTCCCACCAGCAGTGGAGAAGGGTTCCTATTTCTCCACAGCCTCGCCAGCATTTGTTACTGGTTGATTTCTTAATGCTAGCTATTCTTACTGGGGTAAGGTGGAATCTCAGTGTTGTTTTAATTTGCGTTTCTCATATGACTAAGATGTTGAATATTTTCTCATGTATTTATTTGCCATTTGTATATCCTTATATGAGAAGTGTGTGTTCATTTCAGCTGCCCATTTTTGGATTGGGTCTTTGAATTTGGGGAGGCTGATATTTTTTAATTCTTTATATGTTCTAGATAGAAGCCCTTTGTCTGAGGGACAATCAGCTAAATTTTTTTCCAAGTTTGTGGGTTTTCATTTTACTCTGCTGGTGATTTCTTTAGACGTGCATAAACTTTTCAGTAGGATGAGATCCCAGTTGATTCTTTGAAGTATTTCACATGAGGTTTGGTTTTTGTTCATGAGCTCTCTGCCTACCCCTATGTCTTCAAGATTTTTACCTACTTTCTCTTCCAATAGATTTACTGTTTCTGTTTTAATATTGAGATCTGTGAACCATGTTGACTTGAGTTTGGTGCATGGTGATAGGCTTGGGTCTATTTTCAGTCTTTGGCAGGTAGCAAGTCAATTTTTCCAGCACCATTTATTAAAAAGGTTGTCATTCTTCCAGTGAGTTTGTCTGGCCCTTTATCAAAGATTAGGTGGCTGAGCATGTTTTTGGTTGTGGCTGTTTCTTCCAGTCTATTCCATTGAACCTCAGGTCTGTTTTTCAGCCAGTACCAGGTTGATTTTATGACAGTAGCTTTATAGTATAATTTCAGGTCAAGGATTGTGATTCCACTTGACTTGTCCTTGTTGCCCAGGATTGCTTTTGCTATTCTGGGTCTCTTCTGTTTCCAGATGAATTTAAGGCATATTTTCTCAAGATCTGTGAGGTATGCTAACGGTAGTTTAATGGGAATTGCATTGAATCTGTACAGCAGTTTTGTGACTATGGCCATTTTCACAATGCTGGTTCTTCCTATCCATAAGCAAGGAATATTTTTTCATTTACTGGAATCTTCTTCAATCTCTCTTTTCAGAGTAGTGTAGTTTTCATTGAAAAGATTTTTGACTTCTTTTGTTAGATGGATTCCTAAATATTTCAGTTTCTTGGATGTTATTGTGAAAGGTATGGTTTCCTTAATTTTTCTCTCAGTCTGTTTGTTGTTTGTGTAGAGGAATGTTATCAATTTTTGGGTGTTGACTTTGTATCCAGCTAAACTGCTGAATTTGTTGAGTAATTCAAGGAATCTTGTGGAGTTTTTGGGGTCACCATGTAAAGTATCATGTCATCTGCAAATAGTGATAGTTTTACTTCTTCCTTTCCTATCCTTATTCCTTTTATTTCTCTCCCCTGGCTTATTGCTCTGGCTAGTGGTTCCAGAACTATATTGAACAAGAGTGGTGACATTGGACATCCTTGTCTTGTTCCTGATTTTAAAGTAAAACCTTTCAGTTTTTGTCCATTGAGAATGATGTTGGCTGTTGGATTGTCAGGGATGGCTTTGATCAGGTTAAAGTAAAGACAATCTATTCCTATTTTCTGTAGAGTTTTTATCATAAATGCATGTTGGACCTTGTCAAAAGCTTTTTCTGCATCTATTGAGATGATCATATGGTTTTTATCTTTGGCTCCATTGATATGGTGTATAACATTTATAGATTTGCGAATATGAACCAACCCTGCATTCCTGGAATGAATCCAACTTGGTTGTGATGTATGATTTTCTTGATAATTTGCTGTATTCTATTTTCTAGTATCTTATTGAGTATCTTTGCATCTATATTCATTAGGGAGATTGGTCTATAGTTTTCTTTCTTGGTAGGGTCTTTCTCTGGTTTTGGTATCAGTATGATGCTTGCCTCCAGAAATGAGTTAGGGAGAATTGCTTCCTTTTCAATTTCACTGAAGAGTTTGAGGAGGGTTAGTATTAAATCTTCTCTGAATTTCTTGTAAAATTCTGCCTTGAATCCATCAGGGCCTAGGCTTTTCTTTGTCAGTAGGTTTTTAATCATGCT
>NW_004955479.1:4902739-4937914 GCF_000276665.1 Chinchilla lanigera | reverse complement strand
CTGTTGCATGGAGGATTGTTTTCCATCCTTTGACTTTTAATCTATGGATTTCCTTTTGAGTGAAATGTGTTCCTTGTATACAGCATGTGGTTGGAGTTTGTTTTTTAATCCACTCTGCCAGTCTGTTTCTTTTGACTGGAGCATTGAAGCCATTTACATTTATAGTTATAACTGATATGTGTTGATTTATCATTGTCATGTTATTTACTTGTATTGGTGTCCTTCCTTTTCTACCTGTTTGCTTGCTTGCTCTTCTTGATGTTTCATTTCTACTGTTTTTCTTGAAATTGTGGTCAGATTTTTCTCTGTCTAGAATATCTTTTAGTACTCTTTGTAATGCTGGCTTGGCACTCATGAAGTTCTTCAGTTGTTCTTTGTCCTGAAAATATTTTATTTCTCTATTGAACTTGAGGGATAGTTTGGCAGGGTACATCAGTCTTGGTTGGAAGCTGTTCTGTCTTAGGACCTGTAATACTTCATTCCAAGCTCTTCTTGATTGGATGGTTTGTACTGAGAAGTCTGCTGTGATTCTGATGGGCTTTCCTTTATAGGTAATCTGTTTCTTTTCTCTAGCAGCTTTTAATATTTTATTCTTTTGCTGGAGATCTGGGAACTTGAATATTATATGCCTGTGTGTAGTTTTATTTTGGTTGTGGTTGTTTGGAGTTCTGTATTGCCTCATTTACTGTATATCAGGTTCTGTTTCCATGCTTGGAAAATTTTCTGCTATTATTTCTGCAAATATTCTTTTTATGTCAGTTGTGTTGCCTCCTGATCTTTCATTGACTCGTATAAGTTGTACATTATTCCTTTTTCCTCATCTTGCTGTTGTTGAATTGACTTTTCTTCAATCCTTGTTGATTTTTCAAGATCCTTTCTTTCATGGTTGCTAGCTGCCATCCCGTCTTCAAGGTCTGAGATTCTACCTTCAGCTTGATTCAAGCAGTTTTGGTAGCTTTCAATGGCAGCTTTGTTTTCCTGGAAGTCTCTTTGAATCTGGTTGATGCGTTCTAAGTCCTTTCTATATTTTTCATTTAATGCTTCTGTCCCTTGCCTTTGTTCTTCTATTTTCTTATATGTTTCTTCTTCAGACTTTCTGAGCAGTTCCTTCATTATTGTTGTCATTTCATTTTTTGCCTGAGAGATTATTTCTGATCTCATCTCTTCTATGGCCTTATGGAGTTGTGTCTTTACTTCCATTGCAACCATTTCAGCTATTTCAGGCATATGTTTACCAAGTCCTCCTTTGTGGATGTCTCCTGGACTTGTTCTGAGTGGGGTGGAGTTCTGGGACTGTGTTTTGCTCCTTTGTTTTGTCATGTTTGCTACCAGATGCAGAAAGCTCAGTTTCCCTCTTCAGTAGCTGCACAGCAAAGGTCACTAGTGTTCCTAGTTTTCCTGTTGGTCAGGTTTGCCCCTGAGCGACCTCTGAGAAGTGCTACTTAGTCTTGGGTTTTCCGGCAGTTGTTGATTTGTATCTAGTTATTCCCGGTCTCAGATGCAGGCATTTATGTCAGCTGATGGCCAACCGTCTGATCCAGTATCCCCTTGCAGTTCAGGGCATGTGCACGGCCCAGACTTGGGTTGCACTGGTGTGACAATCCTGGTCCAGTGGACCTATGTCCCCAGGCAATTCAGGGTACAGACAAAACCCAGACACAAACTGCAGGGTCGAAAGTTTGTAAACCAGCTGATTCTGTGTCTCCAGTCAGTTCAGGACACATACAGGAACCAGATGCAGACTGGATGGGTAACAGTCACAGACTGCCCATGCCTTCAACCCCCTATGGGGTCTGGGCAAAAGTAAAGCAAGGACTCGAACCAGGGGACCAGCAGCTCCTGGAGCACTGGCTCACTCAGGCTGCCAGCAGGGAGGGGTTACATGCACCCCCCCACCCCCAGCCAGAGAAGTCCCTGGGGCTTCTCAGTGAGGACCTCCTGTCTGCTGCGGCTGCCCGGAGGGCAGAGACTCAGTCTGTAATGCCAGTGGGGCTCTGGGTCGCCCGCTCTAGCCTCAGGAAGTAGATAGGAAATACCTGGCTCTCTCTGCGAGTTTCAGTTGGGAACCATGGAGGTGTGAGTAAAGCAGGGACTCGAACTGTGGGACCAGCAGCTCTTGGAGCACTTGCACACTCGGTGCAGGGTACGCACCTACTGAGGGTTTTTATTATGAAAAAGGTGTTGAAATGATTTCTGTAATTCTTCTTTGTTTAAAAAGTACATATTACATATATGTGTGTCCCAGAAATGAAGATTTCCCTATTTTAAGGGACTTTAAATATTTCACCTCCAAAAAATACACATTTATGAACACCAAATGCATGCTTATGTAACACATGTGGTTTTGTTGGACCCTGTTTTCATGAGCTTGGTGGGTAACTCAGTGCCAAACTCTCCCCTGATCTAGAGAAACATAACATGTCTTTTCACCAAGGAGCATAGTTAAGAGCTTCTTCGTTCAAACTCTAAGGTCAGCACTGCGCCCTCCAGTGGGTTGCTGCATTCACAGTCACAAGAATGGGATGGTGTGAGTGCTGACCTGACCGTGTGATTTTCATGGTTTAAGAGTCAAAAGAGTGATTTGAATTTGCATTTCAAGAATTGAAGAGACGATCAGCTTGTTTTAATCTTTCTGTGAAGTAAAGCATGTTCATTTTGTTATATCTTTTTTCCTTTTTAAAAAATGGCAATACAAAAGAGAAAATACCTTGTGTCATCTTTTTCATGCAAATGCACCCATTAGCACTTATTTTCTAGGTTTGTCAAAAGCAAAGTGCCAAAAACAGGATGACCCCAAAAAGAAACAACTTACCCGCTTGCAGTTTAGGAGGACAGAAGTCCAAAATTAGTATCAACTGGGTTGGGTTTTTTGAAGGCTGTGATTTAATATTTATTCTATGCTTCTCTCCTCACCTTCTATCGTTGCCAGTAATCCTTGGTGCTCCTGGGCTTGTACACACTTCAGTTCTATTGGTGCCTCTATATTCTACTATTCTACTGTACATTGGATATACAGTGTCTTTGTCCATATTTCCCTTTTATGAGGATATCAGTCATGGTTCAGGACCTGCCCTAAACCAGTATGACCCAATTTTAAATTGATTACGTATCCAAAGACCTCATTTCCAAATAAGGCCTCATGTATTAGTACTGGGGTTAAGACATAAATGTGTCTTTGGTAGCACAAGTCAGCTTACACTTACACTCAATGTAACACACTGAACATAAGTGAATTCCTATTCTAGGACAGAGTCCACGGTTGAATGGGCCTTCAGTGAATTATAAACCATACATTAGTTTCATTACTACAAATCTTAAAGGGCTATTCAAATATTTTATTTCTCTAGAACAGTGGTGGCAAACCTATGGCCCTTGTTTGCTTTTCTTTTAAGACAAAACATGTCAATTTATGAGTTATTTTTTTCTAAACTAAAACGTCAGTATTTGGGTGTAATCGCAGTGTTGGCGCTCTGCGATAAATAAGTGGGCTTTGCGTTGCAGTTTGGGCACTCGTCTCTAAAAGGTCCCCCATCACTGCTTTAAAAGGACATTGACTTTAAATGATTCTGCAGCAGACTGACCTGTGAAAATCTCTTGTCATATGGTGATTTCATGCTATTGACAATTACTGTGATAGGTGTTTTAAAGGTGCTGTTTTTAGTAGTCTGTGTTGTCCATAGGAATTAAGAAAATGAGCTAGGATATAGATGTGGCCATAAAAAGGATTATAAACTTTGGAGTTCCCATTGTTCAAACTTGCTCAAGGAAGAAGTGGCTGGTTCCAGAAGCTAACAGAAAAGGTTGGGGAGGCAGGACCTTGGCACTAAGCTTGCTGGGTGACTTCATGCTTGGGCAGGGTCAGCTCTACTCTGGCTTCTTATGAACTAGTGATGTCCTGAAATGCTGGGATGAGAACGTCTGTACATCCTCAGCTTTGAGATCCCCAGGGCCTTCTGGAGGACGACAAGAAGAACTTTTTATCAGGTTCTGTCTTTAGGAAATAGAGGAAGTAAACATGGTAGGAGGATTCCTTTGGCATAAGGCTTATAAAAGGAAAATCAGAGGACTTCTTGCAAACAACTCACTGAAAAATAAGGAAAAATTCCCCAACCAGGGTCTTACATGCCACAGGGAACTACTCACAGTCAGACATCTTGAAACTCTTAAGAAACCATAACTTGTTTGGTGAAAGGAAACATCTGTGGATTTTACCTACTGTCAGTTAAAACTGTCTTCTACTATGTGCTGAGCCACGTGAGGATGTATTAAGGAGCTGAGAGTAGCTTCCTGGGCTCTCCAGGACAAAGATTGTGGTGGGTGGTGAGCCAAGGAAAGCATTTTGTTCAAATGGAGTGGGCAAGGTGTATAATATTAAGAACAAACCAGCTATAAACATTACTCTGTGAATACTCTAAAATAGTATTCAAAATTTCATTTGTTTTTTATATATGCTTTTTTTTGAAGACAAAAACCTGTAACGTTCTAACAGCTCTGTGACGAAAAAATAGAAGTACCTAATTTATATGGATGTGATGAACTGTACCCTACTCACTCTTATTTTTCTGATCTAATGACATTTTTTTCTACTCTGGACTTCTACATGGAATTTCTTCTTTTTCCTGGCCTCCTTCCACCAACCCTCATCCCTTTGGGCTTTTTCCCAGGCTTCAAATCTTAAATATCATCTCTTCGATTTTCTCATGTAAAATAGATTCTCCTCTTTCTGATTATGCTCTTCTCAGCATTCTAGTTACTTCCTCCAAAATGCTTATCACAGCATGTACATAATTTGTTTATTTTTATCCTCTCTCCCAACATATAAGGATATGGTCTGCCTTATTTCTCTTCAAATTCCAAGTGCCCACCACAGTGCTCACATCATAAATGTTCAGGAAATATTTCCTAGTGCAAAGCACATGGAGAAACATACGCTAACAATGCACTTACAGAATCACAGTCCTGAAAGACATTCCCAGATGTTCAATTTTTCAGCTACATTAGCAATTGTTTGTGCTGATCGAGTCAATGACTTTACCCCAAATTATACCTTAATTTCATCTTGCAAAGGAAGTGGAATTTCTTAGAGTTTCATTTTTTTTTTTTTTTAAGTCCAAATACTAACAAACCGTGATGCAAACCTTAAAGTGAAAATTAGGAAAAATTTCCTTCAGCCTAGTATAACTTTCAAGAAAAAAATTAAAGAATCCAAACAATTTCTGGATACCAACATCCACATTTCTTGGCACCCAGAAATAAAATGTATTATGTTTTTTAAGCACCAATAATTTCAATTCTCAAACATACTTAAACCAGAACAGTATACTCACAAAAAAGAGATCAAGAAAGACAGACCTTATGCTGATTCATTGACAGGTTTCAATGGCTAAGTCTTTCTGTCTCTTTTCTTAAAAAGAGAAATCAACACCTACCGACATTGAATACTTACAGATGCTGACTCCCAGTCCTTTTACTTTCAGTAAGCCAGTGTATGTGAATGTGTGTCTTTGTTCATACTTGACTTCAGATTTTTTCTACCCTTCTTCCTTAGCAGTCCTTGTCAAGAGAGCATTAACCATGAAGGATATGACTATTCATTGGGAGTAATTCTTCAGCTCAGGACAGTAGTCTCTGATATAATGGCATTTCAATTTAGGCAACAGAAAGCATTCTTTCTACAGATTATTGTCATTTTGTATAAAATGTATTGTAAATGCATCAGAAAGAACTAAGTTAAAGCTTGATTACCCAAGAAGTATTTCACATAAAAGCATTTTTCCAATCCATTGCTTTATGAAATGTCCTAATTTTTCAGTCAAATGAGGCCTCAACTACTTTTACAATTTGCTTAGATTATAGCTATACCTGTAGATATCTGAGTTCAAAAAAATATTTTACAAGTGAGTTTTATATTTATTCATTTGTGGCAACTTTCTATAGACAATAAAAAGAACTACATTTAAAAAATAAAAATAGTATTCTTTTTGCTGACAAAAGTACTGCAAAATGATTGCATAAAATCTTAAGTATACACATTAGCAAAACCCACAAATTAAACTATGCTTTAATAAAACCATGACAAACATCCTTTTTGTGAAACAGTTTTATCTATTTTGAATTTAGTTTTTACATTTATGTTTCCAATTGGTGAGAAATATTATATATATATATAAAATATGATATTTTGATATCATATTTTTATACTGTGGAATGGCTAAGTTGTAATCTAATGTATGCATTACCTCATGTACTACATTAGTCTGTATTCCATTGCTATAACAAAATACCTGAGATAATGAACAAAAAAGAAGTTTATTTAGTTCTCAGTTTTGGAGGTCCAGGAACCTGGGGTCAATATTTGCTTACCGGGCTGGGGATTTAGCTCAGCGGCAAAAAGCGCCTGCCTGAGAAGCGCAAGGTCATGAGTTCGGTTCCCGGTACCGGAGAAAAACCAAAAAAAAAAAAAAAAAAAAAAAAAAAATTAAAAA
The DNA here is from genome assembly GCF_000276665.1 of Chinchilla lanigera. NCBI lineage: Eukaryota > Metazoa > Chordata > Mammalia > Rodentia > Chinchillidae > Chinchilla > Chinchilla lanigera. The sequence goes on along the minus strand of NW_004955479.1, from coordinate 4,931,429 downwards.
AAATTTGCTTACCTCTGGTAAGGGGTCTCCAGTGCATGACAATATAGATAGCATCATGACAGAAGCATACTTGAAAGGGAGAGATGGCAGGGTCTGCCAGGAAGGCAGAGGTGGGCAGAGGTCAGCCTTGCTCTTTCTTAGCAACTCCCTCTTGGGAATCTCACAAGAACTACCAGACTGTTATACAAATAGTGCCCCAGTGACCACACTGTCTCTCACTAAGACCCACCTCTGAAAGGCTCTACCAACTCAGCATCTGTATTCTACGGACATAGCCGCATATGTATGTGCCACTGTATGAGGACATCCCTTATCCAAACAGCAGTACATACTTTGTGGTGGAAGTGATGACAATCAGTAAGTTTTAAAAATACAATATGCTGTTATTATAGTCACTGTGAGCTACAGTGGATCTCTTGAAATTATCCCTCTTGCCTAAAACTTTGTGCATTTGATCATCTCCTCAATTCTCCCACTAATAGCCTCTTGCAATACCATTTCATTGTTTGTTCCAATGAGTTGAATTAGAGTAAATTCCCAACATGCATCAATTTTCATGTGTATTATTATTTAAAAATCTGTGTACTGGTACTTGACTACTGTGAATAGGTCAAACACAATTTTTCTTTAATAAGTGGTTTAAACTACAAAGATAAATAAAACCAAACCAAGTGAAAAAATAAACAGAATAACATATTTGAAAAGCTCTTAATCAGAAAAAAATACTCAGTCCTTTAGGTCATGTTAACCTAATGGGTAAATTAGATGAGGACAAAGGTTGTGTTAAAATTTTTTTTTTTTTTTTTTTTTTTTTTTTTTTTTTGGTTTTTCTCTGGTACCGGGAACCGAACTCACGACCTTGCGCTTGCCAGGCAGGCGCTTTTGCCACTGAGCTAAATCCCCAGCCCCCTGTGTTAAAATTTCATTCTCTACTTAATTCCCCGTGGTCTGACGGAGCCTGCTATATAATGCTACTAAGCACTCATCTGAATACTGGATGAATGAGTTATAATCATGCAAATGTCACAAAACTGTGGTTTGCATGTGGTTGAGCTCTTTTTAACAGTATCAATTTAAATAATCAAAGTAACTTTTTTCAGTATCTTTTGGACTTGGAGTCCACAGAACTTGCCTCTGGTTTCCATGGGAGAGAAGCACAGTTCATGTGTACTGCTCTCTCTATTTTGTCTTGCTCCATTAGTCCAGCAAAAATAAAAACAGAAATGTGCCACACAAATGAAAGATGGTCACATATCAGCTATAACATTTACTAACTAAAGATATCTACAACTGAGAGCTATATTTCACGCATGACTTACTAGCAAATGTTTCTTAAAACGTGAAGTGATTTTATAAGTTTAAAGAAACTCATTGAAACACCTGATGTGTAAATATTGCACCAGGACCTGAGGGGCATGAACTCTGGTTTATGCTAATTTAACTGCATTCTCACTTAGTTTCTCATTTAGTAGCCTCTAGGCTTGCTTGTTTGTATTTTCTATTTAGGTTGCATGAAGACAATTTATAAAAAATTTCCCCTGTGCTCAATTTGAAATGAAAGTTAAATACTTGGAAAGTGCCATTCAGGAGTTTGTTGAATCAAAAGCTATTTTAATCATTTGGTCAGGTTAATTCTGTTTTCTCAATGAGTTGTAACTCAGTATCATGTGATATTCCTCTGTTGCAGTGTTCCTCCAACAGAAGTAAGCAAAGCCAAACAATCAAAAATAAACCAGTGGCTGGTAAGAGCTTCCAGCCACTCATAGTTACTCGGAGGTGAACCTTTCCAGCTGAGTTGCAGACAACTCTAGCTTTACTATATATAATATGCAAGGTCTTAGAAGTTTATTTATTATTATTCTCCAGTCCAATAAATCTTTATTTTCAAAATTGGGCTGGTCACAGTAGATTGCCAAGTTGGAATTGAAATGTTGCATTAAAATATTGATTTTGATTATTTTACACATAGGGTGAATGCCTCATTCACCTCTAATCCTGACCTTTACTCCCTGTCTGCCCAGAGAACAAAGACTGCATATCGTCTGAGGTCCTTGTTCTCGTCCAAAAACACTCTCAGTGTATCTCTCTTCTTAACTACTTCTGTATTTGTTTTATTTAAATTTTCCCACAAAAATACATAGCATGAAAGCCAATAACAATAAAAATGACTTACTTACTGATTCTTTTCTTCTTCCAAACTTCAAAAAGTCTTTAGGTTAAGTTACACTATGATTGTTTAAGAAACTTGATTTCAACCTTGAGATTAAAATTTTACCTTCTGTTTGAAGGCCAGAAATACGAAAGTTGTTTTCAGTCCTCAGATTCAAGATTCCTCCCCTTAGCCACCTTATCTTCACACTCCACTTTGGTCTACCTTGAAGGACACATGACCTTAATAGAAAGTTGTAGCTTAAAAACTAGTAGAGTACAAACTCTGCTGAATGTTGGGTTAACAACTGTCAGGTAGTATTCTGTGCACTGATAAAGGATTCTGTAGAATAAATACTATTTTTACATAGGTAGTGCCAGTTGGTGGCTCACTTTTGTTTTAAAGCTGTCCATTGCTTTTGTGGAATGGGGAAAACATACCCCAGAAGGGAACATGACATGGTAAATTACCATTACTCAAGTGTTCTGATAGGCTATAATTTAACACCCATTACTTACACTTTGTAAACATTTTGAAAACATGATATTGCATACAGGAGCCAAAATACTTCTATTCTAAGGATACTGTTGAAAGAATATGGATGAGCAGGTAAAGTTCTTGTATAAGCTTTATTTCTACTTAGTTATGCAACTCAATGCCTTCACTTCTCTAGGCTTCAGATTCCTCATTTCTATTCCATCGATTAGTTCTTGGTTATAAAGATTATTTATCAAATGCACTGTATAAAAAACTAATAATCACTGATAGATCTGTATGAAATGCAGGGAGGAAAAAAGATAGACATATGCCCTGTGTTTCCTCCTGCCCTTTGTTTCCTCCCCTACAAAATGAGCATATTACTAATTGATGCTGTCATAATTCTCAAGGGTGTGATGATTAATGACAACTTTAAGGATAAAGGAGTAACACTATTCTAGGATACAAAGTGGTATTTTTATGGTGAGATTCTATGAATCTCATGAGATTCTAGGTACTCATGAGAAGCCAAAAATGTGAGAACAAAAAAAGCTTTATTGGAACACGTGACTGACACCCCTGACCAAGAGTCAGAAACCAAGATGTTGGCCACCAGAGAACTTTGTACTGGGTTTTTATACTTTTACAAGTAATCATGGTAACCACATTACCTCATTTAGGAATTTTACAAAAATGCCACATCATGGTCACAAGGTTTACATTTCCCAGGGGGTTGTTAGTATGATTAAATTTTAGCTTACTTACAATTTGTTTTAACTATTTGCTTCTCATTTTATAACTCTGCTCTCCTTTTGTTAGCTATAAGGGAGGGAGTGGAGAATTGAGTTCATCTAAATTTTAAGTGATTCTAAAATGGAGTTATAAAAAGAAAATGGAGTCTCTCTTGCCCTATCAGTATCATGGATAGAGTTACAATAATGAAAACAGTTATTTGGAATCAGTTACAATTCCACACTGTTCCCTCTTTGTTCTAAATTGAGCTATCATGGGCTAAGCAGACAGTAAGTCTGATTCTTTCTGATTTAGGCATGATTAAGAATTTTGACAAATTTAGAGGTAATATATGTTTGTGGATTCCTAGATCGAGTTTTGGTGATTAAGGAAAGGTCCCCGAAGCAGAAACCCCTGTTTTGCCCTCAGCACCTGAGGAAGATGATCCTCCCTTTTGTCTCCCAACTCAGCTACCACCCTATCCTGATCCTCCTGCCACCGCTGCACCACCCTCTGCCCTGCCTGCCTCAGCAGGAGATTCCTCCTCGAAGCCACAGCTGAGAGAGGGGCGACTCTGGGGCACTAACCCTGTGGCTTCCCATACTTCTCACCACTGCAGGCAGCCATCCCCCAGGCCTATAACAGATTCCAATGAGAAATCTGCTCCTCAAGTGCAATCTCATCTTGCCTCTCTGGCAGGCTACTGTGATGGGACTGGGAGGAAATCCCCATTCTACAGTTGGAGAATCAAACTTTTCTTTTCAGAGCAGACTCAGGCTTTGGTTACTTTGATGGAATTGATGTTTAAGACTCACCACACCACCTGGGATGACTGTCAATAGGTAATGTTAACATTTTTTTTCTTCATAGGAGAGAGAAAACATTTTAAAGGTGACTGAGAAACAAATGAGATTAGATACAGGAAAAACTGCACAAGACAAAGAAACCCCAACTGAGGTTACAACACTGAGGAGGGATTAAACACTTTTTAAAAAAATCAGCAGGCTTTGAGGAAAGGGCTTCTTTCTGTGACTTCTTGCCCCACTAACCTACATGAGGTGGAAGAAGTGTTGGCCCCTGATATCCACCATAAGCAGAAGACATTGGAAGGTTTTACAGGGATGAACTTGTCTTAGCTGGTAGAGATTGCCCAAAGATTGCTTCATAGCAGAGAGGATGCAGAGTGGAGATTTAAGCAGGAAAAGAGAAGATAATGTTGGAAGGAAGAAGGAAGGAAGCCCAGTGAAGAGTGAGAAAAAGAGACAAATAGGGAAGAGGTTGTTACACTCCCCTAAACCCAGCCCAGTGTGCCTGTCACAAGGGAAAGGGACATGACAAACAGGAATGTCTAAAGCTGCTAGAAAAGGAGAAAAGAGAGAGAAAGAAGGTGTTTGTGATGGAATCAGAGGAAGTTTCAGATTGATGGGGTCGTGGGTCTCTGTTTCTCAGCCCCAGGGAACCCATGCTAACACCAATGTAGGGAAAAAACCTGTTAGATTTAATAGACACTGGCATGGATGTATCAGAAGTTACTCAGTCCGACTCCTAGATCAAAAGAAATTTTTATGATTCAATTTGGCCAAAATATCTTTGAGTGCACTCTGATTTTATAAGTAAATTGCCTTGTGTGTTTTTTGTTTTTCTCTATGTCCAATTTGTAAACAACTGTTTTATTTGAGCTCAACAAATTTTTCTTCTTTTTGCATTTTTTGTAATCTTGATGCAATTGTCTAACATTTAATTTGGCTCATAGATAAACATCATCAAAATTAAAGATATGTTCTCACCAAAAGTTGCCAGCTGGTCAAAATGATGTTAAAATTGGTTTTATAGATGTAATGCTTATTGTTGTTTGTGTATGATGACTGGAGAGTCTCTCATTGTTCATATTTAATGTATTAAGTATTGAGACTGTGTTTTCATGGATTATCAAAAATTAATTAAGATAATTAAACAAAATCTCTTAGGATAGAGAGAGATTATTAAACAGGACTCCAATTACTGAATAAAAAAGCAGCTGCCTGGAATATATTATAACTAGTTTTTGTTTATTAATAAGGAGTCCCAATAATCTCCATAGCCTTATGGGAGACAACACGATAAATATTGTTCAAGGTATATTATTGTGTTATATTTATACTGGGCATTGTTGGAAGGTTAGATTTTCAAAAAATAAGACAATAAAGTTTTCTGATTAAAAGATACTGTTGATTAAAAAACTAAATTAAGAAATAAAATAATGGCAATTCATTTTGTCTAATTTCATAGTGTATTAATGTATTTATCTCTTCCAAATGTACAGTATTTTAAAATGCAAAACTGGGATTGTTTATAATGACAGGCATTTTCTTTCAGATTCAGACATCCACCTTTTTCTTGTGCTCCTGACACTTGTGATAAGAGGTTCATGTCAAGTCAACATGAGGTCATGCGTCAAATGATAATTTGTTAAGCAAAACACTTATGTGATGTGTATACTATGTATATACTACTACATTTAGAGGTGCCTACATATTAAACAGCACAGAAAATGATACAAATCTCTTCAAGGACATAAGGACAACAAATTAGGTAAAAGCTTCTTGTGAATTAGGTAAGGACAACTGACTAAAAGACTATTGTATCCCAAGATGGAGATTTAAATGTGTTACAAAAATGTCATTGTGACTGTTATGTTACAATACTATGTTTAGATTTTTTCTGTAAAACTATATAATTGCTGTCTGTTAACATTCTATAGGGATTCAACTACTAGAACATTCATGCTTGGTAAGAACTAACAGTTCTCTGTCTATACTTTATATTTCAAGGCTCTTGTGAATGTTCAACAACTGAGGTCTGTAGACCAAAAATTAAAAAAGATAGATGGGTTAAAGGGATAATCAATATGGCTCTAACCCTCTGAGAAAATGTCAGTCTCCTTAGAATACTCCTTTCCTACTGGTTCACAAGCCTGAGAAAATTGGGTATCACCCAGTCCAGGACTTGCAGGTGGTACCCTGTATTAGTTACTATTCTCTATTCTGCTGAAACAAAATACCTGATGCCTAGTATTAAGGAAGAAAACGTTTATTTACCTCACAGTTTGTGGAAGTTTCAGTCCATAGTTAGCTGGCTCCAAGGCAGAGTGGCACGTGGCACAGGGCAACAGTTCATGGTGGAGGCAGATAGCAAAAGCAGCAAGAGAAAAAGGGAGGAGTGGAGGCAGGCAGCCTCTTTCCCTCCCTTACGTTATATGCAAACTACCCACCCCAGGGCAGGTGTAGCACTCACACCTCTAAATCCAGGATTGGACTATGTTTTTTGTTGTTGTTGTTTTTTCCAGTACCAGGAATTGAACTCAAGACCTCATGCTTGCCAGGCAGGCACTGTGCCACTGAGCTAAATCCCCAGCCCCCAGGACTGGACTATGGAGCAATCAAAAATCTAGAATAGAAATCTGCCCCATGATTGCATGAGGATTTGGGGGGACATGCAGACACAAACCATAACATACCCCTATGCCTTGCTTAGTTTGCTCCCACCTACCTGAATCTGGTATACTGTGTTAGATCTGAAAGATGTCTTCTCTTGTATTTCTTTTTCTGCTGAATTTCAAGAATTGTTCACTTTTGATGGGAGGAACCAGAGGGGGAGATGAAAATGACAATTAACCTGGACAAGGTTAGGGATTTAAGAATTCTCCAACCATATTCAGGGAAGTTTGTCAAGGGATTTAGTGCCTTTTAGTAAAAACAAAACAAAACAAAACAAAACAAACAAAAAAACCCCCTGAAATATCTCTCCTGCAGTAGATTGGTGATTTGTTAATTGTGGCTGGGACTCAGAATTATGCCAAGAAAGGACAAAAAGATCATTAAGTCTGTTACAAGATAAGGTATATCGAGTGTCAAAAGAGAAAGGCTCAAATATGTATGCAAACTGTAAAGTTTCTTGGATTTATGTTAAAGGTAGGTGCTTGTTCACTGTCAGCCTCCCACACCAACACCATTAGGGACTTGAAGGAGCCCTCGATTAAAAAGGATGTGAGGGAATTTGGGGCACAGTCAGATACTGTCACCTTTGGCTCCCAACTTTGCAGCCATTGTCAAACCTCTGTATGAGGCCTTGAAAGGAGGAAGCCACCCTCCCTTGGAGTGGGACGCTGAACACCAGAGAGCTTTTGAGACTCTAAAGGAGAAATTAGTGAACACTCCTGCTCTGGCATTGCCTGACATTACTAAGCCATTCCAGCTGTTTGTTCATGAAAAGGAGGGTACCACACGGGGGCAGGGGGGGTGGCTAACCCAGACTCTGGGCCCCTGGAAATGTCCAGTGGCCTACCTGTCAACGAGACTAGATTATGGGCAACTGGGTGGCCTTCCTGTCTGCATGCCACTGCAGCTACCACTATACTTGTAAAGGATGCTGATAAGCTCATCTGGGGACAAAAATTGGAAGTGTTTGTTCCCCATGCAGTAGAAGCCTTGCTGAGGGGTCCTGGTGGTAGGTGGCTTTTGTGTACTAGGCTGGCTCAGCACCAAGGAGCACTTCTGGAAGATCCCTGGCTTGTTATAAGGACTGTACAGGCCCTCAATCCCGCCTCTCTTCTGCCGATGTCCATGGATCTGCCTGAACATGACTGCATGGAAACACTCGAAGCAGTCTACTCAGCCAGACTGGATCTACAGGACACACCCCTACAGAACCCTGACCTGACACTGTTCTTGGGTGACAGCAGCATGGTAGCTGATGGAGTTCGGAGGGTGGAAGTGGCAGTCATCACCCTTGAGCAAACTGTCTAGTCTGAGGCTTGGCTCCTGGAATGTCAGCACAGAAGGCAGAACTGTTTGCCTTTACTTGGGCCTTGGAAATAGGAAGAGTGAATAAATGTTTTTACTGACTCCCCCTACGCCTTCACCACTTTATATGTACATAGCATCATCTACCAGGAAAGAGGCCTCCTAACCATGGGAGGAAAAGACATTAAAAACTCCCAGGAGATGTTAGATTTGTTACAGGCTGTTCTGCTGCCCACTAAGGTTACTGTGATCCATTGTTCAGGCCATCAGAAGGGCAATTCTCTAGAGGCCCAAGAAAACAGAGCAACGGATCTAGCAGCCAAACAAGCTGCTGTTGGAGACTCACAACCCATAGCCTGAGCTCTAGTGGCTCAAACCACCTAAGTATTCAGAAGCAGAACTAAAATGGGTCACAACAGAGGGGGCTACAGAACAAAATGGATGGTGAGTTTTTCCAGGAGGGAAGGTGTTCCTTCCTGAGGCTGTAGGACATTTTGTGATCTAGGAACTGTACAACCGTACTCACTTGGGAAAGACAACCATGGCAGAGTTGCTTGATCATTACTTCTTTATCTCTAAGCTTTGGAGTCTGTGCACTTCTGTGGCAAGCAGATGTGCAGCTTGCGCTCACAACAATCCAGTTTCTGGTCCACAGCAACAGCCCGTAGTCCGCAGAAAAGGAACACTGCCTTTTGAGGACTTCACGGAAATCAAATCCACCAGTGGAAACAAGAAGTATCTGTTGGTCCTCATTTGCACCTACTCGAGCTGGCTGGAGGCCATTCGTACAAAGACTGAGATGTCCAGAGAGGTGATAAAACTCTCACGGAGCTGGTTATTCCCCGGTATGGGCTCATGCTGATAGGTTCAGATAATGGACCTGCTTTTGTGGGTCAAGTGGATCAGAGCCTTTCTGCCACCTTAGGCTGAAATGGAAGCTACATACCACCTACCGGCCACAGAGTTCTAGCCAGGTAGAGAGACAGAATTGGACGTTAAAGTCTACTTCAGCCAACCTGTGCCAAAAGACTGGGGCAAACAGAGTGACTATGCTCTCAATGGCCTTGCTGAGGTTCCGATGCACCCTGCACTGAGATGAGCTCACTCCATTTGAGATCATAGTTAGGATACCTTCCCCACTTTTGCCCATCTTAGAAGGACTATATATGTCCTGAGAAAGGAAAATACGTCCTTGAAGGGGAATAATGGGGCAAGAGAGACTCCGTTTTCTTTTTGTAACTCCATTTTAGATTCACTTAAACTTTAGATGAACTCAATTCTCCACTCCCTCCCTTATAGCTAACAAAAGGAGAACAGAACTATAAAATGAGAAACAAATACTTAAAAAAAATTGTCGGTAAGCTAAATTTAACCATACTAACAAAACCTCTGGGAAATGTAAACCTTGTGACCATGATATAGCATTTTTGTAAAATTCCTAACTGAGGTAATGTGGTTACCATGGTTACTTGTAAAAGTATAAAAACCCAGTACAAAGTTCTCTGGTGGCTGACATCTTGGTTTCTGACTCTTGGTCAGGGGTGTCGGTCATGCGCTTCAATAAAGGTTTGTTTGTTCCCACATTTTCAGCTTTTGATAAGTATCTATCTAGTTGAATCTCACAGTTACAGTTGGAGGCCCTGGCAGTGAGACTTGCATCTCACAAGAAGAACCCTGTTTATACTGTATATATATACTGTAAGTTTATAGATATATATAAAATATATTATATAACTATATATAGTAACCACTCATTTTTTCCCTTGCTGTTATTATGATTCATTGTCCTAACACTACTTTATGTCCTTAGTCACCTCTCTATTTTGACCTAGACTGGCAAAGCATGATTGATCTCTAATTATAACATAATTATATGTATTATGTATTATATACATTATATATAATAAGTATATTTTAAGTTTTCTTTCCATTCAAAGTAGATTGAATGTTTGGTCCCAATTCTCTATTTTTAGTGCTGGGTTTATGCCATACATTCACCCATTTGTCCTGAGCTCATGTTTGGTGGAGAATATGTTCTCCACCCATGATTTTGTGTTTGACCATGTGGTTTGCATGGCTAATGAAGTGTTGTTGGACATGATTTGAGTAAAGTTTGAGATGTGATTTCATACTGGAGATTGCCTTCTTGTACTCTTGCCTGTCCTCATAAAATAACACATTGCTGTTCCTGAGAATGAGAAACAAATGAGGGAGACCTGGAAACAAACTGAGAAGTAGAACTACATGCAGCTGACCACTGTCTAGAGCCCAAAACTCCAATACACACACACACACACACACACACACACACACATATGCGTGCATGGAAAAAAATCCATGTTATAGTTTTCTACTGAGGCTTTGTGGCATTATTGTGGCAACTACTAACTGATACAGTCCTTCTGCTTTTCAGATTCAGTGGTCTGTCTGCCATATAAGATTCAACCACCTCCTGGGTGAAAGAATTATTAGCAACTGCTTGTTTGTTTCCTTGCTGTTATTGGGATTTATTGTCCTTCCACTGGTTTGTGCCCTTAATCACCTCTCTATCTTGACCCCGACTGACAAATGGTGATTGATCTCTATATGATTGTGACGTGGTTTACAGTGAATGTCTGTCGTGACACCCAGCCAGTTCATACTTCTGGAATCTCCTGACACAGCTAAAGTCCACACCTGCTTTACAGTTGGCCTGGGGGTTTTGAGAATACCAGATTTGTGGTCAGAAAGATGTTGATCCAGTTAATAGAAATGGTCCTTTACCATTTATTTGTAGGTGTGGTGAGGGTTTTATTCATTACTAGGCTAGTCTGCTTTGAGTTGTTTGTTTTTAAAGCAGTGGCCAAGTTTATTTGAAAAAGTAAAAGTGAAGAGTGAGGGCTTTTCAGAGTGAGCTTGGGCCAAGTAAAAGTGAGAAAAAGGGAGATAAACGAGCACCCTGGAGGAGGCCAAGCAGGGCACTGTGAGGAAAGCCCCAGTCGCCGGCTGAGTTCTACCTTAATCTTGGAGAATGACCATTATTTGAAGGGGTAGCCTTTAGTTAATAGGGATGTCATTGTAAGACCTGAGGTGGGATGTCATTGTAAGACCTGAGGTTCTCTGAAAGGTATTTCCAACCCATCTGGAAATACCCGTTTTACTTCCGGCATCATTATTCAGTCCTTAGCCCTGTGGTAGATGCTCTCTGCTGTTTTCCAACATCTCATTTCCCAGATAAGCAGCCATGTTTCCAATAACCCATGTTCAGTCTCCCAGCAGCTTGCTGCCTATTCGCTACCAAGGCATCTTCGGCAGCTTCTGTCTAAATTCTAACTCCGGAACTTCACTCTCAGGTTCCTTATCTCCCATACCTCCTCGTACAGTCTTACCTCTCAGAACCAAAGGAGAGAAGTAACTCCAGGCAGAAACCCAGGCAATCGGGAGGCTTACATGGGTCTTTCTTCTCTGGAGAATCGTAGTCCTGTACAGGGTGTTGTTTAATACCTGTCAACAGTTACCCTCAGCATTTTGTCAGGTTGTTAGCGGCAAAAGCAGCAGTTGTGCTTGTATCAGTTACCCTGACATGTCTGGGAACAGAAGCCCCATTCATTTCTTATGTTTTCTTCACCAAATTCTTCTTCTGTCCTTTTGTTAGCTTGATTAAATTTATTTCATTATTCTTTCTTTGTGATTTAAATGTTTGCCTTTTATTTCTATCACATTGTCAAAACACAAATACATTTGACTGATAATTAAACCTGCATTTCTCTAACAATATCAGTAATTAAAGAGTATCTGAGTAATGATAATTTATGATGTTCTTCTTTATACTTACAAATCTGAACGATTCAAAAAGTGGGTATTCACTATATCTACTCAGGTAATTCAGTAAATCAGCCACAAAGCAAGAGCCCTTACGAGGCCTCTAGGTGCATCAGGTAGAAGATCAACAGCAGCCCTCAGTTCGGTTCCTCAGGTCCTTTGAACCGCTCTGGCTAAAGCATGGATGACAATGGAAGTTCTCAGGTGCCCCAGTTAGATGAATGAAAAGACTGATGGTGTTGTGCGTAATAATGTAACAGGCTATCATCTTTGTGCTTTATCTTCTTGGTGATTTTATTGTGATTGTTGTAGGAAGACATTTTCTTCCATATTACATTCTCTCTGGTTTTCTTTTTCTATTTGGAGGGAGTGTGTATGCGTGTGTGTATGTGTGTTAAATAGTATTTCTTGCTAGCTATCTTGGAAAGATGAAAACAATTATTATCTCCAAACAACAGTAGAGAAATCTGGAAGACAGTGGTAAAGCCCAGTCCGGGTTATTCTGCTCTCTTTGTGCATAACTACTAGTCCTCTATCCTTGCAGGTGTAATTCTAAATCAAATAACTCAATCCTTAGGATTATCATACATCCAAAGGGCAAAAGGAGACAGATCATCAGAAGAAACAACCCTGGGGGCATGGTGGGGTCTCGTTTCTCTAAAGGGTGGTGGGTATTGTTCCACTGGTCCTGTGAGACATTCGTCAAGGAGAAGGAAGAAAGACAGCTGTCAGGCAGAGTAGCTGTAAAGGATCTGCAGAGGAAAAATCTCCATGGGCTGTGTATATTTTTTGATTGTGATTTTTATTTTCTCTCCAATATTCTAATTTCGTTAATTCAGCCTCCCGAGTTCCTGTATACCTTTGCGCCTCGTGAGTTGGCACTGTGCACCTTTATGTCAAGGGAGTTAAGGAAAGTGCAGGCTTGCTGAGGTTCTGTCAGTGTTGCACATAGGAGGACAAGTGTCCTTAAAGTGAGGGAAACCCAGAGGAACAAACAGCTGAGGGCTGGCTAAGGGGACGTGAACAACCCCTCACTTACTCAGCTGACTGCAGCAAGCAAGTCCTGAAGCACTGAAGGTGAACATTAACTCTTTAAAGTTGAGGAGAATTTCTTTCTTCAGTGTACTTTTAACTTCTGAATGCTATGATGCATATGTGCAACAAAATCAACAACAACGATAATAACAGTAATAATAATAGTATTTATTGAGGACTTGCTGTTTCTATGCTTTGTGTTCTGCTTATATCACCTTCTTTAAATCTCAAAACTGAACTGTGAGGAAGATGCTACTCTTTTTTCCTGCAAATTGAGCAGGACATTTTTGCTTTCTGTCTAATTAAGGAATAGAGGTTCCTTCACACCTGTTGAAAATATGTGGCAAGTCAAGGCCATCTATAAGGGTAACATCCTTGGCCTGTGAGGTCTAGAAAATAAATACATGTTATAGCAGGACAAAGACCTTCTACTGGGTTTTGTCATGGGTAATTCAAGGAGGATATCTCTAAAGGATATTTTCAAAGTAAAAAGTGTTTATGACAAAAAAGAAGATAAGAAATGTGCATTAAACTGATTGTGACAGGTGTATTTAGGTTTTTTTAACCTCCTGCCCCTAACTGTGTTCACATGACAAATTCCTGGAGTAGATTCTTAGTCTGGAGGCTATTATGGAACAAAGATGTCTTGGTGTAGTTGGTAACTATAGTTACAGCTGTCTCTACTTTTCTTGAGATGTAAAATAATATATCATCATCTCAGAAGTCATTTTGAAAGCCTTAATGAGATAAACACTCATTTTTCTAGACAGCATTCCTATTGTTGACTGCTAATCACAATTCCGTTCTCTTAATGATAAAAGTGATGCTGAGATGTAAAACCGGCAAGATGTGCATACTAATGTCTTACAACTTGGAGAACAAATCTATTAATTAAAAATATCCCCTTGGAATCTATTCCTCTTTTCTTCATTAAATTATAATAACTGATTTATTTAATTAATGATTACTTCAAAACCCACTTCCAGATAATGATTATATTGAGTTTTAATTAGATAACCTATACAAACTTGACAAAATATTAGTATAGAACTGATTTTTTAAAACAGTCATCAAAAACTGAAACATTCCTCCCAACTCAGAGGACATTTGTAATAAGTAAAAAAGATGGAAATTAATGCAGCAGCTTGGTAATGAAATTCATGTCTTCTCTGCTGCTTGCAGGAAGGGACTTTTAATGAACATGCCTGTAATCCCAGCAATCTGGCAGGCCAAGTCAGGACTGCCCAGCCTGAACAATTTAGTGACTTAGTGAGGTTCTATCTCCAAAGCCCAAAATGTTCTTGAGATTTAGCTCGGTGCAAAGGCCCTGGGCTCAGTTAGCAGTCACACACAAAAAAGGAAAGATGTTAAGAGAACTTTTCTGTTTCCCTAGTTATTATTTGTGAGAAAAGGCTTATGAGATTAAAATTTTTACTTTGCAATTATTACTAGAAGGCATATCTTTACTAATACAGACACACGAGTAAATTTGCTTTAAAATAGGTTTGTCCAAAGTACGGTATTTTTTTCTAAGGAAATAGTGTGATAGTGTCAATTAGAGCTCTTGCCCCATGTGTATTCTATCCTCATCGTGGGGTCTATGGTAAAGCCCACCTTGCACTGAGATGTGGATTTGTGTGGGATCTCAGTGGCACCCTCGATTTTGCAATGAACACTGCAGGCACCAAGAAAATGCACCTCAAGACAGGTAAAATAATTTGAGTGCGAATTTTGACTTTTAAAGCAGTTTTTAAAATTTTGGTTCACTTGTATATCACCTTTAGAATGGACTCCCTACTGAGTTCTGATCTTTGTATTATTTCATTATGTATTTCCAACTCTAAACACTTGAAAGATTGCTTGTTTTAGCAAAAAAAAAAATCTTTAACGATTCGTAAATCATTTATTAGCATTTCTTTCCTTACTTAGTATTTATTGTCATTTTGGCTTGACTACCTTTAAGTAAATTTATTAGTTTTCTTTCTTTCTTTTTTTTTTTTTTCCAGTAGTGGGAATTGAACTCACGGCCTTGCGCTTGCCAGGCAGGTGCTGTGCCCCTGAGCTAAATCCCCAGCCCCTAGTTTTATTTCTTTAAATTGGCATAATTGAGTATGAGAAAGCAGATCCGACTTTGGGACTGTGAAATAAGGCCAAGCAAGTGGCTCTCACTTATGCTGGGCCCAATACCCCATTTATAAAAACTGTTTTGGAACATCTCTTTTAGTATCTTTAAATAACTTGTTAGTAGAAATTTTAAAAAGAAAGTAAAACCATAATTTTGAAAATGAACCAATGAAATATCTCACTAACAAATGGGAAAAATCACTTCTAATAATTTCTATTTTATTATATGAACAATCAGGGAGGAAAGTATTACAAAATCTAACAAAGTCACGCAGGTTGGACATCCGTATCTAAAAATCCCAAATCCAAAATACTCTAAATTTGTAAACTTCTGAGTGCCAACATGGTATCACAAATGGAAAATTCCAAAACTGACCTAATGTGATGGGCTATAGTAAAAATGCAGCTGCACTAAAACTATTGTGTAATATTACCTTCAAGATATGTACATAAAGTATATATGAAAGAAATGAATTTTGCATTTAGATGTGTGTTCCATCCCCAAGTTATTTTATTTTTCATATTCATGCATTCCAAAAGCTGGAAAATTTGAAATATAGAACACCTCTAATCCCATGCATTTCAGTAGGAGATACTCAGCTTGTATAATTGCACTAAGAATACAATAGTTACAAACACAAATTGATGCGTATGTAGTAGCAATTCAGCTATCACAGGCAACATTCTTGTTTATGACCTGTTTAGGCATAATGGTGAACAAAAACTCTGTGAAAGTCTGAACAAAACAAAACAAAATAATTCCCTTAATTTGCATAGTAGCAGTCCTGGAAAATTTGACATGATTAAAATTGAGTAAAACAATTCTTCTTGCATTTTTGTCATAAGAAGATTGGTTCTAAGCCTAATTATAAATTTTCACCTATGCTAATGTCAAGCACAATTTAACAAGTTGTGTGGGATGTGAGGCAATTCTTTATTTTGCTTGATTTCCAATGCACTGATCCCTGGCTTGTGCCCAATCATTTCAATAATACCTTTCAATTATTGGCCATCAAAAATTTCTCCCCAGCATTTCCTCTCCAACACCCCTATAGCAGGGGAGAGTGCGTGCTTGTGAAGAGCCACTGGCCCCAGTAAACATAAGTGGGCTCAGCGGCTGTGACGGGGCTTGGATTTAGCGATGTCATCACACTGCCTGTGCTGTCATGACTGTCTTTACTTATTTTAGTCCTTACATAGGCAGTATGCTATGTGTTTTCTAAGATTAAGAATAACTGGGGGGCTGGCAGTAATTTTTAGTTTCTGCCATTTTCATTGCATTATTATTCTCTTTAACTGCGTGAAAACTTTATGACATGGGCACATTTGTGGAGCTCAAGAAGTCAGCTTTTGCTGGGCGCGCTTCAATCTTCACAAGAAGGTGGAGTCTGAATAGGCTGCTGCGTTGGGGTGGGTGGTTGAAGTCTGGAGGTCTCGATCCTGTCCACCAGGGTCAGTGAACAGGGAGACTCCAGACCGGGAGAAGTGGCACAGAGATCAGGTAAAAGTGCCAGGTCCACAGTGTCAAAAGCAAGTTCGAAAAAATGAAACTGAAGCGGAGCCTCAGAATAAGAAGACAAACTGGACTGAGGCAGAACATCGGAAACAAGTGAAGGGGTGCAAGCAGTTTTTGGTGTTTGTGGTTCGTCTTTACAGATCTCAAATATGCAACTCACACTTCCATCAAACCATATTAGAGAGAAAGATTTGAAATACCACGTTAAACTCAGTGACGTATAAGTGGTTTCATGAAGGTGTGACATTTAAAAGTGGCACTGTTGACCACGTAGTTTGACAAATTGTGAATTCTTTGTACGTATGAGCCTTCAGCTTTTCATGTGAATATTATTATATTGATTCATCTTGCCCGATGGTGAGCTGCTTAAAGGCAGTATTGATTTATAGTCATTATTCTCTCCCTTTTTTCCTCTGCATATTTCTCTATATAGTGTGGCATGTAGGGTAGAAAAAAGGAAGGAATCAGTGAAGGAAAAAAAGGAAGCAGGTTGGAAGGAGGGAGGAAAAACGTAGGAAATACAGGGATAGATAAAAGGAGAAGGGAAGGCCTATCTATCTGCCTATCTATCTATCTATCTATCTATCTATCTATCTATCTATCTATAGTGCGAGAAATACATAAACCTTGCTGTGCTTTCTTCCTTTTTGTGATGCAGTGAGCAAAGGGAGTTGTAAAACAGTGATGTTTGGAGTTACATCATGTTTTACTGCATTCTCCTTTGTTGACTATCACTGTTGCTCTGACATTTAGGCCCAGAATCTCTGTAGATATGTACTAATCCACACTTCAGTCTCCATCATCTCACCATAGGGTGCTTACACTCAACTAGTTTTCTAGTACCAAGAAGTGGAGGACTTAGACACCCTCGTGACGTCCTGATTCTTTGCCTTACGTTGGGGGATGAACCTCAACAAAGCTGTAGGTTCACCTGGTTACTTCTGGGATTCGTGTTGTATATCTGGTGAGAGTGAGAAGGTGGAACTTTGGTGGACAGTGGTGGAGGTGTGGTGGGACTGACATGGGGTTCTGTCAGAGCAGCGCCCGCAGGGAAATGCTGGTCCTGAGCAGGGGGCATGTGTGTCCAGTACCAGCCTTGGTGGTCAATTCCTAGACAATAAACTCCCATCTAGCATTTGACACCACCTTGTCAGACATATATCTCAAAGTAACACTTTGGGAGGGAAACAGAATATCAGCGAACTTTAAATAACACTTCTTCATATTAATTAAATATTATTAGAAGCTTGCTTTTGAGTTAATTGACTTAATTTACTGCAGTAGCCTAGGATGATCTTTCTGTAACTTACAGGTCTATACGCATGAGAATTTCATAAAAGTACATAAGTAAATTCATCCTCTTATCATTGCTTCATTAACATCAATTGGGCATCTAGCAGAGCTCTTAAGACACACACACACACACACACACACACACACAAAGATTAGAAAATGAGACATGTAGGAGAAGATTAAGGATCACTCAGGAAAATCAAGAACCATCTTGGCAATCTTCCTCAGGAATGAAATAAAGAGAATGTGGATGAATTATCATTCTTTACAAAGAGATCAAAATACACTTGTACATTAGGAATCCCAACCAGTCAGAAAATATAAAGAATTATGAGCCAGGCATGGTGGCACGTGCCTGTAATTCCAGCACTGGGAGGCTGAGGCAGGAGGATTGTTGCAAGTTGGAGAGCAGCCTGGGCTACAAAGTGAGCTCAAGGACAGTCTCAACTGCATAGTGAGACCCTGTCTCAGAAAGACAAAAAAAAAAAAAAAAAAAAAAGGAATTATGTTAAAATGATAAGAGTTTTGGAGTTATTCTCTCTGAATTAGAACAGGGTAATTTTTTCTTCTGCTTGCTGTGATCTAGGACAGATCAGGGACAAATCTGGTATGTAATGATGTCTAATATCAACTGATAAAATGTTAGGAATATTCTGTCATTCTGAGAACATCCTCTGGGGGTCGGGGTTGAGGCACGGTGCATATCTAAGCTTGTCCACTCTGCCTCGCCAGTTTAATACTGGTAACACTGATGCTTTCAGTTCCCCCTCTGGTAACGTTCATTAGCTCTGAGGTTTATTTCAAATCCATAAAATGTAATAACAAGATAATATACAACACGCATCTTAATATATATTTAACTTACACATTTCAGGATGTTTTAATACATGTGTAATTTATACAGATAAGGGACCATATTAGTTTCTTTAAAATAAAGAAGTGATGACTCTAAGAACATTTAGACGTCTACCTGGGTTTTAAACTCGGTAAGAATTTGTAAAATAATGTCTTAAGAATAAAGTCAAATCAACTTCAAAATAATAGTCATTTCAAGTTTTCTCACGTTCCTAAAATTTAGGGTTGCAAACATTCTTTTAATTCAAAAGCATTTAAATGCTCTTTAAATAATATTGAGATCATTTAGAACAAGACAGAATAATTTTCCACTATCATTGTCCTTCCAGGGTTCACCAGCCCCACTTTAGAAAATGGCAGGTGGCCAAGAGCCATCCCCGCCACAGTCCCTCCCAGGCCTCTCAGTCCAGAAGCCACCGACTAGTGAAGGCGGTCACCCAGGAGGGAGGAGGTCTGTGGAGGGCTTGTCCAGACTGATGTTTACACATTTTTGGAGCCAAACTATTTCCTGGTATCTGATTATTGTTTGCTTTCTTACCTGCTTAACTTTTTTAACTTAATTTTAAATTTTTTTTTAATTTTAAAGAGAAAAAAGATAAACATAACAATGAAACTGAGTTTCAATACAGGTTAGTAGGACAATTACAATAGTTGATACATGGCATATTGTTGTCTTTGTAGTAGCCTCCTTAACTTTTTTTGAAGCAAAGTTTCCAGACATCTTTGAATTTTGGGCAAAAATGTGAAAGGTAATGTCTTGGTGTCTTTTCTTGTTGCTGAAACAAAACAGCAGATACGCAAAGCTAAAAGAGGAAAAAGTTTATTTCAATTCATGGTTTATAGATGTTTCAGTTCATAATTGGCTGGCTCCAAGGCAGGGTGGCACAACAGAGGAAAAACAGAGGCAACAAAAGCAGCAAGTAGAAAGCAACAAGACACCAGCAGGGACCCTCTTTCTGTCCCTTATATTTCATACAGGCTACCAGCACTTAGGATGGGTAGCATTCACACCTAGGGTGGGGCATTCTTACTCCTACACAGAACTATGCCAAACCAATCAGAGGACTAAGTTAGTAATCCTACAGCCTTGATCCCAGCATCACACACTCCAGAGCTAGCTACCTCCGAAAAGCCCCACCTATGACTGCATGAAGCTATGGGAAGACATCTAGATGTGAGCCATGAGAGGTAATCTGAACTCTTTAATGTCTAATTGAAATTGCTAGGCTGTATTTAATGACTAAACTTGAGCTGCTTCCAAATATTATTCAGTAAAAATATATGCAATGGTAATTCCAGTAATGCTCAGACTTTTCTTACCCCTGTAAGCCCTTTCTCCTAGCATTATTTTTACTCCCAAACCTTATTCTTTAAGACTCAACTTTGGGATCATCCTCTCTGTGATACTTTTTGTTTTGTTTTGTTTTTTGTTTTTTGTTGTTTTTTTTGGTGCTGGGAATCAAACTCATGATCTCAGGCTTGCCAGGCAAGTGCTTATGCCTCTGAGCTATATCCCCAGCCCTTGAGATACCTTCTCAAAGGCCATCCCCTGAAGTTCACTGCTCCTTTCTGGATCCCCATACCTCGTGTCTATCTCTACTGAAGTTGTACCCACCAAAGAGGGAGGGGATATTCAAAACACTCAGAAGACAGTAGTAGTCATACACATTGACCAATCAGAATGGAATTGGCTTTCAATAACACTGCTATGCTGGGAGTAAGAGCGAGCACTTCAAGCTAGCTAGTGATCTTTATGGGAAAACTCCTATCCCATTCCACATTATATCCTTAGCATCTAGTATTAGGCATGTAGTTGATAAGTAAATGTTCTATGAGTCAATAAGAGATCAAGAAATGTTATGCATGAATTCCAGGGTAGTTCCTGAACTCTTAGTAGTGACTTCAGAACTGCCTGGTACCTTTTAACTTTAGACATTAGATCATCTTGAGACTAATGTGTTTTAATTTAAATCAGAAGATCTCACTGACACCCTTCAGAGGGCCTGAACACTAACTTGTTCCTGAAGACACAGTATTCTGGGCAATCTGCAAGCTCTTACATTTCTGTGCTGGATTTTTGATGAATGGAATGGTTACACTAAATTGAGTTTGTGGAAGTGAGGTAGTAAACCAACTCCTTTCCCAAATAAAACTAAAACTCAATAATGCTATTTAAAAGATAACCTATGCTTAATTTATTCCAAAAATATTAAAATAAAAATTTTGATGATTGTTATTCATCATATTTTTCACATGTATAGGGACACATAGTGGATCAGCTGTTTGTTAAATGTTTATTGTGGAAAAATATTCTTTGGATACAATCTGGGACTATTTAAAATGAAGAGACATATGCTCAAATTTGCCTCAGGATAGCAACTCTTCCAAAAGTTTTTCTTAAATTTAACGGTAAAGACAGAGTACATGTCAGTCTGGCTTCCAACTATCTTTCCTTTGGGCAATTCCTTAATCTTCTTAACTGAGATGACTTAGTTCATTTCTACTTTTTATTTTATTTCCAAGAAGTGGGAACTTTCTCCTCCCCAGCATAGTGGTCCTTTATCTTCTGGAAGAAGCAGCTAGATACATGTACCCCTAAAACAATGGTGGTGAACATATGGTTCACATGCTGCAGTGGCCAGCCCAGCATCGTCCCAGCAGCCCAGCAGCGGATAACAGTGCTCATAGAGGTCATGCGTCTGCTTGGAAAGGAGGAGTGGCATCAGGACTCATCAGGCACGACTAGTCAGAGCTTTCCCATGGCCGCTGGGCAGTATTCAGGCTTAACTGCCATGTAGGCACTGTTGTAGTTTGGGCACCTGGTCTGTGAAAGGCTCACAATCAGTGCCCTAAAACATCTGTCACACGGAACAAGTGTGGTTGCTCATATTAGACTGGGGTAGATAAAGAAGGTTTGAGGCCAATGCTAGTTAATTTGAAATTATTTAGAAATATTTCAAACATTTATCTTCGGTGAACATATCGTTTGTGTGACAATTAGTCTTGATGGTTAACTTGATTGGCTTGAGGGACATTTGGGACAGCAAAGCTGAGTTCTACCTGTTCAGGTAGAGCATGCTCAGCTAATAAGATGAGTAGAGCACACTTCTGGATAGGTCTGGGTAAAGTACAGAGGAATGACCTTGGGGACTGCACTTGACTCTGGCTCTTTATTTTCTGCTGCCCTTGCCCTGTTTTCTGCTTCCGAGCTGTCCAGAGTTGAGCAGCTTTCTCCCACCACGTTCTTCCGCCGTGCAGTTTCTGCCTCGGAGTCCGCCAGCTATCAATTAAAACCTCGAAAATTATGAGCCCAAGTAAATTCTGCCTTCCTTAGATTGTTGGATATTTTGTCCCAGCAGCAAAAAGTTGAGTAATAATAGCTTCTAAAGGATGAAAACACTGAGAATTAAAAGACATGAATTTCATCCCTTAGTGACAGTTAAAATGGCAAAGAGGGTAGAGCTAGAGAAAGCTCTAGGGTCAGGCAGTTGGAGGCCCTCAGAGTACTCCCAGGAGACAGTCTGACTGGAGGTGTTACATGTGCTTAAATTTCATCTGAAGTTGCCCCTCACTTGAGTCTTTACCTAACCACCTACAACCTGGGTTAGTACGTAAACTAGCTGCAAACCTAGTTCAGCTGGGTATGTGGGTGGCAAACAGCTGCTTCTTAGCCTATTACAGCACCTGAGCTTCAATCAGCTGCAGGCAGCCAGCGGGTTGCAATGAGGCAAATACTGGTCTGTAACAAGCTGAGGTTTCCACCTGCCTTCTGTCTCTGTACTACACTTCCACTTTCTATCCACAAATACTGCCTGACCATTTTGCTGACTGGAATTCTTTGAACTTCTTTGTTTGGGAGGGTTGTCCAAGGCAAGCAAGATCTTTAAACTAAATTTATTGTAATTTTATCATGTGAATAAGGCAACTCCTGAAGCTTCAGGGAAATCTTTTTCTCATGTGAAATATTAATTAAATAATATTATTAAGTATTTGTTTTAAATTATTATTAAATAATCATTATCTAATATTATTATTGATATTATTGAAAAGTCATGTGGTGTAGCTAACCATTAAAATATCAGGTGACTTCAAAACTCTATTGTTCTGACAAGGCAACTGCCCATACGGTTTGGCAGTTACTTGTAAGCAGGTTACTATCTGAGCATGTTCTACAACAGAGATATATAGATCTCGATCCAGTGGAGATCTCGGCTTTGTTCTCCAAATATCTTAAATGTCGGTGTTGTAAAAGCTGGTGTCTTTTGTTGTATGGAGATTTCTTACTGTTCCAGACGGGGACTCTATGTTACTCTCTCTCATTTACTGATTGATTTCCACCCACTGTACCTTCTAGAATGCCATCTGATGCATACGATTCCAATTAAGCAGACTATAAATTTGCTTTCTTGCAACATCCATGTAAATATATAATTTTCCCTTTTTAAAATGAGATTAAGACAATCGAAATTAGTCCTAAACATGCATGCAAAAAAGATAGAGGGCATGGTGTTTGATCTTGAATCTAAATACTTACCCAAGTAATGAGGACAGGAGGGTGAGGAGATGGAGGGGTGAGTGCATTTATGCTGCTTTTGAGGACTGGGGATGTAGTTCAGTGGTACTAGTGCCTGCCTGGTAAGCACAAGATCCTGAGTTTGATTCCCAGTTCCAAAAATCAATCAATCAATCAATCAATCAATCAATCAATCTTCACTGTCAGACTGTGCGCTCATGGATAGCCATTTCATACCTTCTTGTCTGCAAATTCACAAATCCTGTTTTTCCATTTTATTCAGGAGTAAATTCTGGGAGACTGTGTCATCCTGAAGGAACTTACTTATTTCCAAGAATGTCGATTCAATTCAATGGCCTATGCCAAAATAACTAAGAAGTTAACTGCTAGAATCCCACGTGAGCTGGTCAGTGATAATGTTTCTTGTAAGAAAGCTTCTTTACAAAATTAAAGCAATATCAGGCATTTACTTGGTAACCAAAATGCTATGAAAGGAGAATGCATGCAATCACCTGGAATGATTAAAAGAAAGGTTAAAATCAAACAGTATTATCGCCCATCTCTACTTAAGGACTTTATTTCTAAATATATGTTAATTAGTTCCTTGGACAGTGATGAGACATCCTGATGAGTTTTTATTATGGAGTCTTTATATTTAGAATAACTTAGTAATCATAAACTTTCCATAGATACTGTACATTCTCGTAAAAGATGAATTTTCCAAGATTATAGTTCTCCCAATTAATTATACGTCAAGAGGCTTTATTTATGTTATAGGCCATAAGAAATTATTTGTTTATATTTAAGAAATACAGTTGCCTGAGCAATCTATTAACAAATCTATGGAGAGTTATTTATTGGACAAGTGTTAAATCTAATTGTGTTTATGTTGGTCACTGCTGACTTTTTTTTTGCCAATGATCATAAATATGCCTTATATTAGATCTAAAACACTTACACAAGCTTATAAATGTGAACTGAGATTGATTATACAAGCTTATCAAGTAAATATTGGGTTCCAAGTATTTCTTGAAATTTTTATGTATGCAATTTAATTATCTAATTTTTTCCACATTTTTGCTAAAAAAGGACAAGGCTCTACTTGTGTTTTGCATGTGTTCAGGTTAGAACCTCTAATACAACATTCAGTTTTCAGCATTCAGTGAGGTTCAGTAATGACAAAACAGAGCAAACATTTCAATAGAATCCAAAATAAATTTCTTTTTAACTAGGCAAATTGGGTCATAAGCAATGTTTTGAAATGTTTAGAGCATAAAGTGAAGTTTTGTTTTCAAGGGGGTTTAACTCAGGTTCTCTGAGGTTTTTATAATAAAAAAGGAAATTTAGACAAAGGTAAAATTCATTAGCTGGTAAAAATGTTAACTGTATTCATCATTTTAATATAAAATTGATTTTAAACTTACTAAGATAATTATGTTTCAGACCATTGCCCTGGTCTGAGTAAGAATACATAGTAAATGCTCCTTTGGAAATTAATTTGCAATGTAAAAAAGATTACCTAACCTACATGATGTCTAATGTTGCCATCCATAACAATTCCTTGCAACCATTAAAGCATAATTTCCATCCAGAACAGTAGACATTTAAGTTTGAATTTTACCAAGAGAGGCCAGATTACCAAGAATGGAGAAAAAAGATTGGTAAATTTTGGGAGGAAAAGAAGAAAAAAAAATCTTGAGCATAATTTGTCTTATGCAGAGCAAGTAAAACTTAGGCAGCTAGAGGCCTCAGATGGGTGTATTTGCCACTTTCCCTGTGCTGGAACAAACACTGCAATTTAAAGGAAAGGATTAATACGGCTCATGGTTTTAGAGGTCATAGTCCATGGCCAGATGGCTCTGAGGCAGAAACATCATGGTGGAAGTGCAAGGTGCAGCAAAGATCCTTAGTTCACAGCAGGCAGAAAGTACAGCAAGTGAGCAGCTCCTGAGAGGAAGAGGCCAGAGAACAGATAGAGACCCCTCAAGTCATGCCTTCATGATCTACCCCCTAGACACACCCAGAAATACACTTTGCTAATCCCTCAGGCAGCTCTTAATCCAGTTGCAATCCAGTTTTAAGTTACACAGTGGGTAATTAGGTATAGATGTCAAAGTACCAAAAATAAGGAAGGGACTACACAACAAGGAATGATGTAACGTTTTCACGTGTAGATAGATGTGGATGAGAATTAGCGGAGAAGGGCTAAAAAGGGCAGGCACAGAAAACCCCAAGCCACCCTGGCTGCTATCGATTTTCTGAGTAAACCAGCATTAATCATCAAGGAGCTTTGTTGATCAGGTACCAAATGAAGCTCTTTTATTGTCTTTCTGGAGGCGGCCTACTGAGGGAAGTTGGGACCTTGGAAGCAGAAGACTTAGATTCAATTCCCAGCATGATAATTAAGCACCTGTGGGACTTTGCACAAGTAATAGCCTCTCAGCTTCTGTCTCTGACTTGTAATGTTGATAAAATACAAACCCCCCTTGGCCTCACAGAACACAGTTTCTTCTCTAGCTACTTAATAAATGTTTGGTCACCTTGACACCAGGCCCACCTATTTCACAGCTCCTCACAGCTCTACTGTCCCTGCCCGACCTGTGTCCATGAGGGTTGAGGACCAGCACAGTAAAGGGTATTGCATAAAGCTGCAATATGGTCTGTTTCTTTAAATGAAACGTTCTGTTACATTCTGGTTTTTCTTTCAAAGAATGTCAAGGTAAACCTCAATGCAGCACATAATCAAATTCCAGATTAATACAGTCTGATCTTCTATTCTGGGTCTTTAGACTACACTTGTGCAGTTAGTTTCCGCTGGCTTTTCACAATTGAGAACAGTTTGTACATATCTGACAGCAAATTTTCAGATTACTATGTGCGGGATTACAATAGGGGAGAAGGTTTTCATTGCTGTTACTCGGTTTTTCTGATTATACAGAACATAGATATTCTTGGTTTTAGCAGGAAAAGTGGAACAAAGTGGTGTTTCTATGGTCTAATCTCTGTGTTGTATGCTTTTTTGTTATATTCTTCTTCTGGAACTTTATCTTTTAACATTTCTATTGTTGTTACATATTGAACGATGTATTAAATTATTTTGGCATGGTGTTCAGAGAAACTTGAAAAGAATTAATTTTAAAAGATTATTATTTTTGCTTTTCCAAACTCTGTAAAATACATTATCCACCTTGAAAATTTATTTCCATAGTGATGTTCTTGATTTCATCTCTTAAAGTTGATACATGGCGTCATATCTATATTAAATTCACTGGAGCAAGGCCCTGAGTACATTTGTCAACTGTCCAATTTAGCAATAACCAAGTTAACGAGTAACATTTGTTATTAATTATATCAATAAAAACATCATAATCTTACAACTGTAGTTTGAGCCTAATAGAGTAGGAAGATTGAAGGATGAATATTCACAAGCAATTAATGAACCATTCTTCAGGGGTAAAAATGCTAAAAGAAAAAAAATCACTTTAATAGCCTCTTTGCATCTTAGCCAGACTTTGTCAAATCAAGCCATCTCCTGCTAAAAAAAATGTAATCAGTTCTTCAAAATTAAATCCAATGAACTTGCCTCTGCAGAAGGTCAAGTAATATATTCTCATGAAAGAAAACTGTTCCTCATTTAATACGCCAGTTATTAAAAAGGTGTCCTATTTCCTGTTTGGGTTCTGTCTTTTTTAGTATTGCATATTAAAGGAACTGTCTTGCCGGCATGCAAATGATGTGCTCACTGAGCACGGCTGGGGTAACAGTGATGACGGAAGGCCAGAGAGAACAGGTGGCCATGTTATTATGCCTAAACAATGGAAGATCACTGCATTCCTAAAAGCTCCCTGTATTTTGTGCTTACAAGACTCATAGAAACAAGTAAAAATTAAAATGTAGTAGATCATTTTTCTTTTTTTAAGGAAGATATCAAAAAATCTTGAGGAATCTTAGATTTTGGTAACTTCATTTTAGTGGAATTAAGACAACTCAGACTTTTTTAAAGGCATACTTGAGAGAAAGACCAAACAGGAAAGAAGACCAGGGAAATATACCTTCTTCGTTACGACAGAGAGTGGAGTAAATGGTCATTAGAGACATGCTAGCTGGACCTGGGGGCACATGCCTGTAATCTCAGCACTCTGGGGACCTAGGCAAAACGATCTGTAATTTGAGCCCAGCCTGAGCAACTGGGTGACTCAACCAGACTTTGTCTCAAAATAAAAAATAAAAAAGGGCTCGGGATGTAGCTGAGTGTGAAGGCCCTGCGTTCAATCCCCAGTACCAGAAAAATAGAAATCTTGCCAAATGCTACTAGTCAAATTGCATGTTTTATGGCATTTAATTCATATTATCTTGAATTTAAAGAAACAAAGGTTTGTGTTCCAAACAAACTGTCCATGATCATAAGCTACTAGTGATGGATCCCTATCCCAGTTACCCTTGCCTCATGAATACTCATAGTTAGGCAGATGTTATCCTGATTCCTTGGAAAAATCCTACAGGAGTCTTCCCGTAGAAACTGAAGCACGTCAAAGAGAAGAACAAGGGATACAGTCCTGGCAAGAAAAAAGATTCACCCTAGATGATTCACATGAAGAGCTGCTAGTGGAGGAACTTCTTGTATAAGTGAACAAATAAGGGATGGGAAGTCACCAAGTAGCCAGCAAGGATAGGAAGCCACTGCGTCCAGGGCTGAAGGATGGTGGGAGGTGACAGGCACCATCAAGAAAAAGAGAACGGAGGCTGAGGGATGGTAACAATGATCATGATGTGGCCATTTCTCTAGTACCAGCCTCCTAAACTGCATGCAGTCATTATGTATTGCAGACATGTACTAATGTCTTCCTTTCTTTTCTCTTTCTTTCTTTCCTTTTTATATTTTTATTCTAAAGAGAGTAGTTAAAAAAGAACAGTAGCAAAATACTAACATCACTTCTCTATTTTAAAGAGAATTAAAAAACAATAACAACATAAACAAAAACAAAACAACACAATGAAAATATGATGTTTCAAAACAAGATGATAGGAATTACCAGTGATTGTTAGATTACACACTGTTGTCTTCAACAAAATTGCTCAGATTCCCAGATGTGAGAATGCAAGATTGATCAAACCATTAAAGAGAATAAAAAATAATAATAAAAAAAGTTAGAAATGATGCAGAACTTCACTAAACAAGACGGTAGGAACTCACCATCTTGTGATATTGCATATTGCTTTTTTCTTTTTTTTAACTTTTAAAAAGAAAAAAAGCCACTGAGATATGCAGAGTTACAAATATTGCTAGGGATCCTGTACTGAAATAGAGAGGGAACTGGGAAAAAGTACTCTGACTTTTCCCTCCTTCAGCTTTCCAATACTCTTAGCGTGACTGTCTCCCACTCCCAGTCAAGCTGTTCAGGGAGTGCAAACAT
>NW_004955479.1:4891366-4902639 GCF_000276665.1 Chinchilla lanigera | reverse complement strand
AAAAAACCAAAAAAAAAAAAAAAAAAAGAGCAGAGCAGGGCAGAGGAGAGTTAGGGAAGCCATGGTAGGGACAGTGTATCCAGCAAAGATACTGCCATCTGGAGATCATGAAACGAAACCCCTGTGCTTTGATTTTTATATTCTTTAAGAAGTCTGATAGAGTGAACTTCCAAATAATGCTTTTTAGTGCCATGTTCTTTAAAATTCTTACATGCTAAATTGCCTGACAGTTTGGAAAATCTCAAGTTTGAAAGACAATCCAAGCAAATCATCAGTCAAAAAGAAATCTAGAGAAAAACAAAAAGGGGAGGGGTGTTAACCATAATATTTAAATCCATATCTTCAGATAAATGAAAGATATTTGATCCTTTAATAAAAAGAATAGTTTAAAAGAAGTAATAAAATAGGGTTTTTGGTGGTAGAAACATACAGTAAAAAACAATAGGATTCTAAAGTGAGGAAAATTATTTGAGAAAACTAAGAAAAATATAAAGAAATTTAAAGTAGGGGAGAAAACTAGATAACAAATCTATGAAACCTAACATCTAGTTCGTAAGTGTTTCCAAAATAACGAGCAGAGAAAAGAGAAAGGGTGAAATTTTGCAACATTAATCCAGTAATACCTGCATCACTGAAGAGCATGTGGCTTCGCAATGGAAGGGTCACCGAGAAACCAGCAGAAGGAGTACGATTCCAAACCACCAGCACTCGTGTGAATACCCAGAAAGCTTTGCCTTGGCTGAGTTGTACAACATCCCAAATTCTTACATTAAAGTACTAATCTCAGCGTGGTAGAGCTTGGAGGTAGAGCATTTGGGAGGAGAGGAGGTCCTAAGCATGGAGCCCCAGTAAATAGGATTACTGTCCCTGTAAAGCGGCCCCTTTCTTTTGCGTCAGGTTAAGGCAAAAAGGCAGCTATCAGAGAACGGAACTTCGTAAGACGCTAAAATTTCTGGTGTTTCATCTTGTACTTCCTGGCCTCTACAATTATAAAAAGTAAATTTCTGTTGGTTATAAGACACTCAATTTAATGATAATAACAACTTCATGAATGGAAAAGAAAAGCTTTTAGAGAGAAAAATGAGTGGCATTCAAAGAATTGAGGACCAAGTGGTTTTAGACTTCAACAGTATAAGTTAGAAAGTTATGCAAAAAACATCTTCAAAATTTTGAAAGCAAAAAGTTTTTAAATTTAGTTTTCTATACCTAGCCTAGATGATTTCTTAAGAGTGAGATTAAATGCAGAAACATATTTGGACATATAAAATCTCAATATTTTACTTTTATGCACCATGTCTCAAGGTGTTGATGAAGAAGGTATTTATTCTACTCTTAGTGTTTCCAGGCAAGTGAGGAGGGGAAAAAGGAGCCCCAGAATGACAGTGGAGCACCATGCCTGGACAACAGCCAGTAAGACTGAAAGAGGAATGGATTCTGGATGGATATGCTTCAGGAAAAAAGGGTATAATTATCTGCTCTGCTTATATGTATTAACCAAGACAGCCTTCCCATCCCCTCATCTTGTATAATTAAATATTAGAATGGTTTCTTTCTCATTATAGCCTCCTGATCTCCCTTCTCTTAGAACATGTATTTTTAAAAACCTGCAATTGTAGATTTTTTTGTCTGCTCTTTTGAGATATAGGTCATCTTCCAAATTCTCAACAATTTTACAAGCCAGGAAAGTCTCACTGACTTGGGAGCCATCTCTTCAAATGTAATCAAGAAAGATGGAGCTCTGTTCACTCTGTCCCAGTGGAATAAGGGCCTGACTTTGAGAAGCACCACTTAGCAAATACAGATGGCCTAATCATGCGATAACATTCGATTACCACCCTACTCGTCTCATACTAGTCTATCAGTTCACTCCAGTGCTTAAAATTTTTTTCTGCTTTCAGTTTAGAGGAACAATATTAGATCCTTCAACACTATTGCTATAGTCTTGAGTTAACTCTTCTTTGTCTATTTAAACTGTACAGTGCAACTTTTCTCCCACAGTTGGGAAAATAGCATTAAGCGTGGTGGTGCATGTCTATAATACCAGCACTCTGAGAGGCTGAAGCAGGAGAATCATAAATTGGAGCCTTGCCTGGAAAATGTAGTGAGACCATATCTCAAAATAAAAATTTATAAAGGGTTGAGGATACAGCTCAGTGAAAAAGCATTGGGTTCAATCGCTAGTACTGCCAAAAATGTCTGTTAAAAAAAATCTGTTTATTTTGTTGGGGAGTTGGAGAAGAATTGATGATAGTGATATAGAAAACTAAGAAAAAAGACAAAATGTGATCATTAAATTCAATATTCTCTTACTCCGCTTTTCTCAATTCCTGAGCCCCTTCGCTCTGAGAGAGACCTTTGTCTTCATTATCTACACGCACATTTCGTGTGTGTGTTCTCCCTGTATAATATTTGCCTCCTCCTTGAAGGCCAAATTCTTTTTCTCCATAATAGGACATGTGTAGCTTTAATTCTTGCTCTTTAAGTTTTGCCATCTCCAAATCACGCTCAAACTTTGTAGCTTAATTGAAAGTCCTGCTCGAGACAATAGCTTCCATTTACACAGCTCTTATCCTAACCTGTGCTATGTCCTTACATTGCCATCTTAGTGGATCCTTATAAAACTCTTGCCAGGTGAGGTTTGGTACTAGATTCACACTAATATATGTTAAAACCATAATACATCCAAGTTTCTTGATATCTCTAAGTCTTAATTCCTTATTTTAGGTGGTTTTTTTTGGTACCAGGAATCAAACTCAGGACCTGGTGCTTGCCAGGCAGGTGCTTATGCCCCTGGGCTATATCCCCAGCCCCATTAATTCCTTATGTTAAAGTGCACTGGGTACCGAGTGTTGCACGAGTCAAGTACACTTCTTAGAATAGTTGTGAGCATTAGATGAGACAATGCATATAAGTGCTTTGCATAATATTTGACTTAGTAAATGCTCAATAAATCTCAAATAATTATTCTTGCTTACAAGAGAAGAATAAAGTTTAGAGTCAGTAAAAGAAATGTCGCCATATTTTAACATAGGACTTTCTAGTTTGATTCCACATGCAGTTAATATTACTATTTCACATGCTGTCTCTAAGTATATACCTTCTGGGCAAGACCTTTGTTAGAATCCATTAGTTCACTGCTACAGGTTAGAGTTTAGAACACAGATGCGTATGTTGTGAAAATGTGCATGGACTAGAGTACTGTAACGAAGAGATTGGCTGCCAGCAGCAGTGGGGAGAAGATGGAAGAACAGGAGACACAGCAAAAGATCTGGGAACAGCTGGGAGGCAGGGAAGGAAGAGAGGTGCTCAGGTCTCAGAAACAGCGCACTGTGCGGCTAAAGGCACTGCTCGTGCTACCACTCAGAGCAGGCTGACCTTTGCCCCATGTCATTTGAACCAGTATTTGAATAGCCATACATAATACTAATCTTGAATGGGAGGACTATACAGGGGAAAGCTATTTTTTAAATATCTGGTATGCAAAACATCAATATAATTCCTCCATAAGGGAAAGAGAGAAGACGGAATTTGATACTGTGGACACATTTGGGAAAACAGAAGTGCCTGGGATTGAACAGACTGTGAGTGGATGTTTCTCTGAGAATAGTCCAGGCCTGGAAACTGAGCTATCTCTATGGCAGCTAAGCTGGGGACCTGCTGTTGTTTTCATTTTTTGATGTCTTTGTTCAAACCATATGGTGTAGGAGCAGTACATATTTGTAAATAAATAGACTTTGAGTCTGGATTCCTTCTGTGTCTGTGACTTGTTTTCTTCTCAGATTTATCACTCTTTCAGAAGAAAAGACGGGCTTGGATTTAGAAAACTTTGAACTTTTGGAGACTCCATAAGATAAATTTTCACTGTGTTTTCCTGTTTGATGCAGGACCAAACCGCACTGTGACAGACGACCGAGCACTTCAGAGCTGTTTTTTGGGGCGATATGGGTTTGCAGTGTTTTGTTTTTAATAGTTCAAGAGATTTCTAAAGTCACTGTTATCATTGGGGATTCCTTTCTTCTTTTCTTAGCACCTCCTTTGAAGAGTTTTCAGTGTGTGTCTATCTGTCTGTCTGTCTGTCTGTCTGCTGGGTGCTTAACTCTGGCTCTGAGAAACCTTTTCAGGATGTTCGAACAGGTAGCCTCGTGATTCCTGAAGGGCATGGGGAGTGAAGGAGTAGGTGAGAGCTGGATTGGAGCTTCTGCCTCTGAAGGCACTGCAAACCATAGGCAAAGCCACCATCATCTTTTACTTTCTTTGTCTGCTGAACAATTCAGGCTCATGTTGGCCTTGATGTCCTTGCTGTTGAGCCTCTAGCAAGTTTGAGCTGGATGGAACCTTAGGAGTCATCTTGTCCAGTTTTCCTACTTTACAGGTGAGAAAACTGAGACCCAAAGAGACATAGCCATTTGTTTATTCTTACAAAATTTACAGTGAAAGCAGTTCTTTGCGTACTTAAATATTCTATCTACTATGTATGTTATAAAAAATCTTCATAACGCACTCTTAAAGCAATAGCTTGGTGTCTTTTCAGGTTCTCCTGCACCAGAGACTGATTAAAACCTGAAGGCCACGCCCCCCAATCAGGCTTCTGGATATTCTAAAACCATTATTCTTGTGATATTTATATTCTCTCCTCTGCTCACCTGCTAAACACTTTCCATCTTGGATGCTATTCCACAGATGCCACCTGACTAATCTGATAAACTAATAATCAGTCTGCTAATATGAGATGATGAAAAGAGGCAAGCAGGAAAATATCGCCCATATATTACATCTGTCAGTAATTTCTGGCTGGCAGCTATTGGCCTGTTCTCCAAACATGCTATTCCGACCGTTGCCACTTTAAGGCTGACCCTGAGAAAATGTTCCTTCCCTTGGTAACGCTTCAGACTTACCTCTAAAGCTGTCAGGGCTTCTGGCTCTGGTCTAGGCCCTCACTACAGAACTGGATATTCTAAAACCATTATTCTTGTGATATTTATATTCTCTCCTCTGCTCACCTGCTAAACACTTTCCATCTTGGATGCTATTCCACAGATGCCACCTGACTAATCTGATAAACTTATTTTTCCCTTCCTAGAGGACTTTACTTGTGAAATGTTAGATGGAATGAGTGCTTTTGTTTCTGCAAATTCGGACTCAGGTGTAATTATTAATCATGTTTCAGGGCTACTGGGAAGATTGCCACTGGTATCTTTCCTCTGCAGTGGGGACTTTGTTTTGATGTATTTATTCAACTGTAACAATCCTGGAATATTGAAGTATTTTCTGAATTAGATTCAAAGGTGAGTAACCCTCAAGCCTTTCCTGAAAGAGTTCAAGAGTTCACAGAACAATAAGGAAATGAATGACTAAGTACTACACTGCACCTTAGAGAAACACTCTCTCATGGGACTTTAAGAGCCAGGGCTAGCACAGTGATTAGGAACAGAAACTCTGGCAAGAGAATCCTGGGTTCTAGGTATGCGAGCCCAGTACTAGTTACACGATTTGGGAAAATTACTTAAACTCTCAAGTGCCTCAGTTTTTCCAAGTATAATCTGGGATAAAAACATTACATATTTCAGCATTAATGCATAAAAGTTATAATAAACATTGTATGTTCAATATGCTATACGTTATATATGCATATATAGTTCCATATTTAAATTATTTGCTATGGTTTGATGTGATTCTGTGCTGGACGCTGGCAATGCTAAGATTAATAAGGCACCGTCTATGATGTTAAGGGATTCAGGATTCTTCTAAGGAAAACCAACACCTTGCTGTCTCAGAAAAGTCTGTATTTGGGTGCCCCTGGATGCTTGTGAGCAAAGGAAATTTGTCAGAACTTGCAGCTAAGGAGGATTTAGCCTCCCTGAAGTACATAAGCTGCATGCAGACAGATTTAAGCCGCCCAAAGAAAAAAGAAAACAATATGTTTAACCCTCTCTTAATTGAATTTAACCTTCTGAATCTTTCTGGACTTTGTGGACAACCGACATAAAGAAATCCAGTCAACAACAGGATCTTCTTTCAAGTAAGCCAGAACCTTGTCTCAGCAGAGACACTTTTGTTCTGCATTCCTTCCCACCTGAATACTTTCAAAACACTCCCTCTTTTGCAATAATTCTTTGAGGTAGGTAGCTAAGCAAATTGACTTTACTAAGTCCTGTTGTGTAACTAGTATGTCCAGAAGTACACAAGTATGAAGAGATAATGACCATATTTCTCCTTCACATGACTGTCCTATGACAAGTCAAATTTCCAGAAAAAATAAAAAACAAAATCAAAACTGTGGTTTTTCTTTTAAGGACAAATTCTTGGGATCTCAGCCGTATTTCTTCCTCAGCAGCACCCTCTCACAGTCAGAACCAACTTCTTGCTGTCTCTGAAAAGTCTATATTTGGGTGCCCCTGGACACTTGTGAGCAAAGGAAATTTGTCAGAACCTGCAGCTAAGGAGGGTTTAGTCTCCCTGAAGTACATAAGCTGCACACAGACAGATTTAAGCAGCCCAAAGAAAAAAGAGGTACACAATTCACTGAAGAATAGCAATGCTAGTTTCATTTACTAGTAAGAAAGGTAACAGTGAAATGAAAATTATAGTAAAATATTTTTACAAAATATTTCCTTATTTAATGAATTATGTTCTATGAAAATAAAATCATGTACTTCAAATTATCCTAATATATTATGAAATCCTGTGAATGAAATAGAATGGGTTTTATGTTTGAGGCTAAGCAGAACAGTGGAATTTGGACAAGTAACACAATTTCTCCAAGATTGTGCTCATGTCTATAACTGAGGCAGCAGTAAGTATCATAAGTGGTGTGTGATTTAAATAACTAATGTGAAGGCTCAGACATAAAGTACGCATTTCAAAAGAGGTATTTGTTATTACCTTTTGCTATTATGTGAAGAATTTGCTTTCATTGACTATGAAGATTAATGCATTAATATGTATATTCTGACTCTTAACTGGCCAGAAATCTCTTCCCAATCAATAGTGAAATATTTATTATAAGCCACAAAGACAATTCTTCATTTCACAACTTTCAAGTTTGAGATTTTAGCCAAATATTCTTCAGTCCATCTACTTCAAAACCTCAAAATACTCAAACAAAAAGAGCAAACTCTAAGATATTTGTAGGAAGATTACCAATCACTGTTTTCAGAATAAATGAATAACACCATTTAATGCATGCTGTATCGAGTGTCTGGAGAGATGGAGGACAAGTCTGGGGCTTCCGTCACTGTCAGTCAGAGGAGCTTCCAGGGAAGCGGCATGAAGGGCAGTGACAAGAAAAGGAGAAGGGGAGAAAGCTGGGAGCATCCAAGTGGTTGCACAAATCTTACAGCACCAAAAAAAGAAGGTATTTTTAGAGCAGTAGCAATAGGAACAGGACAAGGAAAAGAACAAAAACACTAATGAGAGCAAAAATAAAAGAGGAGGAATACTAATTAGCAACGATACAAGGCTGCTACTGCACAGATTTCAGTGACCTCATTAATGGTAGGTGTCCTACAATTGTCTCTATGGGTGGAAAGTTAAATATTGTCTTGCATGAACTGCAATGTAGTGCTGTTCAGATTTGTCTGATGACTCATTCCTGACTTTGCTAACATAACTTGGCATGTGAGAAACTGCTCTCTCAGCAGCCATAAATTTTCTCAAAGTTTCATTTCATTTTACGGAGAAAATCAAGTGTCCATTCCAACAGCAATAAGGAAAAACAAGTCCTAGTTAAAGCATATATTTCTTGTGAGCTTACAATACAATTTTTACTAGCCTGTTTTCTTTTACTTGCAAATTAATGTTGAGTTCCTACTTTAAGATATTCAGAGTAGGCATGGATCCATAGAAAGAAAAGTGAAAAGAGTTATATATCAGAGATGGTTTATTTTCTTAAAATAATTCCTATTGGTATGCTATGGCCAATGTCCAGTGATGCTTACCAAGTCGGTACATTGTGGCTGTTTTGACAACTATGTTCTCAAGCTGATGGTGTAAAAGCACTGTTAGCTTTGCCCTTCAACTCCTGGCCATCCTGGGCAAACTTATTTCTGAGCACCTACTTACTACTTTACTTCACAATTATCTTTCTGGATACAACTAGAACTTGTAGCAGTAATTCCAAATTGCCTCTTTGAACACATGTATAAATGATATAACCTCATTTATGACAACACCTCTGCTAAGAGGATTTTTTTTTGTTTTTTTTTGTTTGTTTGTTTGTTTTGTTTTGTTTTGGTTTTTCTCCGGTACCGGGAACCGAACTCACGACCTTGCGCTTGCCAGGCAGGCGCTTTTGCCGCTGAGCTAAATCCCCAGCCCCTGAGGATGTTTTATTATGCTGTTTACATCTTTAATCTGTGATGAATGAGTTAAAAATTGATAATTTTTCTCTAATAACTAAGATGGTGACTTTTTATATTGTATTTTCTTTTTATTTATTTCTTTTTCAACTTGATGGATACTTTAGTCTGGACTTTCAGAGGCTACTTTTCTCTTTTCTTATTATCAATGGCATGAGGAGCCATGAAAATCATATTATATATTGAAATGTTCCCTATTTTGTTAGGAAGTAAAATATTGCATACACATATGGGACACTTTCCATAGGCAGGTAAGTCCTTAGAATTTTGCAGCACTGCAGTAAAATTCATCACATTTCAAAGATTAAAATTTATATCCCAACAATGACATCTTTTCATATCTTTGGATGGTAGGTACTCACGGGTTGGTGCTAAAAGGTGCCCTATTTGAATGCGAGAATTAGGCAGATCTTGCTTGAAGAGTTTGGAGGGTTTCGCTAATGAACACCAAATGTGATAATGCTGGTGGACATCCAAAAGAGTGGTGTGGCGATCCACGCCACCGCAGGCACTGAAGGAGAGGCTGCTCTTAGGGAGTGATGCCCATGATGGCAGATGCTGACAAGTACATGATTTCTAGTGAGGCCTCCAGCAGCCAGATCATCTAGTAGAAACACGACCCAGCCTCACACAGGGAGAACACCATGTAAAGATGGAGGCAGGGACTGGGTAATGCATCTGTAGCCAAAGAACACCAAGAACTGTGGGGCATGACTAAAGCTAGGATAATGGTATTAAACCTTTTCTGTCTGGTACATAAGATGGAACCAACCCTACTGACATCTTGAGTTCAGCACTTTAGCCTTCAGAGCTCTGAATGCTGACTCATATCCTAAGCCACCCAGTTTTGTGGTCTGTAACAAAGTTGTCTTTGATCTGACAACTCTAAGAAACAACTACAGGTTTTGCTATGGAACTATATAAATATATTGCAGTAAATGTGTTTATAAACGTATCTACATACGCACATATTGGATTGTTCTTTTAGAAGGCATTCCTGTATTTGTGATTACCAAGAGCAAATACATGAATGTTTATAGCCCGTGTTGCATTTTGTCAAGTATTTCCTAAAAGGTGTGTAATAATTTGTCCTGAAATCAGCATAGAAAGAAGTATATATTTCCTCAGAACCTTGCTAGCCTTGGAAAGGTCTTATGTGTTTGTTTATAAACTGGCAGGAATGTAAGTAACAAACTCACATCAAAGCATTGAAGGAGTTACTGCAGGGAGGGCAGATGTTCCGTAGGATGGTTGAAGGAAAAACAATGTGAGAAAATGAGAGAAAAAAATAATTTCAAGGATGAGATTAATTTTTTTCTTTTTTATCAAACCATCATGTGTGGTTCCTAAGGTCAATTGTTGTTTCAGAGAAAGCCAAGCAGTATTATACAAAGCTCATGGCCATCGGCAATCAATCGGTGATTCTGGATCTCAGAATTGAAGGGAAGACAGGTGCGGTGTGACTCTCCTCCTGTGTGCCCCACTGACAGTGGGTGAGTGGCCTTCAGGAAGATGTGCTGGGGTTGTGAGGAGTCCCCATGCGAGGCCTTCACTTCAGCAGGCAGCACAACCTGGACCACGACGTGAGCAAGGTCACTTTGCACAAAGAAAGGCAGGATTATCAGTCTATAAAGTACACATTAGTATGTTAATAAGGCTTAATGCTATGCATCCCCTTGGTGTAGAGACACCACTTTTTCTGTTCTAAAGCAAAACAAACAAAATGCAAAACAATGGGCATAAAAATAAATGTTCATAGTATTCTTTACAATAGTGAAAGCTGAGGCTTGATTAAGCAACTTCTACTGCAACGTTTCACTGAAATACCAACTAATCATAATAGGGTATGATGTACTTCTATGCTTATTGTCATAATAATGTATCCTAAGCAATAATGCATAATGGTATAAAAAGTATGTTCAATTACTATAAAGCAATGTTAAACTACATGTTCACATATATTTCTTTAGAATATTGTAATGGTTGATATGTTCCGTGTTTATTAGTACTTGTTTGCTGAACAAAATGACTACACTTACCCCGGGGAGTTGGTATGTGTACATAACACATCTTAATTCTTTTCTATTTCCCTTTGCCCTCTGCTATCTTGATCATGAATTTGACCAGCTGGAGAGGCACCTAGCTGAATAAAGCACATTTCTATGTGTGGCCGGGTGGGTGATGGAAGTGTGAACTTGGGGACAGGATCTCTTGAGCTCCTCTCCTGCTCTCTGCTCTGTGAGTGCAAGTGAGTTCACAGCTTGCCCTCGCCATGCCTTTCCACAGCCATGCTTCTCCCTTGGATCCACCAAACCAGAGGGAGACCGAAGCTTCTGGAACTATGAGCAAAAATAAACCTGTCCTTCTCTACACTGGGAGTGCGGGTATTTTTTCTCAGCAGTGAGAAAGTTGGCCGATGGAAATATATTTGTTACTGTTTTATTTTCTTATTGGCAGTGCTGAGGAGCTCAGCCAAGACCTCATGCTTGATAGACAAGCACTTTACCACTGAGCTATACTCCCACCTCCTAGAATGTATTTTTAACATTGAAATTTCTGTTACCAATAGAAATTTGTCTGGCACAAGTTTATCCCAGATATCTATGTGGCAGCTTCCCCTGTCTTTAAGTCTTTTTCAAATTTTTACCACAGTTTCATAGTTCAAATTGTTTCTTTTCTAGCAAATCTCACCTCTTGACCTATTGTTTCCTTTTTTAAAGCATTCATCTTTGATCACACAGCATGTGCATCATTTATTATAGTAGTTCGTCTTCTCTCTTACTGTAAGCTCCCTGTAATTAGGGATTTTTGTTGTTGTAGTTCACCGAAGTACATGCCACAGGTGAGGAAGGAATAGATATTTATCAGGGATAACAGTGGTATTACTCTTGTAGCTCACGTTCCCAAAGTGCTAAC